>NW_028126380.1:600000-1038132 GCF_965194825.1 Balaenoptera physalus
CTTGCTGATTTTCAATTTTCCCACTTTATCCCCCCATGCGTGGAAGTGCCCTATGCTCTCTAAGCTGTGTTTTTTAGATGTTTCAGGACACACCGTACACTTCTCCAGAGTGGCTGTTGGCAATTTACATCCCGCCCATCAGTGTAGCAAGGCTCCCATTTCTCCATGGCCTGTCCTGCATTTCTGGTTTTGACAACTTTTTCAGCATGTCCCTTTTGACCGATGGGAAGCGAGACTTCTTTGTAGCGCTGATTTGCCTTTCCAGGTTGCTTGGTTGGCCAAAAAGGGCGTATGCGTTTTTTCCTGAATATATTCAGGAAAAAACGCATACGCCCTTTTTGGCCAAGGGCATCATTGTCAACGTTTTGCCGCTTTTCATGTGCTTTAAAGGCGATTCGAATCTACCTCCTGAAATCTGTTTCCTGCAATTCTGCCTTGATTTCAAATCCTCTTCTTTGCCTTCCCTCAATATATTTGTGGACGAGAGTTATCATTTATAACTCTGCAGGTTTGTGAATTGCAGTGCCCTGAAGCTCCATTTTACAAGTCGGTTTTTTGGGAGCCGGCCGCAAAAGCGCAGGATGGCTTCAGGCCCTGTTCTGGTTCCGGGGGGCAGGCTGAGCCTGTGGTTAATTCTTCTTCCTGATGGGAAAATAGAGTGACCTGTGCCTGTCCCAACACCAAGAGCTAGTCTCTCATTGGTTCCCCGTCTTCCCGTTCATCCTCAGGACAAATTGCAACCTGTACGGAACAGGAGGTTAAAGGTGCTGATGCTCCAAGTAGGGAGATTGCTAGTAAAGTGGCTGGAATGGCGAACCCGAGCACAAGGAGATGAGAAATGCGGTGCGTTTTAGAAACCTTTCCCCATCACACGGTGTACCATCTTCTGGGTTTCTGATGCATGTTTTCGATGTAGGAAGATGCCCTTGAACCTGGAGATTTGGGACCCATGCGATGGGTAGCACGCAGTATTATTTTAAAGGGTCTGCGTTTGCTCACCCAACCTCACCAAACCTCTCAGCCCCAAGAGTGTCCACCCTTATGTCTCATCCAGCTGTGGGTCTAGATATGGTCAATGCAGGTTGCATCACAGCCCCTGAACGAATTGTGTAAGAATTTCTCTCTCTTTCCCTGTCTTTGTTTCATGGGTTTTTAAAAGTAATTTATTTTTATAATGGGGTTTAGCTGCTTTTCACGGCCGTGTTTATGCCGCCTTACACACACTTGACACACTAACAGAGAGATATCAATACATAGGTTTTAAGATTATTACTAGTCAGATATATTCTTGTGCGGTGAATCGGGCGTGTTGAGTCCAGTTCTCTGAGCAAGGAGTAGGTCTTGTCTATTCCATGTTGGGTTTATGGAACGGTATCTGAGCTAATTTGAAACTCTTGTTTTATGTATCACCCCACCTCACCTTTCCCGTTAAGCAGCCATAGTGTGTTTTCTGCATGTGTGACTCTGTTCTGTTTTGTAATTCAGTTCAAGTGTAACGGCTTTTACATTCCCTCTATAAGTGACACCTTATGAGAAGTGTCCTTTTCTGTGTGACTTATTTCACTTAGAATCGTCTTACCTAAATCCACTCATCATGCTGCTACTAGCCTTATGACATTGATTTCATGGCTGAGTGATATTCCATTGTACATAAGGACCACAAATTTTTTATCCATTTTTCGCTTTCCTGGGATATTTAAGGTGGAATGAAGTGGAGGTCCTTGTCAACAGAGCAGCCCTAAACTTTGGGGTGCTTGTGTCTTGCTGATTTTCAATTTTCCCACTTTATCCCCCCATGCGTGGAAGTGCCCTATGCTCTCTAAGCTGTGTTTTTTAGATGTTTCAGGACACACCGTACACTTCTCCAGAGTGGCTGTTGGCAATTTACATCCCGCCCATCAGTGTAGCAAGGCTCCCATTTCTCCATGGCCTGTCCTGCATTTCTGGTTTTGACAACTTTTTCAGCATGTCCCTTTTGACCGATGGGAAGCGAGACTTCTTTGTAGCGCTGATTTGCCTTTCCAGGTTGCTTGGTTGGCCAAAAAGGGCGTATGCGTTTTTTCCTGAATATATTCAGGAAAAAACGCATACGCCCTTTTTGGCCAAGGGCATCATTGTCAACGTTTTGCCGCTTTTCATGTGCTTTAAAGGCGATTCGAATCTACCTCCTGAAATCTGTTTCCTGCAATTCTGCCTTGATTTCAAATCCTCTTCTTTGCCTTCCCTCAATATATTTGTGGACGAGAGTTATCATTTATAACTCTGCAGGTTTGTGAATTGCAGTGCCCTGAAGCTCCATTTTACAAGTCGGTTTTTTGGGAGCCGGCCGCAAAAGCGCAGGATGGCTTCAGGCCCTGTTCTGGTTCCGGGGGGCAGGCTGAGCCTGTGGTTAATTCTTCTTCCTGATGGGAAAATAGAGTGACCTGTGCCTGTCCCAACACCAAGAGCTAGTCTCTCATTGGTTCCCCGTCTTCCCGTTCATCCTCAGGACAAATTGCAACCTGTACGGAACAGGAGGTTAAAGGTGCTGATGCTCCAAGTAGGGAGATTGCTAGTAAAGTGGCTGGAATGGCGAACCCGAGCACAAGGAGATGAGAAATGCGGTGCGTTTTAGAAACCTTTCCCCATCACACGGTGTACCATCTTCTGGGTTTCTCATGCATGTTTTCGATGTAGGAAGATGCCCTTGAACCTGGAGATTTGGGACCCATGCGATGGGTAGCACGCAGTATTACTTTAAAGGGTCTGCGTTTGCTCACCCAACCTCACCAAACCTCTCAGCCCCAAGAGTGTCCACCCTTATGTCTCATCCAGCTGTGGGTCTAGATATGGTCAATGCAGGTTGCATCACAGCCCCTGAACGAATTGTGTAAGAATTTCTCTCTCTTTCCCTGTCTTTGTTTCATGGGTTTTTAAAAGTAATTTATTTTTATAATGGGGTTTAGCTGCTTTTCACGGCCGTGTTTATGCCGCCTTACACACACTTGACACACTAACAGAGAGATATCAATACATAGGTTTTAAGATTATTACTAGTCAGATATATTCTTGTGCGGTGAATCGGGCGTGTTGAGTCCAGTTCTCTGAGCAAGGAGTAGGTCTTGTCTATTCCATGTTGGGTTTATGGAACGGTATCTGAGCTAATTTGAAACTCTTGTTTTATGTATCACCCCACCTCACCTTTCCCGTTAAGCAGCCATAGTGTGTTTTCTGCATGTGTGACTCTGTTCTGTTTTGTAATTCAGTTCAAGTGTAACAGTTTTAACATTCCCTCTATAAGTGACACCTTATGAGAAGTGTCCTTTTCTGTGTGACTTATTTCACTTAGAATCGTCTTACCTAAATCCACTCATCATGCTGCTACTAGCCTTATGACATTGATTTCATGGCTGAGTGATATTCCATTGTACATAAGGACCACAACTTTTTTATCCATTTTTCGCTTTCCTGGGATATTTAAGGTGGAAGGAAGTGGAGGTCCTTGTCAACAGAGCAGCCCTAAACTTTCGGGTGCTTGTGTCTTGCTGATTTTCAATTTTCCCACTTTATCCCCCCATGCGTGGAAGTGCCCTATGCTCTCTAAGCTGTGTTTTTTAGATGTTTCAGGACACACCGTACACTTCTCCAGAGTGGCTGTTGGCAATTTACATCCCGCCCATCAGTGTAGCAAGGCTCCCATTTCTCCATGGCCTGTCCTGCATTTCTGGTTTTGACACATTTTTCAGCATGTCCCTTTTGACCGATGGGAAGCGAGACTTCTTTGTAGCGCTGATTTGCCTTTCCAGGTTGCTTGGTTGGCCAAAAAGGGCGTATGCGTTTTTTCCTGAATATATTCAGGAAAAAACGCATACGCCCTTTTTGGCCAAGGGCATCATTGTCAACGTTTTGCCGCTTTTCATGTGCTTTAAAGGCGATTCGAATCTACCTCCTGAAATCTGTTTCCTGCAATTCTGCCTTGATTTCAAATCCTCTTCTTTGCCTTCCCACAATATATTTGTGGACGAGAGTTATCATTTATAATTCTGCAGGTTTGTGAATTGCAGTGCCCTGAAGCTCCATTTTACAAGTCGCTTTTTTGGGAGTCGGCCGCAATAGCGCAGGATGTCTTCAGGCCCTGTTCTGGTTCCGGGGGGCAGGCTGAACCTGTGGTTAATTCTTCTTCCTGATGGGAAAATTGAGTGACCTGTGCCTGTCCCAACACCAAGAGCTAGTCTCTCATTGGTTCCCCGTCTTCCCGTTCATCCTCAGGACAAATTGCAACCTGTACGGAACAGGAGGTTAAAGGTGCTGATGCTCCAAGTAGGGAGATTGCTAGTAAAGTGGCTGGAATGGCGAACCCGAGCACAAGGAGATGAGAAATGCGGTGCGTTTTAGAAACCTTTCCCCATCACACGGTGTACCATCTTCTGGGTTTCTCATGCATGTTTTCGATGTAGGAAGGTGCCCTTGAACCTGGAGATTTGGGACCCATGCGATGGGTAGCACGCAGTATTACTTTAAAGGGTCTGCGTTTGCTCACCCAACCTCACCGAACCTCTCAGCCCCAAGAGTGTCCACCCTTATGTCTCATCCAGCTGTGGGTCTAGATATGGTCAATCCAGGTTGCATCACAGCCCCTGAACGAATTGTGTAAGAATTTCTCTCTCTTTCCCTGTCTTTGTTTCATGGGTTTTTAAAAGTAATTTCTTTTTATAATGGGGTTTAGCTGCTTTTCACGGCTGTGTTTAGGCCGCTTTTTACCCACTTGACACACTAACAGAGAGATATCAATACATAGGTTTTAAGATTATTACTAGTCAGATATATTCTTGTGCGGTGAATCGGGCGTGTTGAGTCCAGTTCTCTGAGCAAGGAGTAGGTCTTGTCTATTCCATATTGGGTTTATGGAACGGTATCTGAGCTAATTTGAAACTCTTGTTTTATGTATCACCCCACCTCACCTTTCCCGTTAAGCAGCCATAGTGTGTTTTCTGCATGTGTGACTCTGTTCTGTTTTGTAATTCAGTTCAAGTGTAACGGTTTTTACATTCCCTCTATAAGTGACACCTTATGAGAAGTGTCCTTTTCTGTGTGACTTATTTCACTTAGAATCGTCTTACCTAAATCCACTCATCATGCTGCTACTAGCCTTATGACATTGATTTCATGGCTGAGTGATATTCCATTGTACATAAGGACCACAACTTTTTTATCCATTTTTCGCTTTCCTGGGATATTTAAGGTGGAATGAAGTGGAGGTCCTTGTCAACAGAGCAGCCCTAAACTTTGGGGTGCTTGTGTCTTGCTGATTTTCAATTTTCCCACTTTATCCCCCCATGCGTGGAAGTGCCCTATGCTCTCTAAGCTGTGTTTTTTAGATGTTTCAGGACACACCGTACACTTCTCCAGAGTGGCTGTTGGCAATTTACATCCCGCCCATCAGTGTAGCAAGGCTCCCATTTCTCCATGGCCTGTCCTGCATTTCTGGTTTTGACAACTTTTTCAGCATGTCCCTTTTGACCGATGGGAAGCGAGACTTCTTTGTAGCGCTGATTTGCCTTTCCAGGTTGCTTGGTTGGCCAAAAAGGGCGTATGCGTTTTTTCCTGAATATATTCAGGAAAAAACGCATACGCCCTTTTTGGCCAAGGGCATCATTGTCAACGTTTTGCCGCTTTTCATGTGCTTTAAAGGCGATTCGAATCTACCTCCTGAAATCTGTTTCCTGCAATTCTGCCTTGATTTCAAATCCTCTTCTTTGCCTTCCCTCAATATATTTGTGGACGAGAGTTATCATTTATAACTCTGCAGGTTTGTGAATTGCAGTGCCCTGAAGCTCCATTTTACAAGTCGGTTTTTTGGGAGCCGGCCGCAAAAGCGCAGGATGGCTTCAGGCCCTGTTCTGGTTCCGGGGGGCAGGCTGAGCCTGTGGTTAATTCTTCTTCCTGATGGGAAAATAGAGTGACCTGTGCCTGTCCCAACACCAAGAGCTAGTCTCTCATTGGTTCCCCGTCTTCCCGTTCATCCTCAGGACAAATTGCAACCTGTACGGAACAGGAGGTTAAAGGTGCTGATGCTCCAAGTAGGGAGATTGCTAGTAAAGTGGCTGGAATGGCGAACCCGAGCACAAGGAGATGAGAAATGCGGTGCGTTTTAGAAACCTTTCCCCATCACACGGTGTACCATCTTCTGGGTTTCTGATGCATGTTTTCGATGTAGGAAGATGCCCTTGAACCTGGAGATTTGGGACCCATGCGATGGGTAGCACGCAGTATTATTTTAAAGGGTCTGCGTTTGCTCACCCAACCTCACCAAACCTCTCAGCCCCAAGAGTGTCCACCCTTATGTCTCATCCAGCTGTGGGTCTAGATATGGTCAATGCAGGTTGCATCACAGCCCCTGAACGAATTGTGTAAGAATTTCTCTCTCTTTCCCTGTCTTTGTTTCATGGGTTTTTAAAAGTAATTTATTTTTATAATGGGGTTTAGCTGCTTTTCACGGCCGTGTTTATGCCGCCTTACACACACTTGACACACTAACAGAGAGATATCAATACATAGGTTTTAAGATTATTACTAGTCAGATATATTCTTGTGCGGTGAATCGGGCGTGTTGAGTCCAGTTCTCTGAGCAAGGAGTAGGTCTTGTCTATTCCATGTTGGGTTTATGGAACGGTATCTGAGCTAATTTGAAACTCTTGTTTTATGTATCACCCCACCTCACCTTTCCCGTTAAGCAGCCATAGTGTGTTTTCTGCATGTGTGACTCTGTTCTGTTTTGTAATTCAGTTCAAGTGTAACGGCTTTTACATTCCCTCTATAAGTGACACCTTATGAGAAGTGTCCTTTTCTGTGTGACTTATTTCACTTAGAATCGTCTTACCTAAATCCACTCATCATGCTGCTACTAGCCTTATGACATTGATTTCATGGCTGAGTGATATTCCATTGTACATAAGGACCACAAATTTTTTATCCATTTTTCGCTTTCCTGGGATATTTAAGGTGGAATGAAGTGGAGGTCCTTGTCAACAGAGCAGCCCTAAACTTTGGGGTGCTTGTGTCTTGCTGATTTTCAATTTTCCCACTTTATCCCCCCATGCGTGGAAGTGCCCTATGCTCTCTAAGCTGTGTTTTTTAGATGTTTCAGGACACACCATACACTTCTCCAGAGTGGCTGTTGGCAATTTACATCCCGCCCATCAGTGTAGCAAGGCTCCCATTTCTCCATGGCCTGTCCTGCATTTCTGGTTTTGACAACTTTTTCAGCATGTCCCTTTTGACCGATGGGAAGCGAGACTTCTTTGTAGCGCTGATTTGCCTTTCCAGGTTGCTTGGTTGGCCAAAAAGGGCGTATGCGTTTTTTCCTGAATATATTCAGGAAAAAACGCATACGCCCTTTTTGGCCAAGGGCATCATTGTCAACGTTTTGCCGCTTTTCATGTGCTTTAAAGGCGATTCGAATCTACCTCCTGAAATCTGTTTCCTGCAATTCTGCCTTGATTTCAAATCCTCTTCTTTGCCTTCCCTCAATATATTTGTGGACGAGAGTTATCATTTATAACTCTGCAGGTTTGTGAATTGCAGTGCCCTGAAGCTCCATTTTACAAGTCGGTTTTTTGGGAGCCGGCCGCAAAAGCGCAGGATGGCTTCAGGCCCTGTTCTGGTTCCGGGGGGCAGGCTGAGCCTGTGGTTAATTCTTCTTCCTGATGGGAAAATAGAGTGACCTGTGCCTGTCCCAACACCAAGAGCTAGTCTCTCATTGGTTCCCCGTCTTCCCGTTCATCCTCAGGACAAATTGCAACCTGTACGGAACAGGAGGTTAAAGGTGCTGATGCTCCAAGTAGGGAGATTGCTAGTAAAGTGGCTGGAATGGCGAACCCGAGCACAAGGAGATGAGAAATGCGGTGCGTTTTAGAAACCTTTCCCCATCACACGGTGTACCATCTTCTGGGTTTCTCATGCATGTTTTCGATGTAGGAAGATGCCCTTGAACCTGGAGATTTGGGACCCATGCGATGGGTAGCACGCAGTATTACTTTAAAGGGTCTGCGTTTGCTCACCCAACCTCACCAAACCTCTCAGCCCCAAGAGTGTCCACCCTTATGTCTCATCCAGCTGTGGGTCTAGATATGGTCAATGCAGGTTGCATCACAGCCCCTGAACGAATTGTGTAAGAATTTCTCTCTCTTTCCCTGTCTTTGTTTCATGGGTTTTTAAAAGTAATTTATTTTTATAATGGGGTTTAGCTGCTTTTCACGGCCGTGTTTATGCCGCCTTACACACACTTGACACACTAACAGAGAGATATCAATACATAGGTTTTAAGATTATTACTAGTCAGATATATTCTTGTGCGGTGAATCGGGCGTGTTGAGTCCAGTTCTCTGAGCAAGGAGTAGGTCTTGTCTATTCCATGTTGGGTTTATGGAACGGTATCTGAGCTAATTTGAAACTCTTGTTTTATGTATCACCCCACCTCACCTTTCCCGTTAAGCAGCCATAGTGTGTTTTCTGCATGTGTGACTCTGTTCTGTTTTGTAATTCAGTTCAAGTGTAACAGTTTTAACATTCCCTCTATAAGTGACACCTTATGAGAAGTGTCCTTTTCTGTGTGACTTATTTCACTTAGAATCGTCTTACCTAAATCCACTCATCATGCTGCTACTAGCCTTATGACATTGATTTCATGGCTGAGTGATATTCCATTGTACATAAGGACCACAACTTTTTTATCCATTTTTCGCTTTCCTGGGATATTTAAGGTGGAAGGAAGTGGAGGTCCTTGTCAACAGAGCAGCCCTAAACTTTCGGGTGCTTGTGTCTTGCTGATTTTCAATTTTCCCACTTTATCCCCCCATGCGTGGAAGTGCCCTATGCTCTCTAAGCTGTGTTTTTTAGATGTTTCAGGACACACCGTACACTTCTCCAGAGTGGCTGTTGGCAATTTACATCCCGCCCATCAGTGTAGCAAGGCTCCCATTTCTCCATGGCCTGTCCTGCATTTCTGGTTTTGACACATTTTTCAGCATGTCCCTTTTGACCGATGGGAAGCGAGACTTCTTTGTAGCGCTGATTTGCCTTTCCAGGTTGCTTGGTTGGCCAAAAAGGGCGTATGCGTTTTTTCCTGAATATATTCAGGAAAAAACGCATACGCCCTTTTTGGCCAAGGGCATCATTGTCAACGTTTTGCCGCTTTTCATGTGCTTTAAAGGCGATTCGAATCTACCTCCTGAAATCTGTTTCCTGCAATTCTGCCTTGATTTCAAATCCTCTTCTTTGCCTTCCCACAATATATTTGTGGACGAGAGTTATCATTTATAATTCTGCAGGTTTGTGAATTGCAGTGCCCTGAAGCTCCATTTTACAAGTCGCTTTTTTGGGAGTCGGCCGCAATAGCGCAGGATGTCTTCAGGCCCTGTTCTGGTTCCGGGGGGCAGGCTGAACCTGTGGTTAATTCTTCTTCCTGATGGGAAAATTGAGTGACCTGTGCCTGTCCCAACACCAAGAGCTAGTCTCTCATTGGTTCCCCGTCTTCCCGTTCATCCTCAGGACAAATTGCAACCTGTACGGAACAGGAGGTTAAAGGTGCTGATGCTCCAAGTAGGGAGATTGCTAGTAAAGTGGCTGGAATGGCGAACCCGAGCACAAGGAGATGAGAAATGCGGTGCGTTTTAGAAACCTTTCCCCATCACACGGTGTACCATCTTCTGGGTTTCTCATGCATGTTTTCGATGTAGGAAGGTGCCCTTGAACCTGGAGATTTGGGACCCATGCGATGGGTAGCACGCAGTATTACTTTAAAGGGTCTGCGTTTGCTCACCCAACCTCACCGAACCTCTCAGCCCCAAGAGTGTCCACCCTTATGTCTCATCCAGCTGTGGGTCTAGATATGGTCAATCCAGGTTGCATCACAGCCCCTGAACGAATTGTGTAAGAATTTCTCTCTCTTTCCCTGTCTTTGTTTCATGGGTTTTTAAAAGTAATTTCTTTTTATAATGGGGTTTAGCTGCTTTTCACGGCTGTGTTTAGGCCGCTTTTTACCCACTTGACACACTAACAGAGAGATATCAATACATAGGTTTTAAGATTATTACTAGTCAGATATATTCTTGTGCGGTGAATCGGGCGTGTTGAGTCCAGTTCTCTGAGCAAGGAGTAGGTCTTGTCTATTCCATATTGGGTTTATGGAACGGTATCTGAGCTAATTTGAAACTCTTGTTTTATGTATCACCCCACCTCACCTTTCCCGTTAAGCAGCCATAGTGTGTTTTCTGCATGTGTGACTCTGTTCTGTTTTGTAATTCAGTTCAAGTGTAACGGTTTTTACATTCCCTCTATAAGTGACACCTTATGAGAAGTGTCCTTTTCTGTGTGACTTATTTCACTTAGAATCGTCTTACCTAAATCCACTCATCATGCTGCTACTAGCCTTATGACATTGATTTCATGGCTGAGTGATATTCCATTGTACATAAGGACCACAACTTTTTTATCCATTTTTCGCTTTCCTGGGATATTTAAGGTGGAAGGAAGTGGAGGTCCTTGTCAACAGAGCAGCCCTAAACTTTGGGGTGCTTGTGTCTTGCTGATTTTCAATTTTCCCACTTTATCCCCCCATGCGTGGAAGTGCCCTATGCTCTCTAAGCTGTGTTTTTTAGATGTTTCAGGACACACCGTACACTTCTCCAGAGTGGCTGTTGGCAATTTACATCCCGCCCATCAGTGTAGCAAGGCTCCCATTTCTCCATGGCCTGTCCTGCATTTCTGGTTTTGACAATTTTTTCAGCATGGCCCTTTTGACCGATGGGAAGCGAGACTTCTTTGTAGCGCTGATTTGCCTTTCCAGGTTGCTTGGTTGGCCAAAAAGGGCGTATGCGTTTTTTCCTGAATATATTCAGGAAAAAACGCATACGCCCTTTTTGGCCAAGGGCATCATTGTCAACGTTTTGCCGCTTTTCATGTGCTTTAAAGGCGATTCGAATCTTCCTCCTGAAATCTGTTTCCTGCAATTCTGCCTTGATTTCAAATCCTCTTCTTTGCCTTCCCTCAATATATTTGTGGACGAGAGTTATCATTTATAACTCTGCAGGTTTGTGAATTGCAGTGCCCTGAAGCTCCATTTTACAAGTCGCTTTTTTGGGAGCCGGCCGCAAAAGCGCAGGATGGCTTCAGGCCCTGTTCTGGTTCCGGGGGGCAGGCTGAGCCTGTGGTTAATTCTTCTTCCTGATGGGAAAATAGAGTGACCTGTGCCTGTCCCAACACCAAGAGCTAGTCTCTCATTGGTTCCCCGTCTTCCCGTTCATCCTCAGGACAAATTGCAACCTGCACGGAACAGGAGGTTAAAGGTGCTGATGCTCCAAGTAGGGAGATTGCTAGTAAAGTGGCTGGAATGGCGAACCCGAGCACAAGGAGATGAGAAATTAGATGCGTTTTAGAAACCTTTCCCCATCACACGGTGTACCATCTTCTGGGTTTCTCATGCATGTTTTCGATGTAGGAAGATGCCCTTGAACCTGGAGATTTGGGACCCATGCGATGGGTAGCACGCAGTATTACTTTAAAGGGTCTGCGTTTGCTCACCCAACCACACTGAACCTCTAAGCCACAAGAGTGTCCACCCTTATGTCTCATCCAGCTGTGGGTCTAGATATGGTCAATCCAGGTTGCATCACAGCCCCTGAACGAATTGTGTAAGAATTTCTCTCTCTTTCCCTGTCTTTGTTTCATGGGTTTTTAAAAGTAATTTATTTTTATAATGGGGTTTAGCTGCTTTTCACGTCTGTGTTTAGGCCGCTTTACACCCACTTGACACACTAACAGAGAGATATCAATACATAGGTTTTAAGATTATTACTAGTCAGATATATTCTTGTGCGGTGAATCGGGCGTGTTGAGTCCAGTTCTCTGAGCAAGGAGTAGGTCTTGTCTATTCCATATTGGGTTTATGGAACGGTATCTGAGCTAATTTGAAACTCTTGTTTTATGTATCACCCCACCTCACCTTTCCCGTTAAGCAGCCACAGTGTGTTTTCTGCATGTGTGACTCTGTTCTGTTTTGTAATTCAGTTCAAGTGTAACGGTTTTTACATTCCCTCTATAAGTGACACCTTATGAGAAGTGTCCTTTTCTGTGTGACTTATTTCACTTAGAATCGTCTTACCTAAATCCACTGATCATGCTGCTACTAGCCTTATGACATTGATTTCATGGCTGAGTGATATTCCATTGTACATAAGGACCACAACTTTTTTATCCATTTTTCGCTTTCCTGGGATATTTAAGGTGGAAGGAAGTGGAGGTCCTTGTCAACAGAGCAGCCCTAAACTTTGGGGTGCTTGTGTCTTGCTGATTTTCAATTTTCCCACTTTATCCCCCCATGCGTGGAAGTGCCCTATGCTCTCTAAGCTGTGTTTTTTAGATGTTTCAGGACACACCGTACACTTCTCCAGAGTGGCTGTTTGCAATTTACATCCCGCCCATCAGTGTAGCAAGGCTCCCATTTCTCCATGGCCTGTCCTGCATTTCTGGTTTTGACAACTTTTTCAGCATGTCCCTTTTGACCGATGGGAAGCGAGACTTCTTTGTAGCGCTGATTTGCCTTTCCAGGTTGCTTGGTTGGCCAAAAAGGGCGTATGCGTTTTTTCCTGAATATATTCAGGAAAAAACGCATACGCCCTTTTTGGCCAAGGGCATCATTGTCAACGTTTTGCCGCTTTTCATGTGCTTTAAAGGCGATTCGAATCTACCTCCTGAAATCTGTTTCCTGCAATTCTGCCTTGATTTCAAATCCTCTTCTTTGCCTTCCCTCAATATATTTGTGGACGAGAGTTATCATTTATAACTCTGCAGGTTTGTGAATTGCAGTGCCCTGAAGCTCCATTTTACAAGTCGGTTTTTTGGGAGCCGGCCGCAAAAGTGCAGGATGGCTTCAGGCCCTGTTCTGGTTCCGGGGGGCAGGCTGAACCTGTGCTTAATTCTTCTTCCTGATGGGAAAATAGAGTGACCTGTGACTGTCCCAACACCAAGAGCTAGTCTCTCATTGGTTCCCCGTCTTCCCGTTCATCCTCAGGACAAATTGCAACCTGTACGGAACAGGAGGTTAAAGGTGCTGATGCTCCAAGTAGGGAGATTGCTAGTAAAGTGGCTGGAATGGCGAACCCGAGCACAAGGAGATGAGAAATGAGGTGCGTTTTAGAAACCTTTCCCCATCACACGGTGTAGCATCTTCTGGGTTTCTCATGCATGTTTTCGATGTAGGAAGATGCCCTTGAACCTGGAGATTTGGGACCCATGCGATGGGTAGCACACAGTATTACTTTAAAGGGTCTGCGTTTGCTCACCCAACCTCACCGAACCTCTCAGCCCCAAGAGTGTCCACCCTTATGTCTCATCCAGCTGTGGGTCTAGATATGGTCAATCCAGGTTGCATCACAGCCCCTGAACGAATTGTGTAAGAATTTCTCTCTCTTTCCCTGTCTTTGTTTCATGGGTTTTTAAAAGTAATTTATTTTTATAATGGGGTTTAGCTGCTTTTCACGGCTGTGTTTAGGCCGCTTTACACCCACTTGACACACTAACAGAGAGATATCAATACATAGGTTTTAAGATTATTACTAGTCAGATATATTCTTGTGCGGTGAATCGGGCGTGTTGAGTCCAGTTCTCTGAGCAAGGAGTAGGTCTTGTCTATTCCATATTGGGTTTATGGAACGGTATCTGAGCTAATTTGAAACTCTTGTTTTATGTATCACCCCACCTCACCTTTCCCGTTAAGCAGCCATAGTGTGTTTTCTGCATGTGTGACTCTGTTCTGTTTTGTAATTCAGTTCAAGTGTAACGGTTTTTACATTCCCTCTATAAGTGACACCTTATGAGAAGTGTCCTTTTCTGTGTGACTTATTTCACTTAGAATCGTCTTACCTAAATCCACTCATCATGCTGCTACTAGCCTTATGACATTGATTTCATGGCTGAGTGATATTCCATTGTACATAAGGACCACAACTTTTTTATCCATTTTTCGCTTTCCTGGGATATTTAAGGTGGAAGGAAGTGGAGGTCCTTGTCAACAGAGCAGCCCTAAACTTTGGGGTGCTTGTGTCTTGCTGATTTTCAATTTTCCCACTTTATCCCCCCATGCGTGGAAGTGCCCTATGCTCTCTAAGCTGTGTTTTTTAGATGTTTCAGGACACACCGTACACTTCTCCAGAGTGGCTGTTGGCAATTTACATCCCGCCCATCAGTGTAGCAAGGCTCCCATTTCTCCATGGCCTGTCCTGCATTTCTGGTTTTGACAATTTTTTCAGCATGGCCCTTTTGACCGATGGGAAGCGAGACTTCTTTGTAGCGCTGATTTGCCTTTCCAGGTTGCTTGGTTGGCCAAAAAGGGCGTATGCGTTTTTTCCTGAATATATTCAGGAAAAAACGCATACGCCCTTTTTGGCCAAGGGCATCATTGTCAACGTTTTGCCGCTTTTCATGTGCTTTAAAGGCGATTCGAATCTTCCTCCTGAAATCTGTTTCCTGCAATTCTGCCTTGATTTCAAATCCTCTTCTTTGCCTTCCCTCAATATATTTGTGGACGAGAGTTATCATTTATAACTCTGCAGGTTTGTGAATTGCAGTGCCCTGAAGCTCCATTTTACAAGTCGCTTTTTTGGGAGCCGGCCGCAAAAGCGCAGGATGGCTTCAGGCCCTGTTCTGGTTCCGGGGGGCAGGCTGAGCCTGTGGTTAATTCTTCTTCCTGATGGGAAAATAGAGTGACCTGTGCCTGTCCCAACACCAAGAGCTAGTCTCTCATTGGTTCCCCGTCTTCCCGTTCATCCTCAGGACAAATTGCAACCTGTACGGAACAGGAGGTTAAAGGTGCTGATGCTCCAAGTAGGGAGATTGCTAGTAAAGTGGCTGGAATGGCGAACCCGAGCACAAGGAGATGAGAAATTAGATGCGTTTTAGAAACCTTTCCCCATCACACGGTGTACCATCTTCTGGGTTTCTCATGCATGTTTTCGATGTAGGAAGATGCCCTTGAACCTGGAGATTTGGGACCCATGCGATGGGTAGCACGCAGTATTACTTTAAAGGGTCTGCGTTTGCTCACCCAACCACACTGAACCTCTAAGCCACAAGAGTGTCCACCCTTATGTCTCATCCAGCTGTGGGTCTAGATATGGTCAATCCAGGTTGCATCACAGCCCCTGAACGAATTGTGTAAGAATTTCTCTCTCTTTCCCTGTCTTTGTTTCATGGGTTTTTAAAAGTAATTTATTTTTATAATGGGGTTTAGCTGCTTTTCACGTCTGTGTTTAGGCCGCTTTACACCCACTTGACACACTAACAGAGAGATATCAATACATAGGTTTTAAGATTATTACTAGTCAGATATATTCTTGTGCGGTGAATCGGGCGTGTTGAGTCCAGTTCTCTGAGCAAGGAGTAGGTCTTGTCTATTCCATATTGGGTTTATGGAACGGTATCTGAGCTAATTTGAAACTCTTGTTTTATGTATCACCCCACCTCACCTTTCCCGTTAAGCAGCCACAGTGTGTTTTCTGCATGTGTGACTCTGTTCTGTTTTGTAATTCAGTTCAAGTGTAACGGTTTTTACATTCCCTCTATAAGTGACACCTTATGAGAAGTGTCCTTTTCTGTGTGACTTATTTCACTTAGAATCGTCTTACCTAAATCCACTGATCATGCTGCTACTAGCCTTATGACATTGATTTCATGGCTGAGTGATATTCCATTGTACATAAGGACCACAACTTTTTTATCCATTTTTCGCTTTCCTGGGATATTTAAGGTGGAAGGAAGTGGAGGTCCTTGTCAACAGAGCAGCCCTAAACTTTGGGGTGCTTGTGTCTTGCTGATTTTCAATTTTCCCACTTTATCCCCCCATGCGTGGAAGTGCCCTATGCTCTCTAAGCTGTGTTTTTTAGATGTTTCAGGACACACCGTACACTTCTCCAGAGTGGCTGTTTGCAATTTACATCCCGCCCATCAGTGTAGCAAGGCTCCCATTTCTCCATGGCCTGTCCTGCATTTCTGGTTTTGACAACTTTTTCAGCATGTCCCTTTTGACCGATGGGAAGCGAGACTTCTTTGTAGCGCTGATTTGCCTTTCCAGGTTGCTTGGTTGGCCAAAAAGGGCGTATGCGTTTTTTCCTGAATATATTCAGGAAAAAACGCATACGCCCTTTTTGGCCAAGGGCATCATTGTCAACGTTTTGCCGCTTTTCATGTGCTTTAAAGGCGATTCGAATCTACCTCCTGAAATCTGTTTCCTGCAATTCTGCCTTGATTTCAAATCCTCTTCTTTGCCTTCCCTCAATATATTTGTGGACGAGAGTTATCATTTATAACTCTGCAGGTTTGTGAATTGCAGTGCCCTGAAGCTCCATTTTACAAGTCGGTTTTTTGGGAGCCGGCCGCAAAAGTGCAGGATGGCTTCAGGCCCTGTTCTGGTTCCGGGGGGCAGGCTGAACCTGTGCTTAATTCTTCTTCCTGATGGGAAAATAGAGTGACCTGTGCCTGTCCCAACACCAAGAGCTAGTCTCTCATTGGTTCCCCGTCTTCCCGTTCATCCTCAGGACAAATTGCAACCTGTACGGAACAGGAGGTTAAAGGTGCTGATGCTCCAAGTAGGGAGATTGCTAGTAAAGTGGCTGGAATGGCGAACCCGAGCACAAGGAGATGAGAAATTAGATGCGTTTTAGAAACCTTTCCCCATCACACGGTGTACCATCTTCTGGGTTTCTCATGCATGTTTTCGATGTAGGAAGATGCCCTTGAACCTGGAGATTTGGGACCCATGCGATGGGTAGCACGCAGTATTACTTTAAAGGGTCTGCGTTTGCTCACCCAACCTCACCGAACCTCTCAGCCCCAAGAGTGTCCACCCTTATGTCTCATCCAGCTGTGGGTCTAGATATGGTCAATCCAGGTTGCATCACAGCCCCTGAACGAATTGTGTAAGAATTTCTCTCTCTTTCCCTGTCTTTGTTACATGGGTTTTTAAAAGTAATTTATTTTTATAATGGGGTTTAGCTGCTTTTCACGTCTGTGTTTAGGCCGCTTTACACCCACTTGACACACTAACAGAGAGATATCAATACATAGGTTTTAAGATTATTACTAGTCAGATATATTCTTGTGCGGTGAATCGGGCGTGTTGAGTCCAGTTCTCTGAGCAAGGAGTAGGTCTTGTCTAATCCATATTGGGTTTATGGAACGGTATCTGAGCTAATTTGAAACTCTTGTTTTATGTATCACCCCACCTCACCTTTCCCGTTAAGCAGCCATAGTGTGTTTTCTGCATGTGTGACTCTGTTCTGTTTTGTAATTCAGTTCAAGTGTAACGGTTTTAACATTCCCTCTATAAGTGACACCTTATGAGAAGTGTCCTTTTCTGTGTGACTTATTTCACTTAGAATCGTCTTACCTAAATCCACTCATCATGCTGCTACTAGCCTTATGACATTGATTTCATGGCTGAGTGATATTCCATTGTACATAAGGACCACAACTTTTTTATCCATTTTTCGCTTTCCTGGGATATTTAAGGTGGAAGGAAGTGGAGGTCCTTGTCAACAGAGCAGCCCTAACCTTTGGGGTGCTTGTGTCTTGCTGATTTTCAATTTTCCCACTTTATCCCCCCATGCGTGGAAGTGCCCTATGCTCTCTAAGCTGTGTTTTTTAGATGTTTCAGGACACACCGTACACTTCTCCAGAGTGGCTGTTGGCAATTTACATCCCGCCCATCAGTGTAGCAAGGCTCCCATTTCTCCATGGCCTGTCCTGCATTTCTGGTTTTGACACATTTTTCAGCATGTCCCTTTTGACCGATGGGAAGCGAGACTTCTTTGTAGCGCTGATTTGCTTTTCCAGGTTGCTTGGTTGGCCAAAAAGGGCGTATGCGTTTTTTCCTGAATATATTCAGGAAAAAACGCATACGCCCTTTTTGGCCAAGGGCATCATTGTCAACGTTTTGCCGCTTTTCATGTGCTTTAAAGGCGATTCGAATCTACCTCCTGAAATCTGTTTCCTGCAATTCTGCCTTGATTTCAAATCCTCTTCTTTGCCTTCCCTCAATATATTTGTGGACGAGAGTTATCATTTATAATTCTGCAGGTTTGTGAATTGCAGTGCCCTGAAGCTCCATTTTACAAGTCGCTTTTTTGGGAGTCGGCCGCAATAGCGCAGGATGTCTTCAGGCCCTGTTCTGGTTCCGGGGGGCAGGCTGAACCTGTGGTTAATTCTTCTTCCTGATGGGAAAATTGAGTGACCTGTGCCTGTCCCAACACCAAGAGCTAGTCTCTCATTGGTTCCCCGTCTTCCCGTTCATCCTCAGGACAAATTGCAACCTGTACGGAACAGGAGGTTAAAGGTGCTGATGCTCCAAGTAGGGAGATTGCTAGTAAAGTGGCTGGAATGGCCAACCCGAGCACAAGGAGATGAGAAATGCGGTGCGTTTTAGAAACCTTTCCCCATCACACGGTGTACCATCTTCTGGGTTTCTCATGCATGTTTTCGATGTAGGAAGATGCCCTTGAACCTGGAGATTTGGGACCCATGCGATGGGTAGCACGCAGTATTACTTTAAAGGGTCTGCGTTTGCTCACCCAACCTCACCGAACCTCTCAGCCCCAAGAGTGTCCACCCTTATGTCTCATCCAGCTGTGGGTCTAGATATGGTCAATCCAGGTTGCATCACAGCCCCTGAACGAATTGTGTAAGAATTTCTCTCTCTTTCCCTGTCTTTGTTTCATGGGTTTTTAAAAGTAATTTATTTTTATAATGGGGTTTAGCTGCTTTTCACGGCTGTGTTTAGGCCGCTTTACACCCACTTGACACACTAACAGAGAGATATCAATACATAGGTTTTAAGATTATTACTAGTCAGATATATTCTTGTGCGGTGAATCGGGCGTGTTGAGTCCAGTTCTCTGAGCAAGGAGTAGGTCTTGTCTATTCCATATTGGGTTTATGGAACGGTATCTGAGCTAATTTGAAACTCTTGTTTTATGTATCACCCCACCTCACCTTTCCCGTTAAGCAGCCATAGTGTGTTTTCTGCATGTGTGACTCTGTTCTGTTTTGTAATTCAGTTCAAGTGTAACGGTTTTTACATTCCCTCTATAAGTGACACCTTATGAGAAGTGTCCTTTTCTGTGTGACTTATTTCACTTAGAATCGTCTTACCTAAATCCACTCATCATGCTGCTACTAGCCTTATGACATTGATTTCATGGCTGAGTGATATTCCATTGTACATAAGGACCACAACTTTTTTATCCATTTTTCGCTTTCCTGGGATATTTAAGGTGGAAGGAAGTGGAGGTCCTTGTCAACAGAGCAGCCCTAAACTTTGGGGTGCTTGTGTCTTGCTGATTTTCAATTTTCCCACTTTATCCCCCCATGCGTGGAAGTGCCCTATGCTCTCTAAGCTGTGTTTTTTAGATGTTTCAGGACACACCGTACACTTCTCCAGAGTGGCTGTTGGCAATTTACATCCCGCCCATCAGTGTAGCAAGGCTCCCATTTCTCCATGGCCTGTCCTGCATTTCTGGTTTTGACACTTTTTTCAGCATGGCCCTTTTGACCGATGGGAAGCGAGACTTCTTTGTAGCGCTGATTTGCCTTTCCAGGTTGCTTGGTTGGCCAAAAAGGGCGTATGCGTTTTTTCCTGAATATATTCAGGAAAAAACGCATACGCCCTTTTTGGCCAAGGGCATCATTGTCAACGTTTTGCCGCTTTTCATGTGCTTTAAAGGCGATTCGAATCTTCCTCCTGAAATCTGTTTCCTGCAATTCTGCCTTGATTTCAAATCCTCTTCTTTGCCTTCCCTCAATATATTTGTGGACGAGAGTTATCATTTATAACTCTGCAGGTTTGTGAATTGCAGTGCCCTGAAGCTCCATTTTACAAGTCGGTTTTTTGGGAGCCGGCCGCAAAAGCGCAGGATGGCTTCAGGCCCTGTTCTGGTTCCGGGGGGCAGGCTGAGCCTGTGGTTAATTCTTCTTCCTGATGGGAAAATAGAGTGACCTGTGCCTGTCCCAACACCAAGAGCTAGTCTCTCATTGGTTCCCCGTCTTCCCGTTCATCCTCAGGACAAATTGCAACCTGTACGGAACAGGAGGTTAAAGGTGCTGATGCTCCAAGTAGGGAGATTGCTAGTAAAGTGGCTGGAATGGCGAACCCGAGCACAAGGAGATGAGAAATTAGATGCGTTTTAGAAACCTTTCCCCATCACACGGTGTACCATCTTCTGGGTTTCTCATGCATGTTTTCGATGTAGGAAGATGCCCTTGAACCTGGAGATTTGGGACCCATGCGATGGGTAGCAGGCAGTATTACTTTAAAGGGTCTGCGTTTGCTCACCCAACCTCACCGAACCTCTCAGCCCCAAGAGTGTCCACCCTTATGTCTCATCCAGCTGTGGGTCTAGATATGGTCAATCCAGGTTGCATCACAGCCCCTGAACGAATTGTGTAAGAACTTCTCTCTCTTTCCCTGTCTTTGTTTCATGGGTTTTTAAAAGTAATTTATTTTTATAATGGGGTTTAGCTGCTTTTCACGTCTGTGTTTAGGCCGCTTTACACCCACTTGACACACTAACAGAGAGATATCAATACATAGGTTTTAAGATTATTACTAGTCAGATATATTCTTGTGCGGTGAATCGGGCGTGTTGAGTCCAGTTCTCTGAGCAAGGAGTAGGTCTTGTCTATTCCATATTGGGTTTATGGAACGGTATCTGAGCTAATTTGAAACTCTTGTTTTATGTATCACCCCACCTCACCTTTCCCGTTAAGCAGCCATAGTGTGTTTTCTGCATGTGTGACTCTGTTCTGTTTTGTAATTCAGTTCAAGTGTAACGGTTTTAACATTCCCTCTATAAGTGACACCTTATGAGAAGTGTCCTTTTCTGTGTGACTTATTTCACTTAGAATCGTCTTACCTAAATCCACTCATCATGCTGCTACTAGCCTTATGACATTGATTTCATGGCTGAGTGATATTCCATTGTACATAAGGACCACAACTTTTTTATCCATTTTTCGCTTTCCTGGCATATTTAAGGTGGAAGGAAGTGGAGGTCCTTGTCAACAGAGCAGCCCTAACCTTTGGGGTGCTTGTGTCTTGCTGATTTTCAATTTTCCCACTTTATCCCCCCATGCGTGGAAGTGCCCTATGCTCTCTAAGCTGTGTTTTTTAGATGTTTCAGGACACACCGTACACTTCTCCAGAGTGGCTGTTGGCAATTTACATCCCGCCCATCAGTGTAGCAAGGCTCCCATTTCTCCATGGCCTGTCCTGCATTTCTGGTTTTGACACATTTTTCAGCATGTCCCTTTTGACCGATGGGAAGCGAGACTTCTTTGTAGCGCTGATTTGCCTTTCCAGGTTGCTTGGTTGGCCAAAAAGGGCGTATGCGTTTTTTCCTGAATATATTCAGGAAAAAACGCATACGCCCTTTTTGGCCAAGGGCATCATTGTCAACGTTTTGCCGCTTTTCATGTGCTTTAAAGGCGATTCGAATCTACCTCCTGAAATCTGTTTCCTGCAATTCTGCCTTGATTTCAAATCCTCTTCTTTGCCTTCCCACAATATATTTGTGGACGAGAGTTATCATTTATAATTCTGCAGGTTTGTGAATTGCAGTGCCCTGAAGCTCCATTTTACAAGTCGCTTTTTTGGGAGTCGGCCGCAATAGCGCAGGATGTCTTCAGGCCCTGTTCTGGTTCCGGGGGGCAGGCTGAACCTGTGGTTAATTCTTCTTCCTGATGGGAAAATTGAGTGACCTGTGCCTGTCCCAACACCAAGAGCTAGTCTCTCATTGGTTCCCCGTCTTCCCGTTCATCCTCAGGACAAATTGCAACCTGTACGGAACAGGAGGTTAAAGGTGCTGATGCTCCAAGTAGGGAGATTGCTAGTAAAGTGGCTGGAATGGCCAACCCGAGCACAAGGAGATGAGAAATGCGGTGCGTTTTAGAAACCTTTCCCCATCACACGGTGTACCATCTTCTGGGTTTCTCATGCATGTTTTCGATGTAGGAAGATGCCCTTGAACCTGGAGATTTGGGACCCATGCGATGGGTAGCACGCAGTATTACTTTAAAGGGTCTGCGTTTGCTCACCCAACCTCACCGAACCTCTCAGCCCCAAGAGTGTCCACCCTTATGTCTCATCCAGCTGTGGGTCTAGATATGGTCAATCCAGGTTGCATCACAGCCCCTGAACGAATTGTGTAAGAATTTCTCTCTCTTTCCCTGTCTTTGTTTCATGGGTTTTTAAAAGTAATTTATTTTTATAATGGGGTTTAGCTGCTTTTCACGGCTGTGTTTAGGCCGCTTTTTACCCACTTGACACACTAACAGAGAGATATCAATACATAGGTTTTAAGATTATTACTAGTCAGATATATTCTTGTGCGGTGAATCGGGCGTGTTGAGTCCAGTTCTCTGAGCAAGGAGTAGGTCTTGTCTATTCCATATTGGGTTTATGGATCGGTATCTGAGCTAATTTGAAACTCTTGTTTTATGTATCACCCCACCTCACCTTTCCCGTTAAGCAGCCATAGTGTGTTTTCTGCATGTGTGACTCTGTTCTGCTTTGTAATTCAGTTCAAGTGTAACGGTTTTTACATTCCCTCTATAAGTGACACCTTATGAGAAGTGTCCTTTTCTGTGTGACTTATTTCACTTAGAATCGTCTTACCTAAATCCACTGATCATGCTGCTACTAGCCTTATGACATTGATTTCATGGCTGAGTGATATTCCATTGTACATAAGGACCACAACTTTTTTATCCATTTTTCGCTTTCCTGGGATATTTAAGGTGGAAGGAAGTGGAGGTCCTTGTCAACAGAGCAGCCCTAAACTTTGGGGTGCTTGTGTCTTGCTGATTTTCAATTTTCCCACTTTATCCCCCCATGCGTGGAAGTGCCCTATGCTCTCTAAGCTGTGTTTTTTAGATGTTTCAGGACACACCGTACACTTCTCCAGAGTGGCTGTTGGCAATTTACATCCCGCCCATCAGTGTAGCAAGGCTCCCATTTCTCCATGGCCTGTCCTGCATTTCTGGTTTTGACAACTTTTTCAGCATGTCCCTTTTGACCGATGGGAAGCGAGACTTCTTTGTAGCGCTGATTTGCCTTTCCAGGTTGCTTGGTTGGCCAAAAAGGGCGTATGCGTTTTTTCCTGAATATATTCAGGAAAAAACGCATACGCCCTTTTTGGCCAAGGGCATCATTGTCAACGTTTTGCCGCTTTTCATGTGCTTTAAAGGCGATTCGAATCTACCTCCTGAAATCTGTTTCCTGCAATTCTGCCTTGATTTCAAATCCTCTTCTTTGCCTTCCCTCAATATATTTGTGGACGAGAGTTATCATTTATAACTCTGCAGGTTTGTGAATTGCAGTGCCCTGAAGCTCCATTTTACAAGTCGGTTTTTTGGGAGCCGGCCGCAAAAGCGCAGGATGGCTTCAGGCCCTGTTCTGGTTCCGGGGGGCAGGCTGAGCCTGTGGTTAATTCTTCTTCCTGATGGGAAAATAGAGTGACCTGTGCCTGTCCCAACACCAAGAGCTAGTCTCTCATTGGTTCCCCGTCTTCCCGTTCATCCTCAGGACAAATTGCAACCTGTACGGAACAGGAGGTTAAAGGTGCTGATGCTCCAAGTAGGGAGATTGCTAGTAAAGTGGCTGGAATGGCGAACACGAGCACAAGGAGATGAGAAATGAGGTGCGTTTTAGAAACCTTTCCCCATCACACGGTGTACCATCTTCTGGGTTTCTCATGCATGTTTTCGATGTAGGAAGATGCCCTTGAACCTGGAGATTTGGGACCCATGCGATGGGTAGCACGCAGTATTACTTTAAAGGGTCTCCGTTTGCTCACCCAACCTCACCAAACCTCTCAGCCCCAAGAGTGTCCACCCTTATGTCTCATCCAGCTGTGGGTCTAGATATGGTCAATCCAGGTTGCATCACAGCCCCTGAACGAATTGTGTAAGAATTTCTCTCTCTTTCCCTGTCTTTGTTTCATGGGTTTTTAAAAGTAATTTCTTTTTATAATGGGGTTTAGCTGCTTTTCACGGCTGTGTTTAGGCCGCTTTTTACCCACTTGACACACTAACAGAGAGATATCAATACATAGGTTTTAAGATTATTACTAGTCAGATATATTCTTGTGCGGTGAATCGGGCGTGTTGAGTCCAGTTCTCTGAGCAAGGAGTAGGTCTTGTCTATTCCATATTGGGTTTATGGAACGGTATCTGAGCTAATTTGAAACTCTTGTTTTATGTATCACCCCACCTCACCTTTCCCGTTAAGCAGCCACAGTGTGTTTTCTGCATGTGTGACTCTGTTCTGTTTTGTAATTCAGTTCAAGTGTAACGGTTTTTACATTCCCTCTATAAGTGACACCTTATGAGAAGTGTCCTTTTCTGTGTGACTTATTTCACTTAGAATCGTCTTACCTAAATCCACTGATCATGCTGCTACTAGCCTTATGACATTGATTTCATGGCTGAGTGATATTCCATTGTACATAAGGACCACAACTTTTTTATCCATTTTTCGCTTTCCTGGGATATTTAAGGTGGAAGGAAGTGGAGGTCCTTGTCAACAGAGCAGCCCTAAACTTTGGGGTGCTTGTGTCTTGCTGATTTTCAATTTTCCCACTTTATCCCCCCATGCGTGGAAGTGCCCTATGCTCTCTAAGCTGTGTTTTTTAGATGTTTCAGGACACACCGTACACTTCTCCAGAGTGGCTGTTTGCAATTTACATCCCGCCCATCAGTGTAGCAAGGCTCCCATTTCTCCATGGCCTGTCCTGCATTTCTGGTTTTGACAACTTTTTCAGCATGTCCCTTTTGACCGATGGGAAGCGAGACTTCTTTGTAGCGCTGATTTGCCTTTCCAGGTTGCTTGGTTGGCCAAAAAGGGCGTATGCGTTTTTTCCTGAATATATTCAGGAAAAAACGCATACGCCCTTTTTGGCCAAGGGCATCATTGTCAACGTTTTGCCGCTTTTCATGTGCTTTAAAGGCGATTCGAATCTACCTCCTGAAATCTGTTTCCTGCAATTCTGCCTTGATTTCAAATCCTCTTCTTTGCCTTCCCTCAATATATTTGTGGACGAGAGTTATCATTTATAACTCTGCAGGTTTGTGAATTGCAGTGCCCTGAAGCTCCATTTTACAAGTCGGTTTTTTGGGAGCCGGCCGCAAAAGCGCAGGATGGCTTCAGGCCCTGTTCTGGTTCCGGGGGGCAGGCTGAGCCTGTGGTTAATTCTTCTTCCTGATGGGAAAATAGAGTGACCTGTGCCTGTCCCAACACCAAGAGCTAGTCTCTCATTGGTTCCCCGTCTTCCCGTTCATCCTCAGGACAAATTGCAACCTGTACGGAACAGGAGGTTAAAGGTGCTGATGCTCCAAGTAGGGAGATTGCTAGTAAAGTGGCTGGAATGGCGAACACGAGCACAAGGAGATGAGAAATGAGGTGCGTTTTAGAAACCTTTCCCCATCACACGGTGTACCATCTTCTGGGTTTCTCATGCATGTTTTCGATGTAGGAAGATGCCCTTGAACCTGGAGATTTGGGACCCATGCGATGGGTAGCACGCAGTATTACTTTAAAGGGTCTCCGTTTGCTCACCCAACCTCACCAAACCTCTCAGCCCCAAGAGTGTCCACCCTTATGTCTCATCCAGCTGTGGGTCTAGATATGGTCAATCCAGGTTGCATCACAGCCCCTGAACGAATTGTGTAAGAATTTCTCTCTCTTTCCCTGTCTTTGTTTCATGGGTTTTTAAAAGTAATTTCTTTTTATAATGGGGTTTAGCTGCTTTTCACGGCTGTGTTTAGGCCGCTTTTTACCCACTTGACACACTAACAGAGAGATATCAATACATAGGTTTTAAGATTATTACTAGTCAGATATATTCTTGTGCGGTGAATCGGGCGTGTTGAGTCCAGTTCTCTGAGCAAGGAGTAGGTCTTGTCTATTCCATATTGGGTTTATGGAACGGTATCTGAGCTAATTTGAAACTCTTGTTTTATGTATCACCCCACCTCACCTTTCCCGTTAAGCAGCCACAGTGTGTTTTCTGCATGTGTGACTCTGTTCTGTTTTGTAATTCAGTTCAAGTGTAACGGTTTTTACATTCCCTCTATAAGTGACACCTTATGAGAAGTGTCCTTTTCTGTGTGACTTATTTCACTTAGAATCGTCTTACCTAAATCCACTGATCATGCTGCTACTAGCCTTATGACATTGATTTCATGGCTGAGTGATATTCCATTGTACATAAGGACCACAACTTTTTTATCCATTTTTCGCTTTCCTGGGATATTTAAGGTGGAAGGAAGTGGAGGTCCTTGTCAACAGAGCAGCCCTAAACTTTGGGGTGCTTGTGTCTTGCTGATTTTCAATTTTCCCACTTTATCCCCCCATGCGTGGAAGTGCCCTATGCTCTCTAAGCTGTGTTTTTTAGATGTTTCAGGACACACCGTACACTTCTCCAGAGTGGCTGTTTGCAATTTACATCCCGCCCATCAGTGTAGCAAGGCTCCCATTTCTCCATGGCCTGTCCTGCATTTCTGGTTTTGACAACTTTTTCAGCATGTCCCTTTTGACCGATGGGAAGCGAGACTTCTTTGTAGCGCTGATTTGCCTTTCCAGGTTGCTTGGTTGGCCAAAAAGGGCGTATGCGTTTTTTCCTGAATATATTCAGGAAAAAACGCATACGCCCTTTTTGGCCAAGGGCATCATTGTCAACGTTTTGCCGCTTTTCATGTGCTTTAAAGGCGATTCGAATCTACCTCCTGAAATCTGTTTCCTGCAATTCTGCCTTGATTTCAAATCCTCTTCTTTGCCTTCCCTCAATATATTTGTGGACGAGAGTTATCATTTATAACTCTGCAGGTTTGTGAATTGCAGTGCCCTGAAGCTCCATTTTACAAGTCGGTTTTTTGGGAGCCGGCCGCAAAAGCGCAGGATGGCTTCAGGCCCTGTTCTGGTTCCGGGGGGCAGGCTGAGCCTGTGGTTAATTCTTCTTCCTGATGGGAAAATAGAGTGACCTGTGCCTGTCCCAACACCAAGAGCTAGTCTCTCATTGGTTCCCCGTCTTCCCGTTCATCCTCAGGACAAATTGCAACCTGTACGGAACAGGAGGTTAAAGGTGCTGATGCTCCAAGTAGGGAGATTGCTAGTAAAGTGGCTGGAATGGCGAACACGAGCACAAGGAGATGAGAAATGAGGTGCGTTTTAGAAACCTTTCCCCATCACACGGTGTACCATCTTCTGGGTTTCTCATGCATGTTTTCGATGTAGGAAGATGCCCTTGAACCTGGAGATTTGGGACCCATGCGATGGGTAGCACGCAGTATTACTTTAAAGGGTCTCCGTTTGCTCACCCAACCTCACCAAACCTCTCAGCCCCAAGAGTGTCCACCCTTATGTCTCATCCAGCTGTGGGTCTAGATATGGTCAATCCAGGTTGCATCACAGCCCCTGAACGAATTGTGTAAGAATTTCTCTCTCTTTCCCTGTCTTTGTTTCATGGGTTTTTAAAAGTAATTTCTTTTTATAATGGGGTTTAGCTGCTTTTCACGGCTGTGTTTAGGCCGCTTTTTACCCACTTGACACAGTAACAGAGAGATATCAATACATAGGTTTTAAGATTATTACTAGTCAGATATATTCTTGTGCGGTGAATCGGGCGTGTTGAGTCCAGTTCTCTGAGCAAGGAGTAGGTCTTGTCTATTCCATATTGGGTTTATGGAACGGTATCTGAGCTAATTTGAAACTCTTGTTTTATGTATCACCCCACCTCACCTTTCCCGTTAAGCAGCCATAGTGTGTTTTCTGCATGTGTGACTCTGTTCTGTTTTGTAATTCAGTTCAAGTGTAACGGTTTTTACATTCCCTCTATAAGTGACACCTTATGAGAAGTGTCCTTTTCTGTGTGACTTATTTCACTTAGAATCGTCTTACCTAAATCCACTCATCATGCTGCTACTAGCCTTATGACATTGATTTCATGGCTGAGTGATATTCCATTGTACATAAGGACCACAACTTTTTTATCCATTTTTCGCTTTCCTGGGATATTAAAGGTGGAAGGAAGTGGAGGTCCTTGTCAACAGAGCAGCCCTAAACTTTGGGGTGCTTGTGTCTTGCTGATTTTCAATTTTCCCACTTTATCCCCCCATGCGTGGAAGTGCCCTATGCTCTCTAAGCTGTGTTTTTTAGATGTTTCAGGACACACCGTACACTTCTCCAGAGTGGCTGTTGGCAATTTACATCCCGCCCATCAGTGTAGCAAGGCTTCCATTTCTCCATGGCCTGTCCTGCATTTCTGGTTTTGACACTTTTTTCAGCATGGCCCTTTTGACCGATGGGAAGCGAGACTTCTTTGTAGCGCTGATTTGCCTTTCCAGGTTGCTTGGTGGGCCAAAAAGGGCGTATGCGTTTTTTCCTGAATATATTCAGGAAAAAACGCATACGCCCTTTTTGGCCAAGGGCATCATTGTCAAAGTTTTGCCGCTTTTCATGTGCTTTAAAGGCGATTCGAATCTTCCTCCTGAAATCTGTTTCCTGCAATTCTGCCTTGATTTCAAATCCTCTTCTTTGCCTTCCCTCAATATATTTGTGGACGAGAGTTATCATTTATAACTCTGCAGGTTTGTGAATTGCAGTGCCCTGAAGCTCCATTTTACAAGTCGCTTTTTTGGGAGCCGGCCGCAAAAGCGCAGGATGGCTTCAGGCCCTGTTCTGGTTCCGGGGGGCAGGCTGAGCCTGTGGTTAATTCTTCTTCCTGATGGGAAAATAGAGTGACCTGTGCCTGTCCCAACACCAAGAGCTAGTCTCTCATTGGTTCCCCGTCTTCCCGTTCATCCTCAGGACAAATTGCAACCTGTACGGAACAGGAGGTTAAAGGTGCTGATGCTCCAAGTAGGGAGATTGCTAGTAAAGTGGCTGGAATGGCGAACCCGAGCACAAGGAGATGAGAAATTAGATGCGTTTTAGAAACCTTTCCCCATCACACGGTGTACCATCTTCTGGGTTTCTCATGCATGTTTTCGATGTAGGAAGATGCCCTTGAACCTGGAGATTTGGGACCCATGCGATGGGTAGCACGCAGTATTACTTTAAAGGGTCTGCGTTTGCTCACCCAACCTCACTGAACCTCTAAGCCACAAGAGTGTCCACCCTTATGTCTCATCCAGCTGTGGGTCTAGATATGGTCAATCCAGGTTGCATCACAGCCCCTGAACGAATTGTGTAAGAATTTCTCTCTCTTTCCCTGTCTTTGTTTCATGGGTTTTTAAAAGTAATTTATTTTTATAATGGGGTTTAGCTGCTTTTCACGTCTGTGTTTAGGCCGCTTTACACCCACTTGACACACTAACATAGAGATATCAATACATAGGTTTTAAGATTATTACTAGTCAGATATATTCTTGTGCGGTGAATCGGGCGTGTTGAGTCCAGTTCTCTGAGCAAGGAGTAGGTCTTGTCTAATCCATATTGGGTTTATGGAACAGTATCTGAGCTAATTTGAAACTCTTGTTTTATGTATCACCCCACCTCACCTTTCCCGTTAAGCAGCCATAGTGTGTTTTCTGCATGTGTGACTCTGTTCTGTTTTGTAATTCAGTTCAAGTGTAACGGTTTTTACATTCCCTCTATAAGTGACACCTTATGAGAAGTGTCCTTTTCTGTGTGACTTATTTCACTTAGAATCGTCTTACCTAAATCCACTGATCATGCTGCTACTAGCCTTATGACATTGATTTCATGGCTGAGTGATATTCCATTGTACATAAGGACCACAACTTTTTTATCCATTTTTCGCTTTCCTGGGATATTTAAGGTGGAAGGAAGTGGAGGTCCTTGTCAACAGAGCAGCCCTAAACTTTGGGGTGCTTGTGTCTTGCTGATTTTCAATTTTCCCACATTATCCCCCCATGCGTGGAAGTGCCCTATGCTCTCTAAGCTGTGTTTTTTAGATGTTTCAGGACACACCGTACACTTCTCCAGAGTGGCTGTTGGCAATTTACATCCCGCCCATCAGTGTAGCAAGGCTCCCATTTCTCCATGGCCTGTCCTGCATTTCTGGTTTTGACAACTTTTTCAGCATGTCCCTTTTGACCGATGGGAAGCGAGACTTCTTTGTAGCGCTGATTTGCCTTTCCAGGTTGCTTGGTTGGCCAAAAAGGGCGTATGCGTTTTTTCCTGAATATATTCAGGAAAAAACGCATACGCCCTTTTTGGCCAAGGGCATCATTGTCAACGTTTTGCCGCTTTTCATGTGCTTTAAAGGCAATTCGAATCTACCTCCTGAAATCTGTTTCCTGCAATTCTGCCTTGATTTCAAATCCTCTTCTTTGCCTTCCCTCAATATATTTGTGGACGAGAGTTATCATTTATAACTCTGCAGGTTTGTGAATTGCAGTGCCCTGAAGCTCCATTTTACAAGTCGGTTTTTTGGGAGCCGGCCGCAAAAGCGCAGGATGGCTTCAGGCCCTGTTCTGGTTCCGGGGGGCAGGCTGAGCCTGTGGTTAATTCTTCTTCCTGATGGGAAAATAGAGTGACCTGTGCCTGTCCCAACACCAAGAGCTAGTCTCTCATTGGTTCCCCGTCTTCCCGTTCATCCTCAGGACAAATTGCAACCTGTACGGAACAGGAGGTTAAAGGTGCTGATGCTCCAAGTAGGGAGATTGCTAGTAAAGTGGTTGGAATGGCGAACACGAGCACAAGGAGATGAGAAATGAGGTGCGTTTTAGAAACCTTTCCCCATCACACGGTGTACCATCTTCTGGGTTTCTCATGCATGTTTTAGATGTAGGAAGATGCCCTTGAACCTGGAGATTTGGGACCCATGCGATGGGTAGCACGCAGTATTACTTTAAAGGGTCTCCGTTTGCTCACCCAACCTCACCAAACCTCTCAGCCCCAAGAGTGTCCACCCTTATGTCTCATCCAGCTGTGGGTCTAGATATGGTCAATGCAGGTTGCATCACAGCCCCTGAACGAATTGTGTAAGAATTTCTCTCTCTTTCCCTGTCTTTGTTTCATGGGTTTTTAAAAGTAATTTATTTTTATAATGGGGTTTAGCTGCTTTTCACGGCTGTGTTTATGCCGCCTTACACACACTTGACACACTAACAGAGAGATATCAATACATAGGTTTTAAGATTATTACTAGTCAGATATATTCTTGTGCGGTGAATCGGGCGTGTTGAGTCCAGTTCTCTGAGCAAGGAGTAGGTATTGTCTATTCCATATTGGGTTTATGGAACGGTATCTGAGCTAATTTGAAACTCTTGTTTTATGTATCACCCCACCTCACCTTTCCCGTTAAGCAGCCATAGTGTGTTTTCTGCATGTGTGACTCTGTTCTGTTTTGTAATTCAGTTCAAGTGAAACGGTTTTTACATTCCCTCTATAAGTGACACCTTATGAGAAGTGTCCTTTTCTGTGTGACTTATTTCACTTAGAATCGTCTTACCTAAATCCACTCATCATGCTGCTACTAGCCTTATGACATTGATTTCATGGCTGAGTGATATTCCATTGTACATAAGGACCACAACTTTTTTATCCATTTTTCGCTTTCCTGGGATATTTAAGGTGGAATGAAGTGGAGGTCCTTGTCAACAGAGCAGCCCTAAACTTTGGGGTGCTTGTGTCTTGCTGATTTTCAATTTTCCCACTTTATCCCCCCATGTGTGGAAGTGCCCTATGCTCTCTAAGCTGTGTTTTTTAGATGTTTCAGGACACACCGTACACTTCTCCAGAGTGGCTGTTGGCAATTTACATCCCGCCCATCAGTGTAGCAAGGCTCCCATTTCTCCATGGCCTGTCCTGCATTTCTGGTTTTGACACTTTTTTCAGCATGTCCCTTTTGACCGATGGGAAGCGAGACTTCTTTGTAGCGCTGATTTGCCTTTCCAGGTTGCTTGGTTGGCCAAAAAGGGCGTATGCGTTTTTTCCTGAATATATTCAGGAAAAAACGCATACGCCCTTTTTGGCCAAGGTCATCATTGTCAACGTTTTGCCGCTTTTCATGTGCTTTAAAGGCGATTCGAATCTACCTCCTGAAATCTGTTTCCTGCAATTCTGCCTTGATTTCAAATCCTCTTCTTTGCCTTCCCTCAATATATTTGTGGACGAGAGTTATCATTTATAACTCTGCAGGTTTGTGAATTGCAGTGCCCTGAAGCTGCATTTTACAAGTCGCTTTTTTGGGAGCCGGCCGCAAAAGCGCAGGATGGCTTCAGGCCCTGTTCTGGTTCCGGGGGGCAGGCTGAGCCTGTGGTTAATTCTTCTTCCTGATGGGAAAATAGAGTGACCTGTGCCTGTCCCAACACCAAGAGCTAGTCTCTCATTGGTTCCCCGTCTTCCCGTTCATCCTCAGGACAAATTGCAACCTGTACGGAACAGGAGGTTAAAGGTGCTGATGCTCCAAGTAGGGAGATTGCTAGTAAAGTGGCTGGAATGGCGAACACGAGCACAAGGAGGTGAGAAATGAGGTGCGTTTTAGAAACCTTTCCCCATCACACGGTGTACCATCTTCTGGGTTTCTCATGCATGTTTTCGATGTAGGAAGATGCCCTTGAACCTGGAGATTTGGGACCCATGCGATGGGTAGCACGCAGTATTACTTTAAAGGGTCTGCGTTTGCTCACCCAACCTCACCAAACCTCTCAGCCCCAAGAGTGTCCACCCTTATGTCTCATCCAGCTGTGGGTCTAGATATGGTCAATCCAGGTTGCATCACAGCCCCTGAACGAATTGTGTAAGAATTTCTCTCTCTTTCCCTGTCTTTGTTTCATGGGTTTTTAAAAGTAATTTATTTTTATAATGGGGTTTAGCTGCTTTTCACGGCTGTGTTTAGGCCGCTTTACACCCACTTGACACACTAACAGAGAGATATCAATACATAGGTTTTAAGATTATTACTAGTCAGATATATTCTTGTGCGGTGAATCGGGCGTGTTGAGTCCAGTTCTCTGAGCAAGGAGTAGGTCTTGTCTATTCCATATTGGGTTTATGGAACGGTATCTGAGCTAATTTGAAACTCTTGTTTTATGTATCACCCCACCTCACCTTTCCCGTTAAGCAGCCATAGTGTGTTTTCTGCATGTGTGACTCTGTTCTGTTTTGTAATTCAGTTCAAGTGTAACGGTTTTTACATTCCCTCTATAAGTGACACCTTATGAGAAGTGTCCTTTTCTGTGTGACTTATTTCACTTAGAATCGTCTTACCTAAATCCACTCATCATGCTGCTACTAGCCTTATGACATTGATTTCATGGCTGAGTGATATTCCAATGTACATAAGGACCACAAATTTTTTATCCATTTTTCGCTTTCCTGGGATATTTAAGGTGGAAGGAAGTGGAGGTCCTTGTCAACAAAGCAGCCCTAAACTTTGGGGTGCTTGTGTCTTGCTGATTTTCAATTTCAATGGAAGTGCCCTATGCTCTCTAAGCTGTGTTTTTTAGATGTTTCAGGACACACCGTACACTTCTCCAGAGTGGCTGTTGGCAATTTACATCCCGCCCATCAGTGTAGCAAGGCTCCCATTTCTCCATGGCCTGTCCTGCATTTCTGGTTTTGACAACTTTTTCAGCATGTCCCTTTTGACCGATGGGAAGCGAGACTTCTTTGTAGCGCTGATTTGCCTTTCCAGGTTGCTTGGTTGGCCAAAAAGGGCGTATGCGTTTTTTCCTGAATATATTCAGGAAAAAACGCATACGCCCTTTTTGGCCAAGGGCATCATTGTCAACGTTTTGCCGCTTTTCATGTGCTTTAAAGGCGATTCGAATCTACCTCCTGAAATCTGTTTCCTGCAATTCTGCCTTGATTTCAAATCCTCTTCTTTGCCTTCCCTCAATATATTTGTGGACGAGAGTTATCATTTATAACTCTGCAGGTTTGTGAATTGCAGTGCCCTGAAGCTCCATTTTACAAGTCGGTTTTTTGGGAGCCGGCCGCAAAAGTGCAGGATGGCTTCAGGCCCTGTTCTGGTTCCGGGGGGCAGGCTGAACCTGTGCTTAATTCTTCTTCCTGATGGGAAAATAGAGTGACCTGTGACTGTCCCAACACCAAGAGCTAGTCTCTCATTGGTTCCCCGTCTTCCCGTTCATCCTCAGGACAAATTGCAACCTGTACGGAACAGGAGGTTAAAGGTGCTGATGCTCCAAGTAGGGAGATTGCTAGTAAAGTGGCTGGAATGGCGAACCCGAGCACAAGGAGATGAGAAATGAGGTGCGTTTTAGAAACCTTTCCCCATCACACGGTGTAGCATCTTCTGGGTTTCTCATGCATGTTTTCGATGTAGGAAGATGCCCTTGAACCTGGAGATTTGGGACCCATGCGATGGGTAGCACACAGTATTACTTTAAAGGGTCTGCGTTTGCTCACCCAACCTCACCGAACCTCTCAGCCCCAAGAGTGTCCACCCTTATGTCTCATCCAGCTGTGGGTCTAGATATGGTCAATCCAGGTTGCATCACAGCCCCTGAACGAATTGTGTAAGAATTTCTCTCTCTTTCCCTGTCTTTGTTTCATGGGTTTTTAAAAGTAATTTATTTTTATAATGGGGTTTAGCTGCTTTTCACGGCTGTGTTTAGGCCGCTTTACACCCACTTGACACACTAACAGAGAGATATCAATACATAGGCTTTAAGATTATTACTAGTCAGATATATTCTTGTGCGGTGAATCGGGCGTGTTGAGTCCAGTTCTCTGAGCAAGGAGTAGGTCTTGTCTATTCCATATTGGGTTTATGGAACGGTATCTGAGCTAATTTGAAACTCTTGTTTTATGTATCACCCCACCTCACCTTTCCCGTTAAGCAGCCATAGTGTGTTTTCTGCATGTGTGACTCTGTTCTGTTTTGTAATTCAGTTCAAGTGTAACGGTTTTTACATTCCCTCTATAAGTGACACCTTATGAGAAGTGTCCTTTTCTGTGTGACTTATTTCACTTAGAATCGTCTTACCTAAATCCACTCATCATGCTGCTACTAGCCTTATGACATTGATTTCATGGCTGAGTGATATTCCATTGTACATAAGGACCACAACTTTTTTATCCATTTTTCGCTTTCCTGGGATATTTAAGGTGGAATGAAGTGGAGGTCCTTGTCAACAGAGCAGCCCTAAACTTTGGGGTGCTTGTGTCTTGCTGATTTTCAATTTTCCCACTTTATCCCCCCATGCGTGGAAGTGCCCTATGCTCTCTAAGCTGTGTTTTTTAGATGTTTCAGGACACACCGTACACTTCTCCAGAGTGGCTGTTGGCAATTTACATCCCGCCCATCAGTGTAGCAAGGCTCCCATTTCTCCATGGCCTGTCCTGCATTTCTGGTTTTGACAACTTTTTCAGCATGTCCCTTTTGACCGATGGGAAGCGAGACTTCTTTGTAGCGCTGATTTGCCTTTCCAGGTTGCTTGGTTGGCCAAAAAGGGCGTATGCGTTTTTTCCTGAATATATTCAGGAAAAAACGCATACGCCCTTTTTGGCCAAGGGCATCATTGTCAACGTTTTGCCGCTTTTCATGTGCTTTAAAGGCGATTCGAATCTACCTCCTGAAATCTGTTTCCTGCAATTCTGCCTTGATTTCAAATCCTCTTCTTTGCCTTCCCTCAATATATTTGTGGACGAGAGTTATCATTTATAACTCTGCAGGTTTGTGAATTGCAGTGCCCTGAAGCTGCATTTTACAAGTCGCTTTTTTGGGAGCCGGCCGCAAAAGCGCAGGATGGCTTCAGGCCCTGTTCTGGTTCCGGGGGGCAGGCTGAGCCTGTGGTTAATTCTTCTTCCTGATGGGAAAATAGAGTGACCTGTGCCTGTCCCAACACCAAGAGCTAGTCTCTCATTGGTTCCCCGTCTTCCCGTTCATCCTCAGGACAAATTGCAACCTGTACGGAACAGGAGGTTAAAGGTGCTGATGCTCCAAGTAGGGAGATTGCTAGTAAAGTGGCTGGAATGGCGAACACGAGCACAAGGAGGTGAGAAATGAGGTGCGTTTTAGAAACCTTTCCCCATCACACGGTGTACCATCTTCTGGGTTTCTCATGCATGTTTTCGATGTAGGAAGATGCCCTTGAACCTGGAGATTTGGGACCCATGCGATGGGTAGCACGCAGTATTACTTTAAAGGGTCTGCGTTTGCTCACCCAACCTCACCAAACCTCTCAGCCCCAAGAGTGTCCACCCTTATGTCTCATCCAGCTGTGGGTCTAGATATGGTCAATCCAGGTTGCATCACAGCCCCTGAACGAATTGTGTAAGAATTTCTCTCTCTTTCCCTGTCTTTGTTTCATGGGTTTTTAAAAGTAATTTATTTTTATAATGGGGTTTAGCTGCTTTTCACGGCTGTGTTTAGGCCGCTTTACACCCACTTGACACACTAACAGAGAGATATCAATACATAGGTTTTAAGATTATTACTAGTCAGATATATTCTTGTGCGGTGAATCGGGCGTGTTGAGTCCAGTTCTCTGAGCAAGGAGTAGGTCTTGTCTATTCCATATTGGGTTTATGGAACGGTATCTGAGCTAATTTGAAACTCTTGTTTTATGTATCACCCCACCTCACCTTTCCCGTTAAGCAGCCATAGTGTGTTTTCTGCATGTGTGACTCTGTTCTGTTTTGTAATTCAGTTCAAGTGTAACGGTTTTTACATTCCCTCTATAAGTGACACCTTATGAGAAGTGTCCTTTTCTGTGTGACTTATTTCACTTAGAATCGTCTTACCTAAATCCACTCATCATGCTGCTACTAGCCTTATGACATTGATTTCATGGCTGAGTGATATTCCAATGTACATAAGGACCACAAATTTTTTATCCATTTTTCGCTTTCCTGGGATATTTAAGGTGGAAGGAAGTGGAGGTCCTTGTCAACAAAGCAGCCCTAAACTTTGGGGTGCTTGTGTCTTGCTGATTTTCAATTTCAATGGAAGTGCCCTATGCTCTCTAAGCTGTGTTTTTTAGATGTTTCAGGACACACCGTACACTTCTCCAGAGTGGCTGTTGGCAATTTACATCCCGCCCATCAGTGTAGCAAGGCTCCCATTTCTCCATGGCCTGTCCTGCATTTCTGGTTTTGACAACTTTTTCAGCATGTCCCTTTTGACCGATGGGAAGCGAGACTTCTTTGTAGCGCTGATTTGCCTTTCCAGGTTGCTTGGTTGGCCAAAAAGGGCGTATGCGTTTTTTCCTGAATATATTCAGGAAAAAACGCATACGCCCTTTTTGGCCAAGGGCATCATTGTCAACGTTTTGCCGCTTTTCATGTGCTTTAAAGGCGATTCGAATCTACCTCCTGAAATCTGTTTCCTGCAATTCTGCCTTGATTTCAAATCCTCTTCTTTGCCTTCCCTCAATATATTTGTGGACGAGAGTTATCATTTATAACTCTGCAGGTTTGTGAATTGCAGTGCCCTGAAGCTCCATTTTACAAGTCGGTTTTTTGGGAGCCGGCCGCAAAAGTGCAGGATGGCTTCAGGCCCTGTTCTGGTTCCGGGGGGCAGGCTGAACCTGTGCTTAATTCTTCTTCCTGATGGGAAAATAGAGTGACCTGTGACTGTCCCAACACCAAGAGCTAGTCTCTCATTGGTTCCCCGTCTTCCCGTTCATCCTCAGGACAAATTGCAACCTGTACGGAACAGGAGGTTAAAGGTGCTGATGCTCCAAGTAGGGAGATTGCTAGTAAAGTGGCTGGAATGGCGAACCCGAGCACAAGGAGATGAGAAATGAGGTGCGTTTTAGAAACCTTTCCCCATCACACGGTGTAGCATCTTCTGGGTTTCTCATGCATGTTTTCGATGTAGGAAGATGCCCTTGAACCTGGAGATTTGGGACCCATGCGATGGGTAGCACACAGTATTACTTTAAAGGGTCTGCGTTTGCTCACCCAACCTCACCGAACCTCTCAGCCCCAAGAGTGTCCACCCTTATGTCTCATCCAGCTGTGGGTCTAGATATGGTCAATCCAGGTTGCATCACAGCCCCTGAACGAATTGTGTAAGAATTTCTCTCTCTTTCCCTGTCTTTGTTTCATGGGTTTTTAAAAGTAATTTATTTTTATAATGGGGTTTAGCTGCTTTTCACGGCTGTGTTTAGGCCGCTTTACACCCACTTGACACACTAACAGAGAGATATCAATACATAGGCTTTAAGATTATTACTAGTCAGATATATTCTTGTGCGGTGAATCGGGCGTGTTGAGTCCAGTTCTCTGAGCAAGGAGTAGGTCTTGTCTATTCCATATTGGGTTTATGGAACGGTATCTGAGCTAATTTGAAACTCTTGTTTTATGTATCACCCCACCTCACCTTTCCCGTTAAGCAGCCATAGTGTGTTTTCTGCATGTGTGACTCTGTTCTGTTTTGTAATTCAGTTCAAGTGTAACGGTTTTTACATTCCCTCTATAAGTGACACCTTATGAGAAGTGTCCTTTTCTGTGTGACTTATTTCACTTAGAATCGTCTTACCTAAATCCACTCATCATGCTGCTACTAGCCTTATGACATTGATTTCATGGCTGAGTGATATTCCATTGTACATAAGGACCACAACTTTTTTATCCATTTTTCGCTTTCCTGGGATATTTAAGGTGGAATGAAGTGGAGGTCCTTGTCAACAGAGCAGCCCTAAACTTTGGGGTGCTTGTGTCTTGCTGATTTTCAATTTTCCCACTTTATCCCCCCATGCGTGGAAGTGCCCTATGCTCTCTAAGCTGTGTTTTTTAGATGTTTCAGGACACACCGTACACTTCTCCAGAGTGGCTGTTGGCAATTTACATCCCGCCCATCAGTGTAGCAAGGCTCCCATTTCTCCATGGCCTGTCCTGCATTTCTGGTTTTGACAACTTTTTCAGCATGTCCCTTTTGACCGATGGGAAGCGAGACTTCTTTGTAGCGCTGATTTGCCTTTCCAGGTTGCTTGGTTGGCCAAAAAGGGCGTATGCGTTTTTTCCTGAATATATTCAGGAAAAAACGCATACGCCCTTTTTGGCCAAGGGCATCATTGTCAACGTTTTGCCGCTTTTCATGTGCTTTAAAGGCGATTCGAATCTACCTCCTGAAATCTGTTTCCTGCAATTCTGCCTTGATTTCAAATCCTCTTCTTTGCCTTCCCTCAATATATTTGTGGACGAGAGTTATCATTTATAACTCTGCAGGTTTGTGAATTGCAGTGCCCTGAAGCTCCATTTTACAAGTCGGTTTTTTGGGAGCCGGCCGCAAAAGCGCAGGATGGCTTCAGGCCCTGTTCTGGTTCCGGGGGGCAGGCTGAGCCTGTGGTTAATTCTTCTTCCTGATGGGAAAATAGAGTGACCTGTGCCTGTCCCAACACCAAGAGCTAGTCTCTCATTGGTTCCCCGTCTTCCCGTTCATCCTCAGGACAAATTGCAACCTGTACGGAACAGGAGGTTAAAGGTGCTGATGCTCCAAGTAGGGAGATTGCTAGTAAAGTGGCTGGAATGGCGAACACGAGCACAAGGAGGTGAGAAATGAGGTGCGTTTTAGAAACCTTTCCCCATCACACGGTGTACCATCTTCTGGGTTTCTCATGCATGTTTTCGATGTAGGAAGATGCCCTTGAACCTGGAGATTTGGGACCCATGCGATGGGTAGCACGCAGTATTACTTTAAAGGGTCTGCGTTTGCTCACCCAACCTCACCAAACCTCTCAGCCCCAAGAGTGTCCACCCTTATGTCTCATCCAGCTGTGGGTCTAGATATGGTCAATCCAGGTTGCATCACAGCCCCTGAACGAATTGTGTAAGAATTTCTCTCTCTTTCCCTGTCTTTGTTTCATGGGTTTTTAAAAGTAATTTATTTTTATAATGGGGTTTAGCTGCTTTTCACGGCTGTGTTTAGGCCGCTTTACACCCACTTGACACACTAACAGAGAGATATCAATACATAGGTTTTAAGATTATTACTAGTCAGATATATTCTTGTGCGGTGAATCGGGCGTGTTGAGTCCAGTTCTCTGAGCAAGGAGTAGGTCTTGTCTATTCCATATTGGGTTTATGGAACGGTATCTGAGCTAATTTGAAACTCTTGTTTTATGTATCACCCCACCTCACCTTTCCCGTTAAGCAGCCATAGTGTGTTTTCTGCATGTGTGACTCTGTTCTGTTTTGTAATTCAGTTCAAGTGTAACGGTTTTTACATTCCCTCTATAAGTGACACCTTATGAGAAGTGTCCTTTTCTGTGTGACTTATTTCACTTAGAATCGTCTTACCTAAATCCACTCATCATGCTGCTACTAGCCTTATGACATTGATTTCATGGCTGAGTGATATTCCAATGTACATAAGGACCACAAATTTTTTATCCATTTTTCGCTTTCCTGGGATATTTAAGGTGGAAGGAAGTGGAGGTCCTTGTCAACAAAGCAGCCCTAAACTTTGGGGTGCTTGTGTCTTGCTGATTTTCAATTTCAATGGAAGTGCCCTATGCTCTCTAAGCTGTGTTTTTTAGATGTTTCAGGACACACCGTACACTTCTCCAGAGTGGCTGTTGGCAATTTACATCCCGCCCATCAGTGTAGCAAGGCTCCCATTTCTCCATGGCCTGTCCTGCATTTCTGGTTTTGACAACTTTTTCAGCATGTCCCTTTTGACCGATGGGAAGCGAGACTTCTTTGTAGCGCTGATTTGCCTTTCCAGGTTGCTTGGTTGGCCAAAAAGGGCGTATGCGTTTTTTCCTGAATATATTCAGGAAAAAACGCATACGCCCTTTTTGGCCAAGGGCATCATTGTCAACGTTTTGCCGCTTTTCATGTGCTTTAAAGGCGATTCGAATCTACCTCCTGAAATCTGTTTCCTGCAATTCTGCCTTGATTTCAAATCCTCTTCTTTGCCTTCCCTCAATATATTTGTGGACGAGAGTTATCATTTATAACTCTGCAGGTTTGTGAATTGCAGTGCCCTGAAGCTCCATTTTACAAGTCGGTTTTTTGGGAGCCGGCCGCAAAAGTGCAGGATGGCTTCAGGCCCTGTTCTGGTTCCGGGGGGCAGGCTGAACCTGTGCTTAATTCTTCTTCCTGATGGGAAAATAGAGTGACCTGTGACTGTCCCAACACCAAGAGCTAGTCTCTCATTGGTTCCCCGTCTTCCCGTTCATCCTCAGGACAAATTGCAACCTGTACGGAACAGGAGGTTAAAGGTGCTGATGCTCCAAGTAGGGAGATTGCTAGTAAAGTGGCTGGAATGGCGAACCCGAGCACAAGGAGATGAGAAATGAGGTGCGTTTTAGAAACCTTTCCCCATCACACGGTGTAGCATCTTCTGGGTTTCTCATGCATGTTTTCGATGTAGGAAGATGCCCTTGAACCTGGAGATTTGGGACCCATGCGATGGGTAGCACACAGTATTACTTTAAAGGGTCTGCGTTTGCTCACCCAACCTCACCGAACCTCTCAGCCCCAAGAGTGTCCACCCTTATGTCTCATCCAGCTGTGGGTCTAGATATGGTCAATCCAGGTTGCATCACAGCCCCTGAACGAATTGTGTAAGAATTTCTCTCTCTTTCCCTGTCTTTGTTTCATGGGTTTTTAAAAGTAATTTATTTTTATAATGGGGTTTAGCTGCTTTTCACGGCTGTGTTTAGGCCGCTTTACACCCACTTGACACACTAACAGAGAGATATCAATACATAGGCTTTAAGATTATTACTAGTCAGATATATTCTTGTGCGGTGAATCGGGCGTGTTGAGTCCAGTTCTCTGAGCAAGGAGTAGGTCTTGTCTATTCCATATTGGGTTTATGGAACGGTATCTGAGCTAATTTGAAACTCTTGTTTTATGTATCACCCCACCTCACCTTTCCCGTTAAGCAGCCATAGTGTGTTTTCTGCATGTGTGACTCTGTTCTGTTTTGTAATTCAGTTCAAGTGTAACGGTTTTTACATTCCCTCTATAAGTGACACCTTATGAGAAGTGTCCTTTTCTGTGTGACTTATTTCACTTAGAATCGTCTTACCTAAATCCACTCATCATGCTGCTACTAGCCTTATGACATTGATTTCATGGCTGAGTGATATTCCATTGTACATAAGGACCACAACTTTTTTATCCATTTTTCGCTTTCCTGGGATATTTAAGGTGGAATGAAGTGGAGGTCCTTGTCAACAGAGCAGCCCTAAACTTTGGGGTGCTTGTGTCTTGCTGATTTTCAATTTTCCCACTTTATCCCCCCATGCGTGGAAGTGCCCTATGCTCTCTAAGCTGTGTTTTTTAGATGTTTCAGGACACACCGTACACTTCTCCAGAGTGGCTGTTGGCAATTTACATCCCGCCCATCAGTGTAGCAAGGCTCCCATTTCTCCATGGCCTGTCCTGCATTTCTGGTTTTGACAACTTTTTCAGCATGTCCCTTTTGACCGATGGGAAGCGAGACTTCTTTGTAGCGCTGATTTGCCTTTCCAGGTTGCTTGGTTGGCCAAAAAGGGCGTATGCGTTTTTTCCTGAATATATTCAGGAAAAAACGCATACGCCCTTTTTGGCCAAGGGCATCATTGTCAACGTTTTGCCGCTTTTCATGTGCTTTAAAGGCGATTCGAATCTACCTCCTGAAATCTGTTTCCTGCAATTCTGCCTTGATTTCAAATCCTCTTCTTTGCCTTCCCTCAATATATTTGTGGACGAGAGTTATCATTTATAACTCTGCAGGTTTGTGAATTGCAGTGCCCTGAAGCTGCATTTTACAAGTCGCTTTTTTGGGAGCCGGCCGCAAAAGCGCAGGATGGCTTCAGGCCCTGTTCTGGTTCCGGGGGGCAGGCTGAGCCTGTGGTTAATTCTTCTTCCTGATGGGAAAATAGAGTGACCTGTGCCTGTCCCAACACCAAGAGCTAGTCTCTCATTGGTTCCCCGTCTTCCCGTTCATCCTCAGGACAAATTGCAACCTGTACGGAACAGGAGGTTAAAGGTGCTGATGCTCCAAGTAGGGAGATTGCTAGTAAAGTGGCTGGAATGGCGAACACGAGCACAAGGAGGTGAGAAATGAGGTGCGTTTTAGAAACCTTTCCCCATCACACGGTGTACCATCTTCTGGGTTTCTCATGCATGTTTTCGATGTAGGAAGATGCCCTTGAACCTGGAGATTTGGGACCCATGCGATGGGTAGCACGCAGTATTACTTTAAAGGGTCTGCGTTTGCTCACCCAACCTCACCAAACCTCTCAGCCCCAAGAGTGTCCACCCTTATGTCTCATCCAGCTGTGGGTCTAGATATGGTCAATCCAGGTTGCATCACAGCCCCTGAACGAATTGTGTAAGAATTTCTCTCTCTTTCCCTGTCTTTGTTTCATGGGTTTTTAAAAGTAATTTATTTTTATAATGGGGTTTAGCTGCTTTTCACGGCTGTGTTTAGGCCGCTTTACACCCACTTGACACACTAACAGAGAGATATCAATACATAGGTTTTAAGATTATTACTAGTCAGATATATTCTTGTGCGGTGAATCGGGCGTGTTGAGTCCAGTTCTCTGAGCAAGGAGTAGGTCTTGTCTATTCCATATTGGGTTTATGGAACGGTATCTGAGCTAATTTGAAACTCTTGTTTTATGTATCACCCCACCTCACCTTTCCCGTTAAGCAGCCATAGTGTGTTTTCTGCATGTGTGACTCTGTTCTGTTTTGTAATTCAGTTCAAGTGTAACGGTTTTTACATTCCCTCTATAAGTGACACCTTATGAGAAGTGTCCTTTTCTGTGTGACTTATTTCACTTAGAATCGTCTTACCTAAATCCACTCATCATGCTGCTACTAGCCTTATGACATTGATTTCATGGCTGAGTGATATTCCAATGTACATAAGGACCACAAATTTTTTATCCATTTTTCGCTTTCCTGGGATATTTAAGGTGGAAGGAAGTGGAGGTCCTTGTCAACAAAGCAGCCCTAAACTTTGGGGTGCTTGTGTCTTGCTGATTTTCAATTTCAATGGAAGTGCCCTATGCTCTCTAAGCTGTGTTTTTTAGATGTTTCAGGACACACCGTACACTTCTCCAGAGTGGCTGTTGGCAATTTACATCCCGCCCATCAGTGTAGCAAGGCTCCCATTTCTCCATGGCCTGTCCTGCATTTCTGGTTTTGACAACTTTTTCAGCATGTCCCTTTTGACCGATGGGAAGCGAGACTTCTTTGTAGCGCTGATTTGCCTTTCCAGGTTGCTTGGTTGGCCAAAAAGGGCGTATGCGTTTTTTCCTGAATATATTCAGGAAAAAACGCATACGCCCTTTTTGGCCAAGGGCATCATTGTCAACGTTTTGCCGCTTTTCATGTGCTTTAAAGGCGATTCGAATCTACCTCCTGAAATCTGTTTCCTGCAATTCTGCCTTGATTTCAAATCCTCTTCTTTGCCTTCCCTCAATATATTTGTGGACGAGAGTTATCATTTATAACTCTGCAGGTTTGTGAATTGCAGTGCCCTGAAGCTCCATTTTACAAGTCGGTTTTTTGGGAGCCGGCCGCAAAAGTGCAGGATGGCTTCAGGCCCTGTTCTGGTTCCGGGGGGCAGGCTGAACCTGTGCTTAATTCTTCTTCCTGATGGGAAAATAGAGTGACCTGTGACTGTCCCAACACCAAGAGCTAGTCTCTCATTGGTTCCCCGTCTTCCCGTTCATCCTCAGGACAAATTGCAACCTGTACGGAACAGGAGGTTAAAGGTGCTGATGCTCCAAGTAGGGAGATTGCTAGTAAAGTGGCTGGAATGGCGAACCCGAGCACAAGGAGATGAGAAATGAGGTGCGTTTTAGAAACCTTTCCCCATCACACGGTGTAGCATCTTCTGGGTTTCTCATGCATGTTTTCGATGTAGGAAGATGCCCTTGAACCTGGAGATTTGGGACCCATGCGATGGGTAGCACACAGTATTACTTTAAAGGGTCTGCGTTTGCTCACCCAACCTCACCGAACCTCTCAGCCCCAAGAGTGTCCACCCTTATGTCTCATCCAGCTGTGGGTCTAGATATGGTCAATCCAGGTTGCATCACAGCCCCTGAACGAATTGTGTAAGAATTTCTCTCTCTTTCCCTGTCTTTGTTTCATGGGTTTTTAAAAGTAATTTATTTTTATAATGGGGTTTAGCTGCTTTTCACGGCTGTGTTTAGGCCGCTTTACACCCACTTGACACACTAACAGAGAGATATCAATACATAGGCTTTAAGATTATTACTAGTCAGATATATTCTTGTGCGGTGAATCGGGCGTGTTGAGTCCAGTTCTCTGAGCAAGGAGTAGGTCTTGTCTATTCCATATTGGGTTTATGGAACGGTATCTGAGCTAATTTGAAACTCTTGTTTTATGTATCACCCCACCTCACCTTTCCCGTTAAGCAGCCATAGTGTGTTTTCTGCATGTGTGACTCTGTTCTGTTTTGTAATTCAGTTCAAGTGTAACGGTTTTTACATTCCCTCTATAAGTGACACCTTATGAGAAGTGTCCTTTTCTGTGTGACTTATTTCACTTAGAATCGTCTTACCTAAATCCACTCATCATGCTGCTACTAGCCTTATGACATTGATTTCATGGCTGAGTGATATTCCATTGTACATAAGGACCACAACTTTTTTATCCATTTTTCGCTTTCCTGGGATATTTAAGGTGGAATGAAGTGGAGGTCCTTGTCAACAGAGCAGCCCTAAACTTTGGGGTGCTTGTGTCTTGCTGATTTTCAATTTTCCCACTTTATCCCCCCATGCGTGGAAGTGCCCTATGCTCTCTAAGCTGTGTTTTTTAGATGTTTCAGGACACACCGTACACTTCTCCAGAGTGGCTGTTGGCAATTTACATCCCGCCCATCAGTGTAGCAAGGCTCCCATTTCTCCATGGCCTGTCCTGCATTTCTGGTTTTGACAACTTTTTCAGCATGTCCCTTTTGACCGATGGGAAGCGAGACTTCTTTGTAGCGCTGATTTGCCTTTCCAGGTTGCTTGGTTGGCCAAAAAGGGCGTATGCGTTTTTTCCTGAATATATTCAGGAAAAAACGCATACGCCCTTTTTGGCCAAGGGCATCATTGTCAACGTTTTGCCGCTTTTCATGTGCTTTAAAGGCGATTCGAATCTACCTCCTGAAATCTGTTTCCTGCAATTCTGCCTTGATTTCAAATCCTCTTCTTTGCCTTCCCTCAATATATTTGTGGACGAGAGTTATCATTTATAACTCTGCAGGTTTGTGAATTGCAGTGCCCTGAAGCTCCATTTTACAAGTCGGTTTTTTGGGAGCCGGCCGCAAAAGCGCAGGATGGCTTCAGGCCCTGTTCTGGTTCCGGGGGGCAGGCTGAGCCTGTGGTTAATTCTTCTTCCTGATGGGAAAATAGAGTGACCTGTGCCTGTCCCAACACCAAGAGCTAGTCTCTCATTGGTTCCCCGTCTTCCCGTTCATCCTCAGGACAAATTGCAACCTGTACGGAACAGGAGGTTAAAGGTGCTGATGCTCCAAGTAGGGAGATTGCTAGTAAAGTGGCTGGAATGGCGAACCCGAGCACAAGGAGATGAGAAATGCGGTGCGTTTTAGAAACCTTTCCCCATCACACGGTGTACCATCTTCTGGGTTTCTGATGCATGTTTTCGATGTAGGAAGATGCCCTTGAACCTGGAGATTTGGGACCCATGCGATGGGTAGCACGCAGTATTATTTTAAAGGGTCTGCGTTTGCTCACCCAACCTCACCAAACCTCTCAGCCCCAAGAGTGTCCACCCTTATGTCTCATCCAGCTGTGGGTCTAGATATGGTCAATGCAGGTTGCATCACAGCCCCTGAACGAATTGTGTAAGAATTTCTCTCTCTTTCCCTGTCTTTGTTTCATGGGTTTTTAAAAGTAATTTATTTTTATAATGGGGTTTAGCTGCTTTTCACGGCCGTGTTTATGCCGCCTTACACACACTTGACACACTAACAGAGAGATATCAATACATAGGTTTTAAGATTATTACTAGTCAGATATATTCTTGTGCGGTGAATCGGGCGTGTTGAGTCCAGTTCTCTGAGCAAGGAGTAGGTCTTGTCTATTCCATGTTGGGTTTATGGAACGGTATCTGAGCTAATTTGAAACTCTTGTTTTATGTATCACCCCACCTCACCTTTCCCGTTAAGCAGCCATAGTGTGTTTTCTGCATGTGTGACTCTGTTCTGTTTTGTAATTCAGTTCAAGTGTAACGGCTTTTACATTCCCTCTATAAGTGACACCTTATGAGAAGTGTCCTTTTCTGTGTGACTTATTTCACTTAGAATCGTCTTACCTAAATCCACTCATCATGCTGCTACTAGCCTTATGACATTGATTTCATGGCTGAGTGATATTCCATTGTACATAAGGACCACAAATTTTTTATCCATTTTTCGCTTTCCTGGGATATTTAAGGTGGAATGAAGTGGAGGTCCTTGTCAACAGAGCAGCCCTAAACTTTGGGGTGCTTGTGTCTTGCTGATTTTCAATTTTCCCACTTTATCCCCCCATGCGTGGAAGTGCCCTATGCTCTCTAAGCTGTGTTTTTTAGATGTTTCAGGACACACCGTACACTTCTCCAGAGTGGCTGTTGGCAATTTACATCCCGCCCATCAGTGTAGCAAGGCTCCCATTTCTCCATGGCCTGTCCTGCATTTCTGGTTTTGACACATTTTTCAGCATGTCCCTTTTGACCGATGGGAAGCGAGACTTCTTTGTAGCGCTGATTTGCCTTTCCAGGTTGCTTGGTTGGCCAAAAAGGGCGTATGCGTTTTTTCCTGAATATATTCAGGAAAAAACGCATACGCCCTTTTTGGCCAAGGGCATCATTGTCAACGTTTTGCCGCTTTTCATGTGCTTTAAAGGCGATTCGAATCTACCTCCTGAAATCTGTTTCCTGCAATTCTGCCTTGATTTCAAATCCTCTTCTTTGCCTTCCCACAATATATTTGTGGACGAGAGTTATCATTTATAATTCTGCAGGTTTGTGAATTGCAGTGCCCTGAAGCTCCATTTTACAAGTCGCTTTTTTGGGAGTCGGCCGCAATAGCGCAGGATGTCTTCAGGCCCTGTTCTGGTTCCGGGGGGCAGGCTGAACCTGTGGTTAATTCTTCTTCCTGATGGGAAAATTGAGTGACCTGTGCCTGTCCCAACACCAAGAGCTAGTCTCTCATTGGTTCCCCGTCTTCCCGTTCATCCTCAGGACAAATTGCAACCTGTACGGAACAGGAGGTTAAAGGTGCTGATGCTCCAAGTAGGGAGATTGCTAGTAAAGTGGCTGGAATGGCGAACCCGAGCACAAGGAGATGAGAAATGCGGTGCGTTTTAGAAACCTTTCCCCATCACACGGTGTACCATCTTCTGGGTTTCTCATGCATGTTTTCGATGTAGGAAGGTGCCCTTGAACCTGGAGATTTGGGACCCATGCGATGGGTAGCACGCAGTATTACTTTAAAGGGTCTGCGTTTGCTCACCCAACCTCACCGAACCTCTCAGCCCCAAGAGTGTCCACCCTTATGTCTCATCCAGCTGTGGGTCTAGATATGGTCAATCCAGGTTGCATCACAGCCCCTGAACGAATTGTGTAAGAATTTCTCTCTCTTTCCCTGTCTTTGTTTCATGGGTTTTTAAAAGTAATTTCTTTTTATAATGGGGTTTAGCTGCTTTTCACGGCTGTGTTTAGGCCGCTTTTTACCCACTTGACACACTAACAGAGAGATATCAATACATAGGTTTTAAGATTATTACTAGTCAGATATATTCTTGTGCGGTGAATCGGGCGTGTTGAGTCCAGTTCTCTGAGCAAGGAGTAGGTCTTGTCTATTCCATATTGGGTTTATGGAACGGTATCTGAGCTAATTTGAAACTCTTGTTTTATGTATCACCCCACCTCACCTTTCCCGTTAAGCAGCCATAGTGTGTTTTCTGCATGTGTGACTCTGTTCTGTTTTGTAATTCAGTTCAAGTGTAACGGTTTTTACATTCCCTCTATAAGTGACACCTTATGAGAAGTGTCCTTTTCTGTGTGACTTATTTCACTTAGAATCGTCTTACCTAAATCCACTCATCATGCTGCTACTAGCCTTATGACATTGATTTCATGGCTGAGTGATATTCCATTGTACATAAGGACCACAACTTTTTTATCCATTTTTCGCTTTCCTGGGATATTTAAGGTGGAAGGAAGTGGAGGTCCTTGTCAACAGAGCAGCCCTAAACTTTGGGGTGCTTGTGTCTTGCTGATTTTCAATTTTCCCACTTTATCCCCCCATGCGTGGAAGTGCCCTATGCTCTCTAAGCTGTGTTTTTTAGATGTTTCAGGACACACCGTACACTTCTCCAGAGTGGCTGTTGGCAATTTACATCCCGCCCATCAGTGTAGCAAGGCTCCCATTTCTCCATGGCCTGTCCTGCATTTCTGGTTTTGACAATTTTTTCAGCATGGCCCTTTTGACCGATGGGAAGCGAGACTTCTTTGTAGCGCTGATTTGCCTTTCCAGGTTGCTTGGTTGGCCAAAAAGGGCGTATGCGTTTTTTCCTGAATATATTCAGGAAAAAACGCATACGCCCTTTTTGGCCAAGGGCATCATTGTCAACGTTTTGCCGCTTTTCATGTGCTTTAAAGGCGATTCGAATCTTCCTCCTGAAATCTGTTTCCTGCAATTCTGCCTTGATTTCAAATCCTCTTCTTTGCCTTCCCTCAATATATTTGTGGACGAGAGTTATCATTTATAACTCTGCAGGTTTGTGAATTGCAGTGCCCTGAAGCTCCATTTTACAAGTCGCTTTTTTGGGAGCCGGCCGCAAAAGCGCAGGATGGCTTCAGGCCCTGTTCTGGTTCCGGGGGGCAGGCTGAGCCTGTGGTTAATTCTTCTTCCTGATGGGAAAATAGAGTGACCTGTGCCTGTCCCAACACCAAGAGCTAGTCTCTCATTGGTTCCCCGTCTTCCCGTTCATCCTCAGGACAAATTGCAACCTGCACGGAACAGGAGGTTAAAGGTGCTGATGCTCCAAGTAGGGAGATTGCTAGTAAAGTGGCTGGAATGGCGAACCCGAGCACAAGGAGATGAGAAATTAGATGCGTTTTAGAAACCTTTCCCCATCACACGGTGTACCATCTTCTGGGTTTCTCATGCATGTTTTCGATGTAGGAAGATGCCCTTGAACCTGGAGATTTGGGACCCATGCGATGGGTAGCACGCAGTATTACTTTAAAGGGTCTGCGTTTGCTCACCCAACCACACTGAACCTCTAAGCCACAAGAGTGTCCACCCTTATGTCTCATCCAGCTGTGGGTCTAGATATGGTCAATCCAGGTTGCATCACAGCCCCTGAACGAATTGTGTAAGAATTTCTCTCTCTTTCCCTGTCTTTGTTTCATGGGTTTTTAAAAGTAATTTATTTTTATAATGGGGTTTAGCTGCTTTTCACGTCTGTGTTTAGGCCGCTTTACACCCACTTGACACACTAACAGAGAGATATCAATACATAGGTTTTAAGATTATTACTAGTCAGATATATTCTTGTGCGGTGAATCGGGCGTGTTGAGTCCAGTTCTCTGAGCAAGGAGTAGGTCTTGTCTATTCCATATTGGGTTTATGGAACGGTATCTGAGCTAATTTGAAACTCTTGTTTTATGTATCACCCCACCTCACCTTTCCCGTTAAGCAGCCACAGTGTGTTTTCTGCATGTGTGACTCTGTTCTGTTTTGTAATTCAGTTCAAGTGTAACGGTTTTTACATTCCCTCTATAAGTGACACCTTATGAGAAGTGTCCTTTTCTGTGTGACTTATTTCACTTAGAATCGTCTTACCTAAATCCACTGATCATGCTGCTACTAGCCTTATGACATTGATTTCATGGCTGAGTGATATTCCATTGTACATAAGGACCACAACTTTTTTATCCATTTTTCGCTTTCCTGGGATATTTAAGGTGGAAGGAAGTGGAGGTCCTTGTCAACAGAGCAGCCCTAAACTTTGGGGTGCTTGTGTCTTGCTGATTTTCAATTTTCCCACTTTATCCCCCCATGCGTGGAAGTGCCCTATGCTCTCTAAGCTGTGTTTTTTAGATGTTTCAGGACACACCGTACACTTCTCCAGAGTGGCTGTTTGCAATTTACATCCCGCCCATCAGTGTAGCAAGGCTCCCATTTCTCCATGGCCTGTCCTGCATTTCTGGTTTTGACAACTTTTTCAGCATGTCCCTTTTGACCGATGGGAAGCGAGACTTCTTTGTAGCGCTGATTTGCCTTTCCAGGTTGCTTGGTTGGCCAAAAAGGGCGTATGCGTTTTTTCCTGAATATATTCAGGAAAAAACGCATACGCCCTTTTTGGCCAAGGGCATCATTGTCAACGTTTTGCCGCTTTTCATGTGCTTTAAAGGCGATTCGAATCTACCTCCTGAAATCTGTTTCCTGCAATTCTGCCTTGATTTCAAATCCTCTTCTTTGCCTTCCCTCAATATATTTGTGGACGAGAGTTATCATTTATAACTCTGCAGGTTTGTGAATTGCAGTGCCCTGAAGCTCCATTTTACAAGTCGGTTTTTTGGGAGCCGGCCGCAAAAGTGCAGGATGGCTTCAGGCCCTGTTCTGGTTCCGGGGGGCAGGCTGAACCTGTGCTTAATTCTTCTTCCTGATGGGAAAATAGAGTGACCTGTGACTGTCCCAACACCAAGAGCTAGTCTCTCATTGGTTCCCCGTCTTCCCGTTCATCCTCAGGACAAATTGCAACCTGTACGGAACAGGAGGTTAAAGGTGCTGATGCTCCAAGTAGGGAGATTGCTAGTAAAGTGGCTGGAATGGCGAACCCGAGCACAAGGAGATGAGAAATGAGGTGCGTTTTAGAAACCTTTCCCCATCACACGGTGTAGCATCTTCTGGGTTTCTCATGCATGTTTTCGATGTAGGAAGATGCCCTTGAACCTGGAGATTTGGGACCCATGCGATGGGTAGCACACAGTATTACTTTAAAGGGTCTGCGTTTGCTCACCCAACCTCACCGAACCTCTCAGCCCCAAGAGTGTCCACCCTTATGTCTCATCCAGCTGTGGGTCTAGATATGGTCAATCCAGGTTGCATCACAGCCCCTGAACGAATTGTGTAAGAATTTCTCTCTCTTTCCCTGTCTTTGTTTCATGGGTTTTTAAAAGTAATTTATTTTTATAATGGGGTTTAGCTGCTTTTCACGGCTGTGTTTAGGCCGCTTTACACCCACTTGACACACTAACAGAGAGATATCAATACATAGGTTTTAAGATTATTACTAGTCAGATATATTCTTGTGCGGTGAATCGGGCGTGTTGAGTCCAGTTCTCTGAGCAAGGAGTAGGTCTTGTCTATTCCATATTGGGTTTATGGAACGGTATCTGAGCTAATTTGAAACTCTTGTTTTATGTATCACCCCACCTCACCTTTCCCGTTAAGCAGCCATAGTGTGTTTTCTGCATGTGTGACTCTGTTCTGTTTTGTAATTCAGTTCAAGTGTAACGGTTTTTACATTCCCTCTATAAGTGACACCTTATGAGAAGTGTCCTTTTCTGTGTGACTTATTTCACTTAGAATCGTCTTACCTAAATCCACTCATCATGCTGCTACTAGCCTTATGACATTGATTTCATGGCTGAGTGATATTCCATTGTACATAAGGACCACAACTTTTTTATCCATTTTTCGCTTTCCTGGGATATTTAAGGTGGAAGGAAGTGGAGGTCCTTGTCAACAGAGCAGCCCTAAACTTTGGGGTGCTTGTGTCTTGCTGATTTTCAATTTTCCCACTTTATCCCCCCATGCGTGGAAGTGCCCTATGCTCTCTAAGCTGTGTTTTTTAGATGTTTCAGGACACACCGTACACTTCTCCAGAGTGGCTGTTGGCAATTTACATCCCGCCCATCAGTGTAGCAAGGCTCCCATTTCTCCATGGCCTGTCCTGCATTTCTGGTTTTGACAATTTTTTCAGCATGGCCCTTTTGACCGATGGGAAGCGAGACTTCTTTGTAGCGCTGATTTGCCTTTCCAGGTTGCTTGGTTGGCCAAAAAGGGCGTATGCGTTTTTTCCTGAATATATTCAGGAAAAAACGCATACGCCCTTTTTGGCCAAGGGCATCATTGTCAACGTTTTGCCGCTTTTCATGTGCTTTAAAGGCGATTCGAATCTTCCTCCTGAAATCTGTTTCCTGCAATTCTGCCTTGATTTCAAATCCTCTTCTTTGCCTTCCCTCAATATATTTGTGGACGAGAGTTATCATTTATAACTCTGCAGGTTTGTGAATTGCAGTGCCCTGAAGCTCCATTTTACAAGTCGCTTTTTTGGGAGCCGGCCGCAAAAGCGCAGGATGGCTTCAGGCCCTGTTCTGGTTCCGGGGGGCAGGCTGAGCCTGTGGTTAATTCTTCTTCCTGATGGGAAAATAGAGTGACCTGTGCCTGTCCCAACACCAAGAGCTAGTCTCTCATTGGTTCCCCGTCTTCCCGTTCATCCTCAGGACAAATTGCAACCTGTACGGAACAGGAGGTTAAAGGTGCTGATGCTCCAAGTAGGGAGATTGCTAGTAAAGTGGCTGGAATGGCGAACCCGAGCACAAGGAGATGAGAAATTAGATGCGTTTTAGAAACCTTTCCCCATCACACGGTGTACCATCTTCTGGGTTTCTCATGCATGTTTTCGATGTAGGAAGATGCCCTTGAACCTGGAGATTTGGGACCCATGCGATGGGTAGCACGCAGTATTACTTTAAAGGGTCTGCGTTTGCTCACCCAACCACACTGAACCTCTAAGCCACAAGAGTGTCCACCCTTATGTCTCATCCAGCTGTGGGTCTAGATATGGTCAATCCAGGTTGCATCACAGCCCCTGAACGAATTGTGTAAGAATTTCTCTCTCTTTCCCTGTCTTTGTTTCATGGGTTTTTAAAAGTAATTTATTTTTATAATGGGGTTTAGCTGCTTTTCACGTCTGTGTTTAGGCCGCTTTACACCCACTTGACACACTAACAGAGAGATATCAATACATAGGTTTTAAGATTATTACTAGTCAGATATATTCTTGTGCGGTGAATCGGGCGTGTTGAGTCCAGTTCTCTGAGCAAGGAGTAGGTCTTGTCTATTCCATATTGGGTTTATGGAACGGTATCTGAGCTAATTTGAAACTCTTGTTTTATGTATCACCCCACCTCACCTTTCCCGTTAAGCAGCCACAGTGTGTTTTCTGCATGTGTGACTCTGTTCTGTTTTGTAATTCAGTTCAAGTGTAACGGTTTTTACATTCCCTCTATAAGTGACACCTTATGAGAAGTGTCCTTTTCTGTGTGACTTATTTCACTTAGAATCGTCTTACCTAAATCCACTGATCATGCTGCTACTAGCCTTATGACATTGATTTCATGGCTGAGTGATATTCCATTGTACATAAGGACCACAACTTTTTTATCCATTTTTCGCTTTCCTGGGATATTTAAGGTGGAAGGAAGTGGAGGTCCTTGTCAACAGAGCAGCCCTAAACTTTGGGGTGCTTGTGTCTTGCTGATTTTCAATTTTCCCACTTTATCCCCCCATGCGTGGAAGTGCCCTATGCTCTCTAAGCTGTGTTTTTTAGATGTTTCAGGACACACCGTACACTTCTCCAGAGTGGCTGTTTGCAATTTACATCCCGCCCATCAGTGTAGCAAGGCTCCCATTTCTCCATGGCCTGTCCTGCATTTCTGGTTTTGACAACTTTTTCAGCATGTCCCTTTTGACCGATGGGAAGCGAGACTTCTTTGTAGCGCTGATTTGCCTTTCCAGGTTGCTTGGTTGGCCAAAAAGGGCGTATGCGTTTTTTCCTGAATATATTCAGGAAAAAACGCATACGCCCTTTTTGGCCAAGGGCATCATTGTCAACGTTTTGCCGCTTTTCATGTGCTTTAAAGGCGATTCGAATCTACCTCCTGAAATCTGTTTCCTGCAATTCTGCCTTGATTTCAAATCCTCTTCTTTGCCTTCCCTCAATATATTTGTGGACGAGAGTTATCATTTATAACTCTGCAGGTTTGTGAATTGCAGTGCCCTGAAGCTCCATTTTACAAGTCGGTTTTTTGGGAGCCGGCCGCAAAAGTGCAGGATGGCTTCAGGCCCTGTTCTGGTTCCGGGGGGCAGGCTGAACCTGTGCTTAATTCTTCTTCCTGATGGGAAAATAGAGTGACCTGTGACTGTCCCAACACCAAGAGCTAGTCTCTCATTGGTTCCCCGTCTTCCCGTTCATCCTCAGGACAAATTGCAACCTGTACGGAACAGGAGGTTAAAGGTGCTGATGCTCCAAGTAGGGAGATTGCTAGTAAAGTGGCTGGAATGGCGAACCCGAGCACAAGGAGATGAGAAATGAGGTGCGTTTTAGAAACCTTTCCCCATCACACGGTGTAGCATCTTCTGGGTTTCTCATGCATGTTTTCGATGTAGGAAGATGCCCTTGAACCTGGAGATTTGGGACCCATGCGATGGGTAGCACACAGTATTACTTTAAAGGGTCTGCGTTTGCTCACCCAACCTCACCGAACCTCTCAGCCCCAAGAGTGTCCACCCTTATGTCTCATCCAGCTGTGGGTCTAGATATGGTCAATCCAGGTTGCATCACAGCCCCTGAACGAATTGTGTAAGAATTTCTCTCTCTTTCCCTGTCTTTGTTTCATGGGTTTTTAAAAGTAATTTATTTTTATAATGGGGTTTAGCTGCTTTTCACGGCTGTGTTTAGGCCGCTTTACACCCACTTGACACACTAACAGAGAGATATCAATACATAGGCTTTAAGATTATTACTAGTCAGATATATTCTTGTGCGGTGAATCGGGCGTGTTGAGTCCAGTTCTCTGAGCAAGGAGTAGGTCTTGTCTATTCCATATTGGGTTTATGGAACGGTATCTGAGCTAATTTGAAACTCTTGTTTTATGTATCACCCCACCTCACCTTTCCCGTTAAGCAGCCATAGTGTGTTTTCTGCATGTGTGACTCTGTTCTGTTTTGTAATTCAGTTCAAGTGTAACGGTTTTTACATTCCCTCTATAAGTGACACCTTATGAGAAGTGTCCTTTTCTGTGTGACTTATTTCACTTAGAATCGTCTTACCTAAATCCACTCATCATGCTGCTACTAGCCTTATGACATTGATTTCATGGCTGAGTGATATTCCATTGTACATAAGGACCACAACTTTTTTATCCATTTTTCGCTTTCCTGGGATATTTAAGGTGGAAGGAAGTGGAGGTCCTTGTCAACAGAGCAGCCCTAAACTTTGGGGTGCTTGTGTCTTGCTGATTTTCAATTTTCCCACTTTATCCCCCCATGCGTGGAAGTGCCCTATGCTCTCTAAGCTGTGTTTTTTAGATGTTTCAGGACACACCGTACACTTCTCCAGAGTGGCTGTTGGCAATTTACATCCCGCCCATCAGTGTAGCAAGGCTCCCATTTCTCCATGGCCTGTCCTGCATTTCTGGTTTTGACAATTTTTTCAGCATGGCCCTTTTGACCGATGGGAAGCGAGACTTCTTTGTAGCGCTGATTTGCCTTTCCAGGTTGCTTGGTTGGCCAAAAAGGGCGTATGCGTTTTTTCCTGAATATATTCAGGAAAAAACGCATACGCCCTTTTTGGCCAAGGGCATCATTGTCAACGTTTTGCCGCTTTTCATGTGCTTTAAAGGCGATTCGAATCTTCCTCCTGAAATCTGTTTCCTGCAATTCTGCCTTGATTTCAAATCCTCTTCTTTGCCTTCCCTCAATATATTTGTGGACGAGAGTTATCATTTATAACTCTGCAGGTTTGTGAATTGCAGTGCCCTGAAGCTCCATTTTACAAGTCGCTTTTTTGGGAGCCGGCCGCAAAAGCGCAGGATGGCTTCAGGCCCTGTTCTGGTTCCGGGGGGCAGGCTGAGCCTGTGGTTAATTCTTCTTCCTGATGGGAAAATAGAGTGACCTGTGCCTGTCCCAACACCAAGAGCTAGTCTCTCATTGGTTCCCCGTCTTCCCGTTCATCCTCAGGACAAATTGCAACCTGTACGGAACAGGAGGTTAAAGGTGCTGATGCTCCAAGTAGGGAGATTGCTAGTAAAGTGGCTGGAATGGCGAACCCGAGCACAAGGAGATGAGAAATGCGGTGCGTTTTAGAAACCTTTCCCCATCACACGGTGTACCATCTTCTGGGTTTCTCATGCATGTTTTCGATGTAGGAAGATGCCCTTGAACCTGGAGATTTGGGACCCATGCGATGGGTAGCACGCAGTATTATTTTAAAGGGTCTGCGTTTGCTCACCCAACCTCACCAAACCTCTCAGCCCCAAGAGTGTCCACCCTTATGTCTCATCCAGCTGTGGGTCTAGATATGGTCAATGCAGGTTGCATCACAGCCCCTGAACGAATTGTGTAAGAATTTCTCTCTCTTTCCCTGTCTTTGTTTCATGGGTTTTTAAAAGTAATTTATTTTTATAATGGGGTTTAGCTGCTTTTCACGGCCGTGTTTATGCCGCCTTACACACACTTGACACACTAACAGAGAGATATCAATACATAGGTTTTAAGATTATTACTAGTCAGATATATTCTTGTGCGGTGAATCGGGCGTGTTGAGTCCAGTTCTCTGAGCAAGGAGTAGGTCTTGTCTATTCCATGTTGGGTTTATGGAACGGTATCTGAGCTAATTTGAAACTCTTGTTTTATGTATCACCCCACCTCACCTTTCCCGTTAAGCAGCCATAGTGTGTTTTCTGCATGTGTGACTCTGTTCTGTTTTGTAATTCAGTTCAAGTGTAACGGTTTTTACATTCCCTCTATAAGTGACACCTTATGAGAAGTGTCCTTTTCTGTGTGACTTATTTCACTTAGAATCGTCTTACCTAAATCCACTCATCATGCTGCTACTAGCCTTATGACATTGATTTCATGGCTGAGTGATATTTCATTGTACATAAGGACCACAACTTTTTTATCCATTTTTCGCTTTCCTGGGATATTTAAGGTGGAAGGAAGTGGAGGTCCTTGTCAACAGAGCAGCCCTAAACTTTCGGGTGCTTGTGTCTTGCTGATTTTCAATTTTCCCACTTTATCCCCCCATGCGTAGAAGTGCCCTATGCTCTCTAAGCTGTGTTTTTTAGATGTTTCAGGACACACCGTACACTTCTCCAGAGTGGCTGTTGGCAATTTACATCCCGCCCATCAGTGTAGCAAGGCTTCCATTTCTCCATGGCCTGTCCTGCATTTCTGGTTTTGACACCTTTTTCAGCATGTCCCTTTTGACCGATGGGAAGCGAGACTTCTTTGTAGCGCTGATTTGCCTTTCCAGGTTGCTTGGTTGGCCAAAAAGGGCGTATGCGTTTTTTCCTGAATATATTCAGGAAAAAACGCATACGCCCTTTTTGGCCAAGGGCATCATTGTCAACGTTTTGCCGCTTTTCATGTGCTTTAAAGGCGATTCGAATCTACCTCCTGAAATCTGTTTCCTGCAATTCTGCCTTGATTTCAAATCCTCTTCTTTGCCTTCCCTCAATATATTTGTGGACGAGAGTTATCATTTATAATTCTGCAGGTTTGTGAATTGCAGTGCCCTGAAGCTCCATTTTACAAGTCGCTTTTTTGGGAGTCGGCCGCAAAAGCGCAGGATGGCTTCAGGCCCTGTTCTGGTTCCGGGGGGCAGGCTGAGCCTGTGGTTAATTCTTCTTCCTGATGGGAAAATTGAGTGACCTGTGCCTGTCCCAACACCAAGAGCTAGTCTCTCATTGGTTCCCCGTCTTCCCGTTCATCCTCAGGACAAATTGCAACCTGTACGGAACAGGAGGTTAAAGGTGCTGATGCTCCAAGTAGGGAGATTGCTAGTAAAGTGGCTGGAATGGCGAACCCGAGCACAAGGAGATGAGAAATGCGGTGCGTTTTAGAAACCTTTCCCCATCACACGGTGTACCATCTTCTGGGTTTCTCATGCATGTTTTCGATGTAGGAAGATGCCCTTGAACCTGGAGATTTGGGACCCATGCGATGGGTAGCACGCAGTATTACTTTAAAGGGTCTGCGTTTGCTCACCCAACCTCACCAAACCTCTCAGCCCCAAGAGTGTCCACCCTTATGTCTCATCCAGCTGTGGGTCTAGATATGGTCAATGCAGGTTGCATCACAGCCCCTGAACGAATTGTGTAAGAATTTCTCTCTCTTTCCCTGTCTTTGTTTCATGGGTTTTTAAAAGTAATTTATTTTTATAATGGGGTTTAGCTGCTTTTCACGGCCGTGTTTATGCCGCCTTACACACACTTGACACACTAACAGAGAGATATCAATACATAGGTTTTAAGATTATTACTAGTCAGATATATTCTTGTGCGGTGAATCGGGCATGTTGAGTCCAGTTCTCTGAGCAAGGAGTAGGTCTTGTCTATTCCATATTGGGTTTATGGAACGGTATCTGAGCTAATTTGAAACTCTTGTTTTATGTATCACCCCACCTCACCTTTCCCGTTAAGCAGCCATAGTGTGTTTTCTGCATGTGTGACTCTGTTCTGTTTTGTAATTCAGTTCAAGTGTAACGGCTTTTACATTCCCTCTATAAGTGACACCTTATGAGAAGTGTCCTTTTCTGTGTGACTTATTTCACTTAGAATCGTCTTACCTAAATCCACTCATCATGCTGCTACTAGCCTTATGACATTGATTTCATGGCTGAGTGATATTCCATTGTACATAAGGACCACAACTTTTTTATCCATTTTTCGCTTTCCTGGGATATTTAAGGTGGAATGAAGTGGAGGTCCTTGTCAACAGAGCAGCCCTAAACTTTGGGGTGCTTGTGTCTTGCTGATTTTCAATTTTCCCACTTTATCCCCCCATGCGTGGAAGTGCCCTATGCTCTCTAAGCTGTGTTTTTTAGATGTTTCAGGACACACCGTACACTTCTCCAGAGTGGCTGTTGGCAATTTACATCCCGCCCATCAGTGTAGCAAGGCTCCCATTTCTCCATGGCCTGTCCTGCATTTCTGGTTTTGACAACTTTTTCAGCATGTCCCTTTTGACCGATGGGAAGCGAGACTTCTTTGTAGCGCTGATTTGCCTTTCCAGGTTGCTTGGTTGGCCAAAAAGGGCGTATGCGTTTTTTCCTGAATATATTCAGGAAAAAACGCATACGCCCTTTTTGGCCAAGGGCATCATTGTCAACGTTTTGCCGCTTTTCATGTGCTTTAAAGGCGATTCGAATCTACCTCCTGAAATCTGTTTCCTGCAATTCTGCCTTGATTTCAAATCCTCTTCTTTGCCTTCCCTCAATATATTTGTGGACGAGAGTTATCATTTATAACTCTGCAGGTTTGTGAATTGCAGTGCCCTGAAGCTCCATTTTACAAGTCGGTTTTTTGGGAGCCGGCCGCAAAAGCGCAGGATGGCTTCAGGCCCTGTTCTGGTTCCGGGGGGCAGGCTGAGCCTGTGGTTAATTCTTCTTCCTGATGGGAAAATAGAGTGACCTGTGCCTGTCCCAACACCAAGAGCTAGTCTCTCATTGGTTCCCCGTCTTCCCGTTCATCCTCAGGACAAGTTGCAACCTGTACGGAACAGGAGGTTAAAGGTGCTGATGCTCCAAGTAGGGAGATTGCTAGTAAAGTGGCTGGAATGGCGAACCCGAGCACAAGGAGATGAGAAATGCGGTGCGTTTTAGAAACCTTTCCCCATCACACGGTGTACCATCTTCTGGGTTTCTCATGCATGTTTTCGATGTAGGAAGATGCCCTTGAACCTGGAGATTTGGGACCCATGCGATGGGTAGCACGCAGTATTACTTTAAAGGGTCTGCGTTTGCTCACCCAACCTCACCAAACCTCTCAGCCCCAAGAGTGTCCACCCTTATGTCTCATCCAGCTGTGGGTCTAGATATGGTCAATGCAGGTTGCATCACAGCCCCTGAACGAATTGTGTAAGAATTTCTCTCTCTTTCCCTGTCTTTGTTTCATGGGTTTTTAAAAGTAATTTATTTTTATAATGGGGTTTAGCTGCTTTTCACGGCCGTGTTTATGCCGCCTTACACACACTTGACACACTAACAGAGAGATATCAATACATAGGTTTTAAGATTATTACTAGTCAGATATATTCTTGTGCGGTGAATCGGGCGTGTTGAGTCCAGTTCTCTGAGCAAGGAGTAGGTCTTGTCTATTCCATGTTGGGTTTATGGAACGGTATCTGAGCTAATTTGAAACTCTTGTTTTATGTATCACCCCACCTCACCTTTCCCGTTAAGCAGCCATAGTGTGTTTTCTGCATGTGTGACTCTGTTCTGTTTTGTAATTCAGTTCAAGTGTAACGGTTTTTACATTCCCTCTATAAGTGACACCTTATGAGAAGTGTCCTTTTCTGTGTGACTTATTTCACTTAGAATCGTCTTACCTAAATCCACTCATCATGCTGCTACTAGCCTTATGACATTGATTTCATGGCTGAGTGATATTCCATTGTACATAAGGACCACAACTTTTTTATCCATTTTTCGCTTTCCTGGGATATTTAAGGTGGAAGGAAGTGGAGGTCCTTGTCAACAGAGCAGCCCTAAACTTTCGGGTGCTTGTGTCTTGCTGATTTTCAATTTTCCCACTTTATCCCCCCATGCGTAGAAGTGCCCTATGCTCTCTAAGCTGTGTTTTTTAGATGTTTCAGGACACACCGTACACTTCTCCAGAGTGGCTGTTGGCAATTAACATCCCGCCCATCAGTGTAGCAAGGCTTCCATTTCTCCATGGCCTGTCCTGCATTTCTGGTTTTGACACCTTTTTCAGCATGTCCCTTTTGACCGATGGGAAGCGAGACTTCTTTGTAGCGCTGATTTGCCTTTCCAGGTTGCTTGGTTGGCCAAAAAGGGCGTATGCGTTTTTTCCTGAATATATTCAGGAAAAAACGCATACGCCCTTTTTGGCCAAGGGCATCATTGTCAACGTTTTGCCGCTTTTCATGTGCTTTAAAGGCGATTCGAATCTACCTCCTGAAATCTGTTTCCTGCAATTCTGCCTTGATTTCAAATCCTCTTCTTTGCCTTCCCTCAATATATTTGTGGACGAGAGTTATCATTTATAATTCTGCAGGTTTGTGAATTGCAGTGCCCTGAAGCTCCATTTTACAAGTCGCTTTTTTGGGAGTCGGCCGCAAAAGCGCAGGATGGCTTCAGGCCCTGTTCTGGTTCCGGGGGGCAGGCTGAGCCTGTGGTTAATTCTTCTTCCTGATGGGAAAATTGAGTGACCTGTGCCTGTCCCAACACCAAGAGCTAGTCTCTCATTGGTTCCCCGTCTTCCCGTTCATCCTCAGGACAAATTGCAACCTGTACGGAACAGGAGGTTAAAGGTGCTGATGCTCCAAGTAGGGAGATTGCTAGTAAAGTGGCTGGAATGGCGAACCCGAGCACAAGGAGATGAGAAATGCGGTGCGTTTTAGAAACCTTTCCCCATCACACGGTGTACCATCTTCTGGGTTTCTCATGCATGTTTTCGATGTAGGAAGATGCCCTTGAACCTGGAGATTTGGGACCCATGCGATGGGTAGCACGCAGTATTACTTTAAAGGGTCTGCGTTTGCTCACCCAACCTCACCAAACCTCTCAGCCCCAAGAGTGTCCACCCTTATGTCTCATCCAGCTGTGGGTCTAGATATGGTAAATGCAGGTTGCATCACAGCCCCTGAACGAATTGTGTAAGAATTTCTCTCTCTTTCCCTGTCTTTGTTTCATGGGTTTTTAAAAGTAATTTATTTTTATAATGGGGTTTAGCTGCTTTTCACGGCCGTGTTTATGCCGCCTTACACACACTTGACACACTAACAGAGAGATATCAATACATAGGTTTTAAGATTATTACTAGTCAGATATATTCTTGTGCGGTGAATCGGGCGTGTTGAGTCCAGTTCTCTGAGCAAGGAGTAGGTCTTGTCTATTCCATATTGGGTTTATGGAACGGTATCTGAGCTAATTTGAAACTCTTGTTTTATGTATCACCCCACCTCACCTTTCCCGTTAAGCAGCCATAGTGTGTTTTCTGCATGTGTGACTCTGTTCTGTTTTGTAATTCAGTTCAAGTGTAACGGCTTTTACATTCCCTCTATAAGTGACACCTTATGAGAAGTGTCCTTTTCTGTGTGACTTATTTCACTTAGAATCGTCTTACCTAAATCCACTCATCATGCTGCTACTAGCCTTATGACATTGATTTCATGGCTGAGTGATATTCCATTGTACATAAGGACCACAAATTTTTTATCCATTTTTCGCTTTCCTGGGATATTTAAGGTGGAATGAAGTGGAGGTCCTTGTCAACAGAGCAGCCCTAAACTTTGGGGTGCTTGTGTCTTGCTGATTTTCAATTTTCCCACTTTATCCCCCCATGCGTGGAAGTGCCCTATGCTCTCTAAGCTGTGTTTTTTAGATGTTTCAGGACACACCGTACACTTCTCCAGAGTGGCTGTTGGCAATTTACATCCCGCCCATCAGTGTAGCAAGGCTCCCATTTCTCCATGGCCTGTCCTGCATTTCTGGTTTTGACAACTTTTTCAGCATGTCCCTTTTGACCGATGGGAAGCGAGACTTCTTTGTAGCGCTGATTTGCCTTTCCAGGTTGCTTGGTTGGCCAAAAAGGGCGTATGCGTTTTTTCCTGAATATATTCAGGAAAAAACGCATACGCCCTTTTTGGCCAAGGGCATCATTGTCAACGTTTTGCCGCTTTTCATGTGCTTTAAAGGCGATTCGAATCTACCTCCTGAAATCTGTTTCCTGCAATTCTGCCTTGATTTCAAATCCTCTTCTTTGCCTTCCCTCAATATATTTGTGGACGAGAGTTATCATTTATAACTCTGCAGGTTTGTGAATTGCAGTGCCCTGAAGCTCCATTTTACAAGTCGGTTTTTTGGGAGCCGGCCGCAAAAGCGCAGGATGGCTTCAGGCCCTGTTCTGGTTCCGGGGGGCAGGCTGAGCCTGTGGTTAATTCTTCTTCCTGATGGGAAAATAGAGTGACCTGTGCCTGTCCCAACACCAAGAGCTAGTCTCTCATTGGTTCCCCGTCTTCCCGTTCATCCTCAGGACAAATTGCAACCTGTACGGAACAGGAGGTTAAAGGTGCTGATGCTCCAAGTAGGGAGATTGCTAGTAAAGTGGCTGGAATGGCGAACCCGAGCACAAGGAGATGAGAAATGCGGTGCGTTTTAGAAACCTTTCCCCATCACACGGTGTACCATCTTCTGGGTTTCTCATGCATGTTTTCGATGTAGGAAGATGCCCTTGAACCTGGAGATTTGGGACCCATGCGATGGGTAGCACGCAGTATTACTTTAAAGGGTCTGCGTTTGCTCACCCAACCTCACCAAACCTCTCAGCCCCAAGAGTGTCCACCCTTATGTCTCATCCAGCTGTGGGTCTAGATATGGTCAATGCAGGTTGCATCACAGCCCCTGAACGAATTGTGTAAGAATTTCTCTCTCTTTCCCTGTCTTTGTTTCATGGGTTTTTAAAAGTAATTTATTTTTATAATGGGGTTTAGCTGCTTTTCACGGCCGTGTTTATGCCGCCTTACACACACTTGACACACTAACAGAGAGATATCAATACATAGGTTTTAAGATTATTACTAGTCAGATATATTCTTGTGCGGTGAATCGGGCGTGTTGAGTCCAGTTCTCTGAGCAAGGAGTAGGTCTTGTCTATTCCATGTTGGGTTTATGGAACGGTATCTGAGCTAATTTGAAACTCTTGTTTTATGTATCACCCCACCTCACCTTTCCCGTTAAGCAGCCATAGTGTGTTTTCTGCATGTGTGACTCTGTTCTGTTTTGTAATTCAGTTCAAGTGTAACGGTTTTTACATTCCCTCTATAAGTGACACCTTATGAGAAGTGTCCTTTTCTGTGTGACTTATTTCACTTAGAATCGTCTTACCTAAATCCACTCATCATGCTGCTACTAGCCTTATGACATTGATTTCATGGCTGAGTGATATTCCATTGTACATAAGGACCACAACTTTTTTATCCATTTTTCGCTTTCCTGGGATATTTAAGGTGGAAGGAAGTGGAGGTCCTTGTCAACAGAGCAGCCCTAAACTTTCGGGTGCTTGTGTCTTGCTGATTTTCAATTTTCCCACTTTATCCCCCCATGCGTAGAAGTGCCCTATGCTCTCTAAGCTGTGTTTTTTAGATGTTTCAGGACACACCGTACACTTCTCCAGAGTGGCTGTTGGCAATTAACATCCCGCCCATCAGTGTAGCAAGGCTTCCATTTCTCCATGGCCTGTCCTGCATTTCTGGTTTTGACACCTTTTTCAGCATGTCCCTTTTGACCGATGGGAAGCGAGACTTCTTTGTAGCGCTGATTTGCCTTTCCAGGTTGCTTGGTTGGCCAAAAAGGGCGTATGCGTTTTTTCCTGAATATATTCAGGAAAAAACGCATACGCCCTTTTTGGCCAAGGGCATCATTGTCAACGTTTTGCCGCTTTTCATGTGCTTTAAAGGCGATTCGAATCTACCTCCTGAAATCTGTTTCCTGCAATTCTGCCTTGATTTCAAATCCTCTTCTTTGCCTTCCCTCAATATATTTGTGGACGAGAGTTATCATTTATAATTCTGCAGGTTTGTGAATTGCAGTGCCCTGAAGCTCCATTTTACAAGTCGCTTTTTTGGGAGTCGGCCGCAAAAGCGCAGGATGGCTTCAGGCCCTGTTCTGGTTCCGGGGGGCAGGCTGAGCCTGTGGTTAATTCTTCTTCCTGATGGGAAAATTGAGTGACCTGTGCCTGTCCCAACACCAAGAGCTAGTCTCTCATTGGTTCCCCGTCTTCCCGTTCATCCTCAGGACAAATTGCAACCTGTACGGAACAGGAGGTTAAAGGTGCTGATGCTCCAAGTAGGGAGATTGCTAGTAAAGTGGCTGGAATGGCGAACCCGAGCACAAGGAGATGAGAAATGCGGTGCGTTTTAGAAACCTTTCCCCATCACACGGTGTACCATCTTCTGGGTTTCTCATGCATGTTTTCGATGTAGGAAGATGCCCTTGAACCTGGAGATTTGGGACCCATGCGATGGGTAGCACGCAGTATTACTTTAAAGGGTCTGCGTTTGCTCACCCAACCTCACCAAACCTCTCAGCCCCAAGAGTGTCCACCCTTATGTCTCATCCAGCTGTGGGTCTAGATATGGTCAATGCAGGTTGCATCACAGCCCCTGAACGAATTGTGTAAGAATTTCTCTCTCTTTCCCTGTCTTTGTTTCATGGGTTTTTAAAAGTAATTTATTTTTATAATGGGGTTTAGCTGCTTTTCACGGCCGTGTTTATGCCGCCTTACACACACTTGACACACTAACAGAGAGATATCAATACATAGGTTTTAAGATTATTACTAGTCAGATATATTCTTGTGCGGTGAATCGGGCGTGTTGAGTCCAGTTCTCTGAGCAAGGAGTAGGTCTTGTCTATTCCATATTGGGTTTATGGAACGGTATCTGAGCTAATTTGAAACTCTTGTTTTATGTATCACCCCACCTCACCTTTCCCGTTAAGCAGCCATAGTGTGTTTTCTGCATGTGTGACTCTGTTCTGTTTTGTAATTCAGTTCAAGTGTAACGGCTTTTACATTCCCTCTATAAGTGACACCTTATGAGAAGTGTCCTTTTCTGTGTGACTTATTTCACTTAGAATCGTCTTACCTAAATCCACTCATCATGCTGCTACTAGCCTTATGACATTGATTTCATGGCTGAGTGATATTCCATTGTACATAAGGACCACAAATTTTTTATCCATTTTTCGCTTTCCTGGGATATTTAAGGTGGAATGAAGTGGAGGTCCTTGTCAACAGAGCAGCCCTAAACTTTGGGGTGCTTGTGTCTTGCTGATTTTCAATTTTCCCACTTTATCCCCCCATGCGTGGAAGTGCCCTATGCTCTCTAAGCTGTGTTTTTTAGATGTTTCAGGACACACCGTACACTTCTCCAGAGTGGCTGTTGGCAATTTACATCCCGCCCATCAGTGTAGCAAGGCTCCCATTTCTCCATGGCCTGTCCTGCATTTCTGGTTTTGACAACTTTTTCAGCATGTCCCTTTTGACCGATGGGAAGCGAGACTTCTTTGTAGCACTGATTTGCCTTTCCAGGTTGCTTGGTTGGCCAAAAAGGGCGTATGCGTTTTTTCCTGAATATATTCAGGAAAAAACGCATACGCCCTTTTTGGCCAAGGGCATCATTGTCAACGTTTTGCCGCTTTTCATGTGCTTTAAAGGCGATTCGAATCTACCTCCTGAAATCTGTTTCCTGCAATTCTGCCTTGATTTCAAATCCTCTTCTTTGCCTTCCCTCAATATATTTGTGGACGAGAGTTATCATTTATAACTCTGCAGGTTTGTGAATTGCAGTGCCCTGAAGCTCCATTTTACAAGTCGGTTTTTTGGGAGCCGGCCGCAAAAGCGCAGGATGGCTTCAGGCCCTGTTCTGGTTCCGGGGGGCAGGCTGAGCCTGTGGTTAATTCTTCTTCCTGATGGGAAAATTGAGTGACCTGTGCCTGTCCCAACACCAAGAGCTAGTCTCTCATTGGTTCCCCGTCTTCCCGTTCATCCTCAGGACAAATTGCAACCTGTACGGAACAGGAGGTTAAAGGTGCTGATGCTCCAAGTAGGGAGATTGCTAGTAAAGTGGCTGGAATGGCGAACCCGAGCACAAGGAGATGAGAAATGCGGTGCGTTTTAGAAACCTTTCCCCATCACACGGTGTACCATCTTCTGGGTTTCTCATGCATGTTTTCGATGTAGGAAGATGCCCTTGAACCTGGAGATTTGGGACCCATGCGATGGGTAGCACGCAGTATTACTTTAAAGGGTCTGCGTTTGCTCACCCAACCTCACCAAACCTCTCAGCCCCAAGAGTGTCCACCCTTATGTCTCATCCAGCTGTGGGTCTAGATATGGTCAATGCAGGTTGCATCACAGCCCCTGAACGAATTGTGTAAGAATTTCTCTCTCTTTCCCTGTCTTTGTTTCATGGGTTTTTAAAAGTAATTTATTTTTATAATGGGGTTTAGCTGCTTTTCACGGCCGTGTTTATGCCGCCTTACACACACTTGACACACTAACAGAGAGATATCAATACATAGGTTTTAAGATTATTACTAGTCAGATATATTCTTGTGCGGTGAATCGGGCGTGTTGAGTCCAGTTCTCTGAGCAAGGAGTAGGTCTTGTCTATTCCATGTTGGGTTTATGGAACGGTATCTGAGCTAATTTGAAACTCTTGTTTTATGTATCACCCCACCTCACCTTTCCCATTAAGCAGCCATAGTGTGTTTTCTGCATGTGTGACTCTGTTCTGTTTTGTAATTCAGTTCAAGTGTAACGGTTTTTACATTCCCTCTATAAGTGACACCTTATGAGAAGTGTCCTTTTCTGTGTGACTTATTTCACTTAGAATCGTCTTACCTAAATCCACTCATCATGCTGCTACTAGCCTTATGACATTGATTTCATGGCTGAGTGATATTCCATTGTACATAAGGACCACAACTTTTTTATCCATTTTTCGCTTTCCTGGGATATTTAAGGTGGAAGGAAGTGGAGGTCCTTGTCAACAGAGCAGCCCTAAACTTTCGGGTGCTTGTGTCTTGCTGATTTTCAATTTTCCCACTTTATCCCCCCATGCGTAGAAGTGCCCTATGCTCTCTAAGCTGTGTTTTTTAGATGTTTCAGGACACACCGTACACTTCTCCAGAGTGGCTGTTGGCAATTTACATCCCGCCCATCAGTGTAGCAAGGCTTCCATTTCTCCATGGCCTGTCCTGCATTTCTGGTTTTGACACCTTTTTCAGCATGTCCCTTTTGACCGATGGGAAGCGAGACTTCTTTGTAGCGCTGATTTGCCTTTCCAGGTTGCTTGGTTGGCCAAAAAGGGCGTATGCGTTTTTTCCTGAATATATTCAGGAAAAAACGCATACGCCCTTTTTGGCCAAGGGCATCATTGTCAACGTTTTGCCGCTTTTCATGTGCTTTAAAGGCGATTCGAATCTACCTCCTGAAATCTGTTTCCTGCAATTCTGCCTTGATTTCAAATCCTCTTCTTTGCCTTCCCTCAATATATTTGTGGACGAGAGTTATCATTTATAATTCTGCAGGTTTGTGAATTGCAGTGCCCTGAAGCTCCATTTTACAAGTCGCTTTTTTGGGAGTCGGCCGCAAAAGCGCAGGATGGCTTCAGGCCCTGTTCTGGTTCCGGGGGGCAGGCTGAGCCTGTGGTTAATTCTTCTTCCTGATGGGAAAATTGAGTGACCTGTGCCTGTCCCAACACCAAGAGCTAGTCTCTCATTGGTTCCCCGTCTTCCCGTTCATCCTCAGGACAAATTGCAACCTGTACGGAACAGGAGGTTAAAGGTGCTGATGCTCCAAGTAGGGAGATTGCTAGTAAAGTGGCTGGAATGGCGAACCCGAGCACAAGGAGATGAGAAATGCGGTGCGTTTTAGAAACCTTTCCCCATCACACGGTGTACCATCTTCTGGGTTTCTCATGCATGTTTTCGATGTAGGAAGATGCCCTTGAACCTGGAGATTTGGGACCCATGCGATGGGTAGCACGCAGTATTACTTTAAAGGGTCTGCGTTTGCTCACCCAACCTCACCAAACCTCTCAGCCCCAAGAGTGTCCACCCTTATGTCTCATCCAGCTGTGGGTCTAGATATGGTCAATGCAGGTTGCATCACAGCCCCTGAACGAATTGTGTAAGAATTTCTCTCTCTTTCCCTGTCTTTGTTTCATGGGTTTTTAAAAGTAATTTATTTTTATAATGGGGTTTAGCTGCTTTTCACGTCTGTGTTTAGGCCGCTTTACACCCACTTGACACACTAACAAAGAGATATCAATACATAGGTTTTAAGATTATTACTAGTCAGATATATTCTTGTGCGGTGAATCGGGCGTGTTGAGTCCAGTTCTCTGAGCAAGGAGTAGGTCTTGTCTATTCCATATTGGGTTTATGGAACGGTATCTGAGCTAATTTGAAACTCTTGTTTTATGTATCACCCCACCTCACCTTTCCCGTTAAGCAGCCATAGTGTGTTTTCTGCATGTGTGACTCTGTTCTGTTTTGTAATTCAGTTCAAGTGTAACGGTTTTAACATTCCCTCTATAAGTGACACCTTATGAGAAGTGTCCTTTTCTGTGTGACTTATTTCACTTAGAATCGTCTTACCTAAATCCACTCATCATGCTGCTACTAGCCTTATGACATTGATTTCATGGCTGAGTGATATTCCATTGTACATAAGGACCACAACTTTTTTATCCATTTTTCGCTTTCCTGGGATATTTAAGGTGGAAGGAAGTGGAGGTCCTTGTCAACAGAGCAGCCCTAACCTTTGGGGTGCTTGTGTCTTGCTGATTTTCAATTTTCCCACTTTATCCCCCCATGCGTGGAAGTGCCCTATGCTCTCTAAGCTGTGTTTTTTAGATGTTTCAGGACACACCGTACACTTCTCCAGAGTGGCTGTTGGCAATTTACATCCCGCCCATCAGTGTAGCAAGGCTCCCATTTCTCCATGGCCTGTCCTGCATTTCTGGTTTTGACACATTTTTCAGCATGTCCCTTTTGACCGATGGGAAGCGAGACTTCTTTGTAGCGCTGATTTGCCTTTCCAGGTTGCTTGGTTGGCCAAAAAGGGCGTATGCGTTTTTTCCTGAATATATTCAGGAAAAAACGCATACGCCCTTTTTGGCCAAGGGCATCATTGTCAACGTTTTGCCGCTTTTCATGTGCTTTAAAGGCGATTCGAATCTACCTCCTGAAATCTGTTTCCTGCAATTCTGCCTTGATTTCAAATCCTCTTCTTTGCCTTCCCACAATATATTTGTGGACGAGAGTTATCATTTATAATTCTGCAGGTTTGTGAATTGCAGTGCCCTGAAGCTCCATTTTACAAGTCGCTTTTTTGGGAGTCGGCCGCAATAGCGCAGGATGTCTTCAGGCCCTGTTCTGGTTCCGGGGGGCAGGCTGAACCTGTGGTTAATTCTTCTTCCTGATGGGAAAATTGAGTGACCTGTGCCTGTCCCAACACCAAGAGCTAGTCTCTCATTGGTTCCCCGTCTTCCCGTTCATCCTCAGGACAAATTGCAACCTGTACGGAACAGGAGGTTAAAGGTGCTGATGCTCCAAGTAGGGAGATTGCTAGTAAAGTGGCTGGAATGGCGAACCCGAGCACAAGGAGATGAGAAATGCGGTGCGTTTTAGAAACCTTTCCCCATCACACGGTGTACCATCTTCTGGGTTTCTCATGCATGTTTTCGATGTAGGAAGGTGCCCTTGAACCTGGAGATTTGGGACCCATGCGATGGGTAGCACGCAGTATTACTTTAAAGGGTCTGCGTTTGCTCACCCAACCTCACCGAACCTCTCAGCCCCAAGAGTGTCCACCCTTATGTCTCATCCAGCTGTGGGTCTAGATATGGTCAATCCAGGTTGCATCACAGCCCCTGAACGAATTGTGTAAGAATTTCTCTCTCTTTCCCTGTCTTTGTTTCATGGGTTTTTAAAAGTAATTTCTTTTTATAATGGGGTTTAGCTGCTTTTCACGGCTGTGTTTAGGCCGCTTTTTACCCACTTGACACACTAACAGAGAGATATCAATACATAGGTTTTAAGATTATTACTAGTCAGATATATTCTTGTGCGGTGAATCGGGCGTGTTGAGTCCAGTTCTCTGAGCAAGGAGTAGGTCTTGTCTATTCCATATTGGGTTTATGGAACGGTATCTGAGCTAATTTGAAACTCTTGTTTTATGTATCACCCCACCTCACCTTTCCCGTTAAGCAGCCATAGTGTGTTTTCTGCATGTGTGACTCTGTTCTGTTTTGTAATTCAGTTCAAGTGTAACGGTTTTTACATTCCCTCTATAAGTGACACCTTATGAGAAGTGTCCTTTTCTGTGTGACTTATTTCACTTAGAATCGTCTTACCTAAATCCACTGATCATGCTGCTACTAGCCTTATGACATTGATTTCATGGCTGAGTGATATTCCATTGTACATAAGGACCACAACTTTTTTATCCATTTTTCGCTTTCCTGGGATATTTAAGGTGGAAGGAAGTGGAGGTCCTTGTCAACAGAGCAGCCCTAAACTTTGGGGTGCTTGTGTCTTGCTGATTTTCAATTTTCCCACTTTATCCCCCCATGCGTGGAAGTGCCCTATGCTCTCTAAGCTGTGTTTTTTAGATGTTTCAGGACACACCGTACACTTCTCCAGAGTGGCTGTTGGCAATTTACATCCCGCCCATCAGTGTAGCAAGGCTCCCATTTCTCCATGGCCTATCCTGCATTTCTGGTTTTGACAACTTTTTCAGCATGGCCCTTTTGACCGATGGGAAGCGAGACTTCTTTGTAGCGCTGATTTGCCTTTCCAGGTTGCTTGGTTGGCCAAAAAGGGCGTATGCGTTTTTTCCTGAATATATTCAGGAAAAAACGCATACGCCCTTTTTGGCCAAGGGCATCATTGTCAACGTTTTGCCGCTTTTCATGTGCTTTAAAGGCGATTCGAATCTACCTCCTGAAATCTGTTTCCTGCAATTCTGCCTTGATTTCAAATCCTCTTCTTTGCCTTCCCTCAATATATTTGTGGACGAGAGTTATCATTTATAACTCTGCAGGTTTGTGAATTGCAGTGCCCTGAAGCTCCATTTTACAAGTCGGTTTTTTGGGAGCCGGCCGCAAAAGCGCAGGATGGCTTCAGGCCCTGTTCTGGTTCCGGGGGGCAGGCTGAGCCTGTGGTTAATTCTTCTTCCTGATGGGAAAATAGAGTGACCTGTGCCTGTCCCAACACCAAGAGCTAGTCTCTCATTGGTTCCCCGTCTTCCCGTTCATCCTCAGGACAAATTGCAACCTGTACGGAACAGGAGGTTAAAGGTGCTGATGCTCCAAGTAGGGAGATTGCTAGTAAAGTGGCTGGAATGGCGAACACGAGCACAAGGAGATGAGAAATGAGGTGCGTTTTAGAAACCTTTCCCCATCACACGGTGTACCATCTTCTGGGTTTCTCATGCATGTTTTCGATGTAGGAAGATGCCCTTGAACCTGGAGATTTGGGACCCATGCGATGGGTAGCACGCAGTATTACTTTAAAGGGTCTCCGTTTGCTCACCCAACCTCACCAAACCTCTCAGCCCCAAGAGTGTCCACCCTTATGTCTCATCCAGCTGTGGGTCTAGATATGGTCAATCCAGGTTGCATCACAGCCCCTGAACGAATTGTGTAAGAATTTCTCTCTCTTTCCCTGTCTTTGTTTCATGGGTTTTTAAAAGTAATTTCTTTTTATAATGGGGTTTAGCTGCTTTTCACGGCTGTGTTTAGGCCGCTTTTTACCCACTTGACACACTAACAGAGAGATATCAATACATAGGTTTTAAGATTATTACTAGTCAGATATATTCTTGTGCGGTGAATCGGGCGTGTTGAGTCCAGTTCTCTGAGCAAGGAGTAGGTCTTGTCTATTCCATATTGGGTTTATGGAACGGTATCTGAGCTAATTTGAAACTCTTGTTTTATGTATCACCCCACCTCACCTTTCCCGTTAAGCAGCCATAGTGTGTTTTCTGCATGTGTGACTCTGTTCTGTTTTGTAATTCAGTTCAAGTGTAACGGTTTTTACATTCCCTCTATAAGTGACACCTTATGAGAAGTGTCCTTTTCTGTGTGACTTATTTCACTTAGAATCGTCTTACCTAAATCCACTCATCATGCTGCTACTAGCCTTATGACATTGATTTCATGGCTGAGTGATATTCCATTGTACATAAGGACCACAACTTTTTTATCCATTTTTCGCTTTCCTGGGATATTTAAGGTGGAAGGAAGTGGAGGTCCTTGTCAACAGAGCAGCCCTAAACTTTGGGGTGCTTGTGTCTTGCTGATTTTCAATTTTCCCACTTTATCCCCCCATGCGTGGAAGTGCCCTATGCTCTCTAAGCTGTGTTTTTTAGATGTTTCAGGACACACCGTACACTTCTCCAGAGTGGCTGTTGGCAATTTACATCCCGCCCATCAGTGTAGCAAGGCTCCCATTTCTCCATGGCCTGTCCTGCATTTCTGGTTTTGACAATTTTTTCAGCATGGCCCTTTTGACCGATGGGAAGCGAGACTTCTTTGTAGCGCTGATTTGCCTTTCCAGGTTGCTTGGTTGGCCAAAAAGGGCGTATGCGTTTTTTCCTGAATATATTCAGGAAAAAACGCATACGCCCTTTTTGGCCAAGGGCATCATTGTCAACGTTTTGCCGCTTTTCATGTGCTTTAAAGGCGATTCGAATCTTCCTCCTGAAATCTGTTTCCTGCAATTCTGCCTTGATTTCAAATCCTCTTCTTTGCCTTCCCTCAATATATTTGTGGACGAGAGTTATCATTTATAACTCTGCAGGTTTGTGAATTGCAGTGCCCTGAAGCTCCATTTTACAAGTCGGTTTTTTGGGAGCCGGCCGCAAAAGCGCAGGATGGCTTCAGGCCCTGTTCTGGTTCCGGGGGGCAGGCTGAGCCTGTGGTTAATTCTTCTTCCTGATGGGAAAATAGAGTGACCTGTGCCTGTCCCAACACCAAGAGCTAGTCTCTCATTGGTTCCCCGTCTTCCCGTTCATCCTCAGGACAAATTGCAACCTGTACGGAACAGGAGGTTAAAGGTGCTGATGCTCCAAGTAGGGAGATTGCTAGTAAAGTGGCTGGAATGGCGAACACGAGCACAAGGAGATGAGAAATTAGATGCGTTTTAGAAACCTTTCCCCATCACACGGTGTACCATCTTCTGGGTTTCTCATGCATGTTTTCGATGTAGGAAGATGCCCTTGAACCTGGAGATTTGGGACCCATGCGATGGGTAGCACGCAGTATTACTTTAAAGGGTCTGCGTTTGCTCACCCAACCACACTGAACCTCTAAGCCACAAGAGTGTCCACCCTTATGTCTCATCCAGCTGTGGGTCTAGATATGGTCAATCCAGGTTGCATCACAGCCCCTGAACGAATTGTGTAAGAATTTCTCTCTCTTTCCCTGTCTTTGTTTCATGGGTTTTTAAAAGTAATTTATTTTTATAATGGGGTTTAGCTGCTTTTCACGTCTGTGTTTAGGCCGCTTTACACCCACTTGACACACTAACAGAGAGATATCAATACATAGGTTTTAAGATTATTACTAGTCAGATATATTCTTGTGCGGTGAATCGGGCGTGTTGAGTCCAGTTCTCTGAGCAAGGAGTAGGTCTTGTCTATTCCATATTGGGTTTATGGAACGGTATCTGAGCTAATTTGAAACTCTTGTTTTATGTATCACCCCACCTCACCTTTCCCGTTAAGCAGCCACAGTGTGTTTTCTGCATGTGTGACTCTGTTCTGTTTTGTAATTCAGTTCAAGTGTAACGGTTTTTACATTCCCTCTATAAGTGACACCTTATGAGAAGTGTCCTTTTCTGTGTGACTTATTTCACTTAGAATCGTCTTACCTAAATCCACTGATCATGCTGCTACTAGCCTTATGACATTGATTTCATGGCTGAGTGATATTCCATTGTACATAAGGACCACAACTTTTTTATCCATTTTTCGCTTTCCTGGGATATTTAAGGTGGAAGGAAGTGGAGGTCCTTGTCAACAGAGCAGCCCTAAACTTTGGGGTGCTTGTGTCTTGCTGATTTTCAATTTTCCCACTTTATCCCCCCATGCGTGGAAGTGCCCTATGCTCTCTAAGCTGTGTTTTTTAGATGTTTCAGGACACACCGTACACTTCTCCAGAGTGGCTGTTTGCAATTTACATCCCGCCCATCAGTGTAGCAAGGCTCCCATTTCTCCATGGCCTGTCCTGCATTTCTGGTTTTGACAACTTTTTCAGCATGTCCCTTTTGACCGATGGGAAGCGAGACTTCTTTGTAGCGCTGATTTGCCTTTCCAGGTTGCTTGGTTGGCCAAAAAGGGCGTATGCGTTTTTTCCTGAATATATTCAGGAAAAAACGCATACGCCCTTTTTGGCCAAGGGCATCATTGTCAACGTTTTGCCGCTTTTCATGTGCTTTAAAGGCGATTCGAATCTACCTCCTGAAATCTGTTTCCTGCAATTCTGCCTTGATTTCAAATCCTCTTCTTTGCCTTCCCTCAATATATTTGTGGACGAGAGTTATCATTTATAACTCTGCAGGTTTGTGAATTGCAGTGCCCTGAAGCTCCATTTTACAAGTCGGTTTTTTGGGAGCCGGCCGCAAAAGCGCAGGATGGCTTCAGGCCCTGTTCTGGTTCCGGGGGGCAGGCTGAGCCTGTGGTTAATTCTTCTTCCTGATGGGAAAATAGAGTGACCTGTGCCTGTCCCAACACCAAGAGCTAGTCTCTCATTGGTTCCCCGTCTTCCCGTTCATCCTCAGGACATATTGCAACCTGTACGGAACAGGAGGTTAAAGGTGCTGATGCTCCAAGTAGGGAGATTGCTAGTAAAGTGGCTGGAATGGCGAACACGAGCACAAGGAGATGAGAAATGAGGTGCGTTTTAGAAACCTTTCCCCATCACACGGTGTACCATCTTCTGGGTTTCTCATGCATGTTTTCGATGTAGGAAGATGCCCTTGAACCTGGAGATTTGGGACCCATGCGATGGGTAGCACGCAGTATTACTTTAAAGGGTCTCCGTTTGCTCACCCAACCTCACCAAACCTCTCAGCCCCAAGAGTGTCCACCCTTATGTCTCATCCAGCTGTGGGTCTAGATATGGTCAATCCAGGTTGCATCACAGCCCCTGAACGAATTGTGTAAGAATTTCTCTCTCTTTCCCTGTCTTTGTTTCATGGGTTTTTAAAAGTAATTTCTTTTTATAATGGGGTTTAGCTGCTTTTCACGGCTGTGTTTAGGCCGCTTTTTACCCACTTGACACAGTAACAGAGAGATATCAATACATAGGTTTTAAGATTATTACTAGTCAGATATATTCTTGTGCGGTGAATCGGGCGTGTTGAGTCCAGTTCTCTGAGCAAGGAGTAGGTCTTGTCTATTCCATATTGGGTTTATGGAACGGTATCTGAGCTAATTTGAAACTCTTGTTTTATGTATCACCCCACCTCACCTTTCCCGTTAAGCAGCCATAGTGTGTTTTCTGCATGTGTGACTCTGTTCTGTTTTGTAATTCAGTTCAAGTGTAACGGTTTTTACATTCCCTCTATAAGTGACACCTTATGAGAAGTGTCCTTTTCTGTGTGACTTATTTCACTTAGAATCGTCTTACCTAAATCCACTCATCATGCTGCTACTAGCCTTATGACATTGATTTCATGGCTGAGTGATATTCCATTGTACATAAGGACCACAACTTTTTTATCCATTTTTCGCTTTCCTGGGATATTTAAGGTGGAAGGAAGTGGAGGTCCTTGTCAACAGAGCAGCCCTAAACTTTGGGGTGCTTGTGTCTTGCTGATTTTCAATTTTCCCACTTTATCCCCCCATGCGTGGAAGTGCCCTATGCTCTCTAAGCTGTGTTTTTTAGATGTTTCAGGACACACCGTACACTTCTCCAGAGTGGCTGTTGGCAATTTACATCCCGCCCATCAGTGTAGCAAGGCTTCCATTTCTCCATGGCCTGTCCCGCATTTCTGGTTTTGACACTTTTTTCAGCATGGCCCTTTTGACCGATGGGAAGCGAGACTTCTTTGTAGCGCTGATTTGCCTTTCCAGGTTGCTTGGTGGGCCAAAAAGGGCGTATGCGTTTTTTCCTGAATATATTCAGGAAAAAACGCATACGCCCTTTTTGGCCAAGGGCATCATTGTCAACGTTTTGCCGCTTTTCATGTGCTTTAAAGGCGATTCGAATCTTCCTCCTGAAATCTGTTTCCTGCAATTCTGCCTTGATTTCAAATCCTCTTCTTTGCCTTCCCTCAATATATTTGTGGACGAGAGTTATCATTTATAACTCTGCAGGTTTGTGAATTGCAGTGCCCTGAAGCTCCATTTTACAAGTCGCTTTTTTGGGAGCCGGCCGCAAAAGCGCAGGATGGCTTCAGGCCCTGTTCTGGTTCCGGGGGGCAGGCTGAGCCTGTGGTTAATTCTTCTTCCTGATGGGAAAATAGAGTGACCTGTGCCTGTCCCAACACCAAGAGCTAGTCTCTCATTGGTTCCCCGTCTTCCCGTTCATCCTCAGGACAAATTGCAACCTGTACGGAACAGGAGGTTAAAGGTGCTGATGCTCCAAGTAGGGAGATTGCTAGTAAAGTGGCTGGAATGGCGAACCCGAGCACAAGGAGATGAGAAATTAGATGCGTTTTAGAAACCTTTCCCCATCACACGGTGTACCATCTTCTGGGTTTCTCATGCATGTTTTCGATGTAGGAAGATGCCCTTGAACCTGGAGATTTGGGACCCATGCGATGGGTAGCACGCAGTATTACTTTAAAGGGTCTGCGTTTGCTCACCCAACCTCACTGAACCTCTAAGCCACAAGAGTGTCCACCCTTATGTCTCATCCAGCTGTGGGTCTAGATATGGTCAATCCAGGTTGCATCACAGCCCCTGAACGAATTGTGTAAGAATTTCTCTCTCTTTCCCTGTCTTTGTTTCATGGGTTTTTAAAAGTAATTTATTTTTATAATGGGGTTTAGCTGCTTTTCACGTCTGTGTTTAGGCCGCTTTACACCCACTTGACACACTAACAGAGAGATATCAATACATAGGTTTTAAGATTATTACTAGTCAGATATATTCTTGTGCGGTGAATCGGGCGTGTTGAGTCCAGTTCTCTGAGCAAGGAGTAGGTCTTGTCTATTCCATATTGGGTTTATGGAACGGTATCTGAGCTAATTTGAAACTCTTGTTTTATGTATCACCCCACCTCACCTTTCCCGTTAAGCAGCCATAGTGTGTTTTCTGCATGTGTGACTCTGTTCTGTTTTGTAATTCAGTTCAAGTGTAACGGTTTTTACATTCCCTCTATAAGTGACACCTTATGAGAAGTGTCCTTTTCTGTGTGACTTATTTCACTTAGAATCGTCTTACCTAAATCCACTGATCATGCTGCTACTAGCCTTATGACATTGATTTCATGGCTGAGTGATATTCCATTGTACATAAGGACCACAACTTTTTTATCCATTTTTCGCTTTCCTGGGATATTTAAGGTGGAAGGAAGTGGAGGTCCTTGTCAACAGAGCAGCCCTAAACTTTGGGGTGCTTGTGTCTTGCTGATTTTCAATTTTCCCACTTTATCCCCCCATGCGTGGAAGTGCCCTATGCTCTCTAAGCTGTGTTTTTTAGATGTTTCAGGACACACCGTACACTTCTCCAGAGTGGCTGTTGGCAATTTACATCCCGCCCATCAGTGTAGCAAGGCTCCCATTTCTCCATGGCCTGTCCTGCATTTCTGGTTTTGACAACTTTTTCAGCATGTCCCTTTTGACCGATGGGAAGCGAGACTTCTTTGTAGCGCTGATTTGCCTTTCCAGGTTGCTTGGTTGGCCAAAAAGGGCGTATGCGTTTTTTCCTGAATATATTCAGGAAAAAACGCATACGCCCTTTTTGGCCAAGGGCATCATTGTCAACGTTTTGCCGCTTTTCATGTGCTTTAAAGGCGATTCGAATCTACCTCCTGAAATCTGTTTCCTGCAATTCTGCCTTGATTTCAAATCCTCTTCTTTGCCTTCCCTCAATATATTTGTGGACGAGAGTTATCATTTATAACTCTGCAGGTTTGTGAATTGCAGTGCCCTGAAGCTCCATTTTACAAGTCGGTTTTTTGGGAGCCGGCCGCAAAAGCGCAGGATGGCTTCAGGCCCTGTTCTGGTTCCGGGGGGCAGGCTGAGCCTGTGGTTAATTCTTCTTCCTGATGGGAAAATAGAGTGACCTGTGCCTGTCCCAACACCAAGAGCTAGTCTCTCATTGGTTCCCCGTCTTCCCGTTCATCCTCAGGACAAATTGCAACCTGTACGGAACAGGAGGTTAAAGGTGCTGATGCTCCAAGTAGGGAGATTGCTAGTAAAGTGGCTGGAATGGCGAACCCGAGCACAAGGAGATGAGAAATGCGGTGCGTTTTAGAAACCTTTCCCCATCACACGGTGTACCATCTTCTGGGTTTCTCATGCATGTTTTCGATGTAGGAAGATGCCCTTGAACCTGGAGATTTGGGACCCATGCGATGGGTAGCACGCAGTATTACTTTAAAGGGTCTGCGTTTGCTCACCCAACCTCACCGAACCTCTCAGCCCCAAGAGTGTCCACCCTTATGTCTCATCCAGCTGTGGGTCTAGATATGGTCAATCCAGGTTGCATCACAGCCCCTGAACGAATTGTGTAAGAATTTCTCTCTCTTTCCCTGTCTTTGTTTCATGGGTTTTTAAAAGTAATTTATTTTTATAATGGGGTTTAGCTGCTTTTCACGGCTGTGTTTAGGCCGCTTTTTACCCACTTGACACACTAACAGAGAGATATCAATACATAGGTTTTAAGATTATTACTAGTCAGATATATTCTTGTGCGGTGAATCGGGCGTGTTGAGTCCAGTTCTCTGAGCAAGGAGTAGGTCTTGTCTATTCCATATTGGGTTTATGGAACGGTATCTGAGCTAATTTGAAACTCTTGTTTTATGTATCACCCCACCTCACCTTTCCCGTTAAGCAGCCATAGTGTGTTTTCTGCATGTGTGACTCTGTTCTGTTTTGTAATTCAGTTCAAGTGTAACGGTTTTTACATTCCCTCTATAAGTGACACCTTATGAGAAGTGTCCTTTTCTGTGTGACTTATTTCACTTAGAATCGTCTTACCTAAATCCACTGATCATGCTGCTACTAGCCTTATGACATTGATTTCATGGCTGAGTGATATTCCATTGTACATAAGGACCACAACTTTTTTATCCATTTTTCGCTTTCCTGGGATATTTAAGGTGGAAGGAAGTGGAGGTCCTTGTCAACAGAGCAGCCCTAAACTTTGGGGTGCTTGTGTCTTGCTGATTTTCAATTTTCCCACTTTATCCCCCCATGCGTGGAAGTGCCCTATGCTCTCTAAGCTGTGTTTTTTAGATGTTTCAGGACACACCGTACACTTCTCCAGAGTGGCTGTTGGCAATTTACATCCCGCCCATCAGTGTAGCAAGGCTCCCATTTCTCCATGGCCTATCCTGCATTTCTGGTTTTGACAACTTTTTCAGCATGGCCCTTTTGACCGATGGGAAGCGAGACTTCTTTGTAGCGCTGATTTGCCTTTCCAGGTTGCTTGGTTGGCCAAAAAGGGCGTATGCGTTTTTTCCTGAATATATTCAGGAAAAAACGCATACGCCCTTTTTGGCCAAGGGCATCATTGTCAACGTTTTGCCGCTTTTCATGTGCTTTAAAGGCGATTCGAATCTACCTCCTGAAATCTGTTTCCTGCAATTCTGCCTTGATTTCAAATCCTCTTCTTTGCCTTCCCTCAATATATTTGTGGACGAGAGTTATCATTTATAACTCTGCAGGTTTGTGAATTGCAGTGCCCTGAAGCTCCATTTTACAAGTCGGTTTTTTGGGAGCCGGCCGCAAAAGCGCAGGATGGCTTCAGGCCCTGTTCTGGTTCCGGGGGGCAGGCTGAGCCTGTGGTTAATTCTTCTTCCTGATGGGAAAATAGAGTGACCTGTGCCTGTCCCAACACCAAGAGCTAGTCTCTCATTGGTTCCCCGTCTTCCCGTTCATCCTCAGGACAAATTGCAACCTGTACGGAACAGGAGGTTAAAGGTGCTGATGCTCCAAGTAGGGAGATTGCTAGTAAAGTGGCTGGAATGGCGAACACGAGCACAAGGAGATGAGAAATGAGGTGCGTTTTAGAAACCTTTCCCCATCACACGGTGTACCATCTTCTGGGTTTCTCATGCATGTTTTCGATGTAGGAAGATGCCCTTGAACCTGGAGATTTGGGACCCATGCGATGGGTAGCACGCAGTATTACTTTAAAGGGTCTCCGTTTGCTCACCCAACCTCACCAAACCTCTCAGCCCCAAGAGTGTCCACCCTTATGTCTCATCCAGCTGTGGGTCTAGATATGGTCAATCCAGGTTGCATCACAGCCCCTGAACGAATTGTGTAAGAATTTCTCTCTCTTTCCCTGTCTTTGTTTCATGGGTTTTTAAAAGTAATTTCTTTTTATAATGGGGTTTAGCTGCTTTTCACGGCTGTGTTTAGGCCGCTTTTTACCCACTTGACACACTAACAGAGAGATATCAATACATAGGTTTTAAGATTATTACTAGTCAGATATATTCTTGTGCGGTGAATCGGGCGTGTTGAGTCCAGTTCTCTGAGCAAGGAGTAGGTCTTGTCTATTCCATATTGGGTTTATGGAACGGTATCTGAGCTAATTTGAAACTCTTGTTTTATGTATCACCCCACCTCACCTTTCCCGTTAAGCAGCCATAGTGTGTTTTCTGCATGTGTGACTCTGTTCTGTTTTGTAATTCAGTTCAAGTGTAACGGTTTTTACATTCCCTCTATAAGTGACACCTTATGAGAAGTGTCCTTTTCTGTGTGACTTATTTCACTTAGAATCGTCTTACCTAAATCCACTCATCATGCTGCTACTAGCCTTATGACATTGATTTCATGGCTGAGTGATATTCCATTGTACATAAGGACCACAACTTTTTTATCCATTTTTCGCTTTCCTGGGATATTTAAGGTGGAAGGAAGTGGAGGTCCTTGTCAACAGAGCAGCCCTAAACTTTGGGGTGCTTGTGTCTTGCTGATTTTCAATTTTCCCACTTTATCCCCCCATGCGTGGAAGTGCCCTATGCTCTCTAAGCTGTGTTTTTTAGATGTTTCAGGACACACCGTACACTTCTCCAGAGTGGCTGTTGGCAATTTACATCCCGCCCATCAGTGTAGCAAGGCTCCCATTTCTCCATGGCCTATCCTGCATTTCTGGTTTTGACAACTTTTTCAGCATGGCCCTTTTGACCGATGGGAAGCGAGACTTCTTTGTAGCGCTGATTTGCCTTTCCAGGTTGCTTGGTTGGCCAAAAAGGGCGTATGCGTTTTTTCCTGAATATATTCAGGAAAAAACGCATACGCCCTTTTTGGCCAAGGGCATCATTGTCAACGTTTTGCCGCTTTTCATGTGCTTTAAAGGCGATTCGAATCTACCTCCTGAAATCTGTTTCCTGCAATTCTGCCTTGATTTCAAATCCTCTTCTTTGCCTTCCCTCAATATATTTGTGGACGAGAGTTATCATTTATAACTCTGCAGGTTTGTGAATTGCAGTGCCCTGAAGCTCCATTTTACAAGTCGGTTTTTTGGGAGCCGGCCGCAAAAGCGCAGGATGGCTTCAGGCCCTGTTCTGGTTCCGGGGGGCAGGCTGAGCCTGTGGTTAATTCTTCTTCCTGATGGGAAAATAGAGTGACCTGTGCCTGTCCCAACACCAAGAGCTAGTCTCTCATTGGTTCCCCGTCTTCCCGTTCATCCTCAGGACAAATTGCAACCTGTACGGAACAGGAGGTTAAAGGTGCTGATGCTCCAAGTAGGGAGATTGCTAGTAAAGTGGCTGGAATGGCGAACACGAGCACAAGGAGATGAGAAATGAGGTGCGTTTTAGAAACCTTTCCCCATCACACGGTGTACCATCTTCTGGGTTTCTCATGCATGTTTTCGATGTAGGAAGATGCCCTTGAACCTGGAGATTTGGGACCCATGCGATGGGTAGCACGCAGTATTACTTTAAAGGGTCTCCGTTTGCTCACCCAACCTCACCAAACCTCTCAGCCCCAAGAGTGTCCACCCTTATGTCTCATCCAGCTGTGGGTCTAGATATGGTCAATCCAGGTTGCATCACAGCCCCTGAACGAATTGTGTAAGAATTTCTCTCTCTTTCCCTGTCTTTGTTTCATGGGTTTTTAAAAGTAATTTCTTTTTATAATGGGGTTTAGCTGCTTTTCACGGCTGTGTTTAGGCCGCTTTTTACCCACTTGACACACTAACAGAGAGATATCAATACATAGGTTTTAAGATTATTACTAGTCAGATATATTCTTGTGCGGTGAATCGGGCGTGTTGAGTCCAGTTCTCTGAGCAAGGAGTAGGTCTTGTCTATTCCATATTGGGTTTATGGAACGGTATCTGAGCTAATTTGAAACTCTTGTTTTATGTATCACCCCACCTCACCTTTCCCGTTAAGCAGCCATAGTGTGTTTTCTGCATGTGTGACTCTGTTCTGTTTTGTAATTCAGTTCAAGTGTAACGGTTTTTACATTCCCTCTATAAGTGACACCTTATGAGAAGTGTCCTTTTCTGTGTGACTTATTTCACTTAGAATCGTCTTACCTAAATCCACTCATCATGCTGCTACTAGCCTTATGACATTGATTTCATGGCTGAGTGATATTCCATTGTACATAAGGACCACAACTTTTTTATCCATTTTTCGCTTTCCTGGGATATTTAAGGTGGAAGGAAGTGGAGGTCCTTGTCAACAGAGCAGCCCTAAACTTTGGGGTGCTTGTGTCTTGCTGATTTTCAATTTTCCCACTTTATCCCCCCATGCGTGGAAGTGCCCTATGCTCTCTAAGCTGTGTTTTTTAGATGTTTCAGGACACACCGTACACTTCTCCAGAGTGGCTGTTGGCAATTTACATCCCGCCCATCAGTGTAGCAAGGCTCCCATTTCTCCATGGCCTGTCCTGCATTTCTGGTTTTGACAATTTTTTCAGCATGGCCCTTTTGACCGATGGGAAGCGAGACTTCTTTGTAGCGCTGATTTGCCTTTCCAGGTTGCTTGGTTGGCCAAAAAGGGCGTATGCGTTTTTTCCTGAATATATTCAGGAAAAAACGCATACGCCCTTTTTGGCCAAGGGCATCATTGTCAACGTTTTGCCGCTTTTCATGTGCTTTAAAGGCGATTCGAATCTTCCTCCTGAAATCTGTTTCCTGCAATTCTGCCTTGATTTCAAATCCTCTTCTTTGCCTTCCCTCAATATATTTGTGGACGAGAGTTATCATTTATAACTCTGCAGGTTTGTGAATTGCAGTGCCCTGAAGCTCCATTTTACAAGTCGGTTTTTTGGGAGCCGGCCGCAAAAGCGCAGGATGGCTTCAGGCCCTGTTCTGGTTCCGGGGGGCAGGCTGAGCCTGTGGTTAATTCTTCTTCCTGATGGGAAAATAGAGTGACCTGTGCCTGTCCCAACACCAAGAGCTAGTCTCTCATTGGTTCCCCGTCTTCCCGTTCATCCTCAGGACATATTGCAACCTGTACGGAACAGGAGGTTAAAGGTGCTGATGCTCCAAGTAGGGAGATTGCTAGTAAAGTGGCTGGAATGGCGAACACGAGCACAAGGAGATGAGAAATGAGGTGCGTTTTAGAAACCTTTCCCCATCACACGGTGTACCATCTTCTGGGTTTCTCATGCATGTTTTCGATGTAGGAAGATGCCCTTGAACCTGGAGATTTGGGACCCATGCGATGGGTAGCACGCAGTATTACTTTAAAGGGTCTCCGTTTGCTCACCCAACCTCACCAAACCTCTCAGCCCCAAGAGTGTCCACCCTTATGTCTCATCCAGCTGTGGGTCTAGATATGGTCAATCCAGGTTGCATCACAGCCCCTGAACGAATTGTGTAAGAATTTCTCTCTCTTTCCCTGTCTTTGTTTCATGGGTTTTTAAAAGTAATTTCTTTTTATAATGGGGTTTAGCTGCTTTTCACGGCTGTGTTTAGGCCGCTTTTTACCCACTTGACACAGTAACAGAGAGATATCAATACATAGGTTTTAAGATTATTACTAGTCAGATATATTCTTGTGCGGTGAATCGGGCGTGTTGAGTCCAGTTCTCTGAGCAAGGAGTAGGTCTTGTCTATTCCATATTGGGTTTATGGAACGGTATCTGAGCTAATTTGAAACTCTTGTTTTATGTATCACCCCACCTCACCTTTCCCGTTAAGCAGCCATAGTGTGTTTTCTGCATGTGTGACTCTGTTCTGTTTTGTAATTCAGTTCAAGTGTAACGGTTTTTACATTCCCTCTATAAGTGACACCTTATGAGAAGTGTCCTTTTCTGTGTGACTTATTTCACTTAGAATCGTCTTACCTAAATCCACTCATCATGCTGCTACTAGCCTTATGACATTGATTTCATGGCTGAGTGATATTCCATTGTACATAAGGACCACAACTTTTTTATCCATTTTTCGCTTTCCTGGGATATTTAAGGTGGAAGGAAGTGGAGGTCCTTGTCAACAGAGCAGCCCTAAACTTTGGGGTGCTTGTGTCTTGCTGATTTTCAATTTTCCCACTTTATCCCCCCATGCGTGGAAGTGCCCTATGCTCTCTAAGCTGTGTTTTTTAGATGTTTCAGGACACACCGTACACTTCTCCAGAGTGGCTGTTGGCAATTTACATCCCGCCCATCAGTGTAGCAAGGCTTCCATTTCTCCATGGCCTGTCCCGCATTTCTGGTTTTGACACTTTTTTCAGCATGGCCCTTTTGACCGATGGGAAGCGAGACTTCTTTGTAGCGCTGATTTGCCTTTCCAGGTTGCTTGGTGGGCCAAAAAGGGCGTATGCGTTTTTTCCTGAATATATTCAGGAAAAAACGCATACGCCCTTTTTGGCCAAGGGCATCATTGTCAACGTTTTGCCGCTTTTCATGTGCTTTAAAGGCGATTCGAATCTTCCTCCTGAAATCTGTTTCCTGCAATTCTGCCTTGATTTCAAATCCTCTTCTTTGCCTTCCCTCAATATATTTGTGGACGAGAGTTATCATTTATAACTCTGCAGGTTTGTGAATTGCAGTGCCCTGAAGCTCCATTTTACAAGTCGCTTTTTTGGGAGCCGGCCGCAAAAGCGCAGGATGGCTTCAGGCCCTGTTCTGGTTCCGGGGGGCAGGCTGAGCCTGTGGTTAATTCTTCTTCCTGATGGGAAAATAGAGTGACCTGTGCCTGTCCCAACACCAAGAGCTAGTCTCTCATTGGTTCCCCGTCTTCCCGTTCATCCTCAGGACAAATTGCAACCTGTACGGAACAGGAGGTTAAAGGTGCTGATGCTCCAAGTAGGGAGATTGCTAGTAAAGTGGCTGGAATGGCGAACCCGAGCACAAGGAGATGAGAAATTAGATGCGTTTTAGAAACCTTTCCCCATCACACGGTGTACCATCTTCTGGGTTTCTCATGCATGTTTTCGATGTAGGAAGATGCCCTTGAACCTGGAGATTTGGGACCCATGCGATGGGTAGCACGCAGTATTACTTTAAAGGGTCTGCGTTTGCTCACCCAACCTCACTGAACCTCTAAGCCACAAGAGTGTCCACCCTTATGTCTCATCCAGCTGTGGGTCTAGATATGGTCAATCCAGGTTGCATCACAGCCCCTGAACGAATTGTGTAAGAATTTCTCTCTCTTTCCCTGTCTTTGTTTCATGGGTTTTTAAAAGTAATTTATTTTTATAATGGGGTTTAGCTGCTTTTCACGTCTGTGTTTAGGCCGCTTTACACCCACTTGACACACTAACAGAGAGATATCAATACATAGGTTTTAAGATTATTACTAGTCAGATATATTCTTGTGTGGTGAATCGGGCGTGTTGAGTCCAGTTCTCTGAGCAAGGAGTAGGTCTTGTCTATTCCATATTGGGTTTATGGAACGGTATCTGAGCTAATTTGAAACTCTTGTTTTATGTATCACCCCACCTCACCTTTCCCGTTAAGCAGCCATAGTGTGTTTTCTGCATGTGTGACTCTGTTCTGTTTTGTAATTCAGTTCAAGTGTAACGGTTTTTACATTCCCTCTATAAGTGACACCTTATGAGAAGTGTCCTTTTCTGTGTGACTTATTTCACTTAGAATCGTCTTACCTAAATCCACTGATCATGCTGCTACTAGCCTTATGACATTGATTTCATGGCTGAGTGATATTCCATTGTACATAAGGACCACAACTTTTTTATCCATTTTTCGCTTTCCTGGGATATTTAAGGTGGAAGGAAGTGGAGGTCCTTGTCAACAGAGCAGCCCTAAACTTTGGGGTGCTTGTGTCTTGCTGATTTTCAATTTTCCCACTTTATCCCCCCATGCGTGGAAGTGCCCTATGCTCTCTAAGCTGTGTTTTTTAGATGTTTCAGGACACACCGTACACTTCTCCAGAGTGGCTGTTGGCAATTTACATCCCGCCCATCAGTGTAGCAAGGCTCCCATTTCTCCATGGCCTGTCCTGCATTTCTGGTTTTGACAACTTTTTCAGCATGTCCCTTTTGACCGATGGGAAGCGAGACTTCTTTGTAGCGCTGATTTGCCTTTCCAGGTTGCTTGGTTGGCCAAAAAGGGCGTATGCGTTTTTTCCTGAATATATTCAGGAAAAAACGCATACGCCCTTTTTGGCCAAGGGCATCATTGTCAACGTTTTGCCGCTTTTCATGTGCTTTAAAGGCGATTCGAATCTACCTCCTGAAATCTGTTTCCTGCAATTCTGCCTTGATTTCAAATCCTCTTCTTTGCCTTCCCTCAATATATTTGTGGACGAGAGTTATCATTTATAACTCTGCAGGTTTGTGAATTGCAGTGCCCTGAAGCTCCATTTTACAAGTCGGTTTTTTGGGAGCCGGCCGCAAAAGCGCAGGATGGCTTCAGGCCCTGTTCTGGTTCCGGGGGGCAGGCTGAGCCTGTGGTTAATTCTTCTTCCTGATGGGAAAATAGAGTGACCTGTGCCTGTCCCAACACCAAGAGCTAGTCTCTCATTGGTTCCCCGTCTTCCCGTTCATCCTCAGGACAAATTGCAACCTGTACGGAACAGGAGGTTAAAGGTGCTGATGCTCCAAGTAGGGAGATTGCTAGTAAAGTGGCTGGAATGGCGAACCCGAGCACAAGGAGATGAGAAATGCGGTGCGTTTTAGAAACCTTTCCCCATCACACGGTGTACCATCTTCTGGGTTTCTCATGCATGTTTTCGATGTAGGAAGATGCCCTTGAACCTGGAGATTTGGGACCCATGCGATGGGTAGCACGCAGTATTACTTTAAAGGGTCTGCGTTTGCTCACCCAACCTCACCGAACCTCTCAGCCCCAAGAGTGTCCACCCTTATGTCTCATCCAGCTGTGGGTCTAGATATGGTCAATCCAGGTTGCATCACAGCCCCTGAACGAATTGTGTAAGAATTTCTCTCTCTTTCCCTGTCTTTGTTTCATGGGTTTTTAAAAGTAATTTATTTTTATAATGGGGTTTAGCTGCTTTTCACGGCTGTGTTTAGGCCGCTTTTTACCCACTTGACACACTAACAGAGAGATATCAATACATAGGTTTTAAGATTATTACTAGTCAGATATATTCTTGTGCGGTGAATCGGGCGTGTTGAGTCCAGTTCTCTGAGCAAGGAGTAGGTCTTGTCTATTCCATATTGGGTTTATGGAACGGTATCTGAGCTAATTTGAAACTCTTGTTTTATGTATCACCCCACCTCACCTTTCCCGTTAAGCAGCCATAGTGTGTTTTCTGCATGTGTGACTCTGTTCTGTTTTGTAATTCAGTTCAAGTGTAACGGTTTTTACATTCCCTCTATAAGTGACACCTTATGAGAAGTGTCCTTTTCTGTGTGACTTATTTCACTTAGAATCGTCTTACCTAAATCCACTGATCATGCTGCTACTAGCCTTATGACATTGATTTCATGGCTGAGTGATATTCCATTGTACATAAGGACCACAACTTTTTTATCCATTTTTCGCTTTCCTGGGATATTTAAGGTGGAAGGAAGTGGAGGTCCTTGTCAACAGAGCAGCCCTAAACTTTGGGGTGCTTGTGTCTTGCTGATTTTCAATTTTCCCACTTTATCCCCCCATGCGTGGAAGTGCCCTATGCTCTCTAAGCTGTGTTTTTTAGATGTTTCAGGACACACCGTACACTTCTCCAGAGTGGCTGTTGGCAATTTACATCCCGCCCATCAGTGTAGCAAGGCTCCCATTTCTCCATGGCCTATCCTGCATTTCTGGTTTTGACAACTTTTTCAGCATGGCCCTTTTGACCGATGGGAAGCGAGACTTCTTTGTAGCGCTGATTTGCCTTTCCAGGTTGCTTGGTTGGCCAAAAAGGGCGTATGCGTTTTTTCCTGAATATATTCAGGAAAAAACGCATACGCCCTTTTTGGCCAAGGGCATCATTGTCAACGTTTTGCCGCTTTTCATGTGCTTTAAAGGCGATTCGAATCTACCTCCTGAAATCTGTTTCCTGCAATTCTGCCTTGATTTCAAATCCTCTTCTTTGCCTTCCCTCAATATATTTGTGGACGAGAGTTATCATTTATAACTCTGCAGGTTTGTGAATTGCAGTGCCCTGAAGCTCCATTTTACAAGTCGGTTTTTTGGGAGCCGGCCGCAAAAGCGCAGGATGGCTTCAGGCCCTGTTCTGGTTCCGGGGGGCAGGCTGAGCCTGTGGTTAATTCTTCTTCCTGATGGGAAAATAGAGTGACCTGTGCCTGTCCCAACACCAAGAGCTAGTCTCTCATTGGTTCCCCGTCTTCCCGTTCATCCTCAGGACAAATTGCAACCTGTACGGAACAGGAGGTTAAAGGTGCTGATGCTCCAAGTAGGGAGATTGCTAGTAAAGTGGCTGGAATGGCGAACACGAGCACAAGGAGATGAGAAATGAGGTGCGTTTTAGAAACCTTTCCCCATCACACGGTGTACCATCTTCTGGGTTTCTCATGCATGTTTTCGATGTAGGAAGATGCCCTTGAACCTGGAGATTTGGGACCCATGCGATGGGTAGCACGCAGTATTACTTTAAAGGGTCTCCGTTTGCTCACCCAACCTCACCAAACCTCTCAGCCCCAAGAGTGTCCACCCTTATGTCTCATCCAGCTGTGGGTCTAGATATGGTCAATCCAGGTTGCATCACAGCCCCTGAACGAATTGTGTAAGAATTTCTCTCTCTTTCCCTGTCTTTGTTTCATGGGTTTTTAAAAGTAATTTCTTTTTATAATGGGGTTTAGCTGCTTTTCACGGCTGTGTTTAGGCCGCTTTTTACCCACTTGACACACTAACAGAGAGATATCAATACATAGGTTTTAAGATTATTACTAGTCAGATATATTCTTGTGCGGTGAATCGGGCGTGTTGAGTCCAGTTCTCTGAGCAAGGAGTAGGTCTTGTCTATTCCATATTGGGTTTATGGAACGGTATCTGAGCTAATTTGAAACTCTTGTTTTATGTATCACCCCACCTCACCTTTCCCGTTAAGCAGCCATAGTGTGTTTTCTGCATGTGTGACTCTGTTCTGTTTTGTAATTCAGTTCAAGTGTAACGGTTTTTACATTCCCTCTATAAGTGACACCTTATGAGAAGTGTCCTTTTCTGTGTGACTTATTTCACTTAGAATCGTCTTACCTAAATCCACTCATCATGCTGCTACTAGCCTTATGACATTGATTTCATGGCTGAGTGATATTCCATTGTACATAAGGACCACAACTTTTTTATCCATTTTTCGCTTTCCTGGGATATTTAAGGTGGAAGGAAGTGGAGGTCCTTGTCAACAGAGCAGCCCTAAACTTTGGGGTGCTTGTGTCTTGCTGATTTTCAATTTTCCCACTTTATCCCCCCATGCGTGGAAGTGCCCTATGCTCTCTAAGCTGTGTTTTTTAGATGTTTCAGGACACACCGTACACTTCTCCAGAGTGGCTGTTGGCAATTTACATCCCGCCCATCAGTGTAGCAAGGCTCCCATTTCTCCATGGCCTGTCCTGCATTTCTGGTTTTGACAATTTTTTCAGCATGGCCCTTTTGACCGATGGGAAGCGAGACTTCTTTGTAGCGCTGATTTGCCTTTCCAGGTTGCTTGGTTGGCCAAAAAGGGCGTATGCGTTTTTTCCTGAATATATTCAGGAAAAAACGCATACGCCCTTTTTGGCCAAGGGCATCATTGTCAACGTTTTGCCGCTTTTCATGTGCTTTAAAGGCGATTCGAATCTTCCTCCTGAAATCTGTTTCCTGCAATTCTGCCTTGATTTCAAATCCTCTTCTTTGCCTTCCCTCAATATATTTGTGGACGAGAGTTATCATTTATAACTCTGCAGGTTTGTGAATTGCAGTGCCCTGAAGCTCCATTTTACAAGTCGCTTTTTTGGGAGCCGGCCGCAAAAGCGCAGGATGGCTTCAGGCCCTGTTCTGGTTCCGGGGGGCAGGCTGAGCCTGTGGTTAATTCTTCTTCCTGATGGGAAAATAGAGTGACCTGTGCCTGTCCCAACACCAAGAGCTAGTCTCTCATTGGTTCCCCGTCTTCCCGTTCATCCTCAGGACAAATTGCAACCTGTACGGAACAGGAGGTTAAAGGTGCTGATGCTCCAAGTAGGGAGATTGCTAGTAAAGTGGCTGGAATGGCGAACCCGAGCACAAGGAGATGAGAAATTAGATGCGTTTTAGAAACCTTTCCCCATCACACGGTGTACCATCTTCTGGGTTTCTCATGCATGTTTTCGATGTAGGAAGATGCCCTTGAACCTGGAGATTTGGGACCCATGCGATGGGTAGCACGCAGTATTACTTTAAAGGGTCTGCGTTTGCTCACCCAACCACACTGAACCTCTAAGCCACAAGAGTGTCCACCCTTATGTCTCATCCAGCTGTGGGTCTAGATATGGTCAATCCAGGTTGCATCACAGCCCCTGAACGAATTGTGTAAGAATTTCTCTCTCTTTCCCTGTCTTTGTTTCATGGGTTTTTAAAAGTAATTTATTTTTATAATGGGGTTTAGCTGCTTTTCACGTCTGTGTTTAGGCCGCTTTACACCCACTTGACACACTAACAGAGAGATATCAATACATAGGTTTTAAGATTATTACTAGTCAGATATATTCTTGTGCGGTGAATCGGGCGTGTTGAGTCCAGTTCTCTGAGCAAGGAGTAGGTCTTGTCTATTCCATATTGGGTTTATGGAACGGTATCTGAGCTAATTTGAAACTCTTGTTTTATGTATCACCCCACCTCACCTTTCCCGTTAAGCAGCCACAGTGTGTTTTCTGCATGTGTGACTCTGTTCTGTTTTGTAATTCAGTTCAAGTGTAACGGTTTTTACATTCCCTCTATAAGTGACACCTTATGAGAAGTGTCCTTTTCTGTGTGACTTATTTCACTTAGAATCGTCTTACCTAAATCCACTGATCATGCTGCTACTAGCCTTATGACATTGATTTCATGGCTGAGTGATATTCCATTGTACATAAGGACCACAACTTTTTTATCCATTTTTCGCTTTCCTGGGATATTTAAGGTGGAAGGAAGTGGAGGTCCTTGTCAACAGAGCAGCCCTAAACTTTGGGGTGCTTGTGTCTTGCTGATTTTCAATTTTCCCACTTTATCCCCCCATGCGTGGAAGTGCCCTATGCTCTCTAAGCTGTGTTTTTTAGATGTTTCAGGACACACCGTACACTTCTCCAGAGTGGCTGTTGGCAATTTACATCCCGCCCATCAGTGTAGCAAGGCTCCCATTTCTCCATGGCCTGTCCTGCATTTCTGGTTTTGACAATTTTTTCAGCATGGCCCTTTTGACCGATGGGAAGCGAGACTTCTTTGTAGCGCTGATTTGCCTTTCCAGGTTGCTTGGTTGGCCAAAAAGGGCGTATGCGTTTTTTCCTGAATATATTCAGGAAAAAACGCATACGCCCTTTTTGGCCAAGGGCATCATTGTCAACGTTTTGCCGCTTTTCATGTGCTTTAAAGGCGATTCGAATCTTCCTCCTGAAATCTGTTTCCTGCAATTCTGCCTTGATTTCAAATCCTCTTCTTTGCCTTCCCTCAATATATTTGTGGACGAGAGTTATCATTTATAACTCTGCAGGTTTGTGAATTGCAGTGCCCTGAAGCTCCATTTTACAAGTCGCTTTTTTGGGAGCCGGCCGCAAAAGCGCAGGATGGCTTCAGGCCCTGTTCTGGTTCCGGGGGGCAGGCTGAGCCTGTGGTTAATTCTTCTTCCTGATGGGAAAATAGAGTGACCTGTGCCTGTCCCAACACCAAGAGCTAGTCTCTCATTGGTTCCCCGTCTTCCCGTTCATCCTCAGGACAAATTGCAACCTGTACGGAACAGGAGGTTAAAGGTGCTGATGCTCCAAGTAGGGAGATTGCTAGTAAAGTGGCTGGAATGGCGAACCCGAGCACAAGGAGATGAGAAATTAGATGCGTTTTAGAAACCTTTCCCCATCACACGGTGTACCATCTTCTGGGTTTCTCATGCATGTTTTCGATGTAGGAAGATGCCCTTGAACCTGGAGATTTGGGACCCATGCGATGGGTAGCACGCAGTATTACTTTAAAGGGTCTGCGTTTGCTCACCCAACCACACTGAACCTCTAAGCCACAAGAGTGTCCACCCTTATGTCTCATCCAGCTGTGGGTCTAGATATGGTCAATCCAGGTTGCATCACAGCCCCTGAACGAATTGTGTAAGAATTTCTCTCTCTTTCCCTGTCTTTGTTTCATGGGTTTTTAAAAGTAATTTATTTTTATAATGGGGTTTAGCTGCTTTTCACGTCTGTGTTTAGGCCGCTTTACACCCACTTGACACACTAACAGAGAGATATCAATACATAGGTTTTAAGATTATTACTAGTCAGATATATTCTTGTGCGGTGAATCGGGCGTGTTGAGTCCAGTTCTCTGAGCAAGGAGTAGGTCTTGTCTATTCCATATTGGGTTTATGGAACGGTATCTGAGCTAATTTGAAACTCTTGTTTTATGTATCACCCCACCTCACCTTTCCCGTTAAGCAGCCACAGTGTGTTTTCTGCATGTGTGACTCTGTTCTGTTTTGTAATTCAGTTCAAGTGTAACGGTTTTTACATTCCCTCTATAAGTGACACCTTATGAGAAGTGTCCTTTTCTGTGTGACTTATTTCACTTAGAATCGTCTTACCTAAATCCACTGATCATGCTGCTACTAGCCTTATGACATTGATTTCATGGCTGAGTGATATTCCATTGTACATAAGGACCACAACTTTTTTATCCATTTTTCGCTTTCCTGGGATATTTAAGGTGGAAGGAAGTGGAGGTCCTTGTCAACAGAGCAGCCCTAAACTTTGGGGTGCTTGTGTCTTGCTGATTTTCAATTTTCCCACTTTATCCCCACATGCGTGGAAGTGCCCTATGCTCTCTAAGCTGTGTTTTTTAGATGTTTCAGGACACACCGTACACTTCTCCAGAGTGGCTGTTTGCAATTTACATCCCGCCCATCAGTGTAGCAAGGCTCCCATTTCTCCATGGCCTGTCCTGCATTTCTGGTTTTGACAACTTTTTCAGCATGTCCCTTTTGACCGATGGGAAGCGAGACTTCTTTGTAGCGCTGATTTGCCTTTCCAGGTTGCTTGGTTGGCCAAAAAGGGCGTATGCGTTTTTTCCTGAATATATTCAGGAAAAAACGCATACGCCCTTTTTGGCCAAGGGCATCATTGTCAACGTTTTGCCGCTTTTCATGTGCTTTAAAGGCGATTCGAATCTACCTCCTGAAATCTGTTTCCTGCAATTCTGCCTTGATTTCAAATCCTCTTCTTTGCCTTCCCTCAATATATTTGTGGACGAGAGTTATCATTTATAACTCTGCAGGTTTGTGAATTGCAGTGCCCTGAAGCTCCATTTTACAAGTCGGTTTTTTGGGAGCCGGCCGCAAAAGCGCAGGATGGCTTCAGGCCCTGTTCTGGTTCCGGGGGGCAGGCTGAGCCTGTGGTTAATTCTTCTTCCTGATGGGAAAATAGAGTGACCTGTGCCTGTCCCAACACCAAGAGCTAGTCTCTCATTGGTTCCCCGTCTTCCCGTTCATCCTCAGGACATATTGCAACCTGTACGGAACAGGAGGTTAAAGGTGCTGATGCTCCAAGTAGGGAGATTGCTAGTAAAGTGGCTGGAATGGCGAACACGAGCACAAGGAGATGAGAAATGAGGTGCGTTTTAGAAACCTTTCCCCATCACACGGTGTACCATCTTCTGGGTTTCTCATGCATGTTTTCGATGTAGGAAGATGCCCTTGAACCTGGAGATTTGGGACCCATGCGATGGGTAGCACGCAGTATTACTTTAAAGGGTCTCCGTTTGCTCACCCAACCTCACCAAACCTCTCAGCCCCAAGAGTGTCCACCCTTATGTCTCATCCAGCTGTGGGTCTAGATATGGTCAATCCAGGTTGCATCACAGCCCCTGAACGAATTGTGTAAGAATTTCTCTCTCTTTCCCTGTCTTTGTTTCATGGGTTTTTAAAAGTAATTTATTTTTATAATGGGGTTTAGCTGCTTTTCACGTCTGTGTTTAGGCCGCTTTACACCCACTTGACACACTAACAGAGAGATATCAATACATAGGTTTTAAGATTATTACTAGTCAGATATATTCTTGTGCGGTGAATCGGGCGTGTTGAGTCCAGTTCTCTGAGCAAGGAGTAGGTCTTGTCTATTCCATATTGGGTTTATGGAACGGTATCTGAGCTAATTTGAAACTCTTGTTTTATGTATCACCCCACCTCACCTTTCCCGTTAAGCAGCCATAGTGTGTTTTCTGCATGTGTGACTCTGTTCTGTTTTGTAATTCAGTTCAAGTGTAACGGTTTTTACATTCCCTCTATAAGTGACACCTTATGAGAAGTGTCCTTTTCTGTGTGACTTATTTCACTTAGAATCGTCTTACCTAAATCCACTGATCATGCTGCTACTAGCCTTATGACATTGATTTCATGGCTGAGTGATATTCCATTGTACATAAGGACCACAACTTTTTTATCCATTTTTCGCTTTCCTGGGATATTTAAGGTGGAAGGAAGTGGAGGTCCTTGTCAACAGAGCAGCCCTAAACTTTGGGGTGCTTGTGTCTTGCTGATTTTCAATTTTCCCACTTTATCCCCCCATGCGTGGAAGTGCCCTATGCTCTCTAAGCTGTGTTTTTTAGATGTTTCAGGACACACCGTACACTTCTCCAGAGTGGCTGTTGGCAATTTACATCCCGCCCATCAGTGTAGCAAGGCTCCCATTTCTCCATGGCCTGTCCTGCATTTCTGGTTTTGACAACTTTTTCAGCATGTCCCTTTTGACCGATGGGAAGCGAGACTTCTTTGTAGCGCTGATTTGCCTTTCCAGGTTGCTTGGTTGGCCAAAAAGGGCGTATGCGTTTTTTCCTGAATATATTCAGGAAAAAACGCATACGCCCTTTTTGGCCAAGGGCATCATTGTCAACGTTTTGCCGCTTTTCATGTGCTTTAAAGGCGATTCGAATCTACCTCCTGAAATCTGTTTCCTGCAATTCTGCCTTGATTTCAAATCCTCTTCTTTGCCTTCCCTCAATATATTTGTGGACGAGAGTTATCATTTATAACTCTGCAGGTTTGTGAATTGCAGTGCCCTGAAGCTCCATTTTACAAGTCGCTTTTTTGGGAGCCGGCCGCAAAAGCGCAGGATGGCTTCAGGCCCTGTTCTGGTTCCGGGGGGCAGGCTGAGCCTGTGGTTAATTCTTCTTCCTGATGGGAAAATAGAGTGACCTGTGCCTGTCCCAACACCAAGAGCTAGTCTCTCATTGGTTCCCCGTCTTCCCGTTCATCCTCAGGACAAATTGCAACCTGTACGGAACAGGAGGTTAAAGGTGCTGATGCTCCAAGTAGGGAGATTGCTAGTAAAGTGGCTGGAATGGCGAACACGAGCACAAGGAGATGAGAAATGAGGTGCGTTTTAGAAACCTTTCCCCATCACACGGTGTACCATCTTCTGGGTTTCTCATGCATGTTTTCGATGTAGGAAGATGCCCTTGAACCTGGAGATTTGGGACCCATGCGATGGGTAGCACGCAGTATTACTTTAAAGGGTCTGCGTTTGCTCACCCAACCTCACTGAACCTCTAAGCCACAAGAGTGTCCACCCTTATGTCTCATCCAGCTGTGGGTCTAGATATGGTCAATCCAGGTTGCATCACAGCCCCTGAACGAATTGTGTAAGAATTTCTCTCTCTTTCCCTGTCTTTGTTTCATGGGTTTTTAAAAGTAATTTATTTTTATAATGGGGTTTAGCTGCTTTTCACGTCTGTGTTTAGGCCGCTTTACACCCACTTGACACACTAACAGAGAGATATCAATACATAGGTTTTAAGATTATTACTAGTCAGATATATTCTTGTGCGGTGAATCGGGCGTGTTGAGTCCAGTTCTCTGAGCAAGGAGTAGGTCTTGTCTATTCCATATTGGGTTTATGGAACGGTATCTGAGCTAATTTGAAACTCTTGTTTTATGTATCACCCCACCTCACCTTTCCCGTTAAGCAGCCATAGTGTGTTTTCTGCATGTGTGACTCTGTTCTGTTTTGTAATTCAGTTCAAGTGTAACGGTTTTTACATTCCCTCTATAAGTGACACCTTATGAGAAGTGTCCTTTTCTGTGTGACTTATTTCACTTAGAATCGTCTTACCTAAATCCACTGATCATGCTGCTACTAGCCTTATGACATTGATTTCATGGCTGAGTGATATTCCATTGTACATAAGGACCACAACTTTTTTATCCATTTTTCGCTTTCCTGGGATATTTAAGGTGGAAGGAAGTGGAGGTCCTTGTCAACAGAGCAGCCCTAAACTTTGGGGTGCTTGTGTCTTGCTGATTTTCAATTTTCCCACTTTATCCCCCCATGCGTGGAAGTGCCCTATGCTCTCTAAGCTGTGTTTTTTAGATGTTTCAGGACACACCGTACACTTCTCCAGAGTGGCTGTTGGCAATTTACATCCCGCCCATCAGTGTAGCAAGGCTCCCATTTCTCCATGGCCTGTCCTGCATTTCTGGTTTTGACAACTTTTTCAGCATGTCCCTTTTGACCGATGGGAAGCGAGACTTCTTTGTAGCGCTGATTTGCCTTTCCAGGTTGCTTGGTTGGCCAAAAAGGGCGTATGCGTTTTTTCCTGAATATATTCAGGAAAAAACGCATACGCCCTTTTTGGCCAAGGGCATCATTGTCAACGTTTTGCCGCTTTTCATGTGCTTTAAAGGCGATTCGAATCTACCTCCTGAAATCTGTTTCCTGCAATTCTGCCTTGATTTCAAATCCTCTTCTTTGCCTTCCCTCAATATATTTGTGGACGAGAGTTATCATTTATAACTCTGCAGGTTTGTGAATTGCAGTGCCCTGAAGCTCCATTTTACAAGTCGCTTTTTTGGGAGCCGGCCGCAAAAGCGCAGGATGGCTTCAGGCCCTGTTCTGGTTCCGGGGGGCAGGCTGAGCCTGTGGTTAATTCTTCTTCCTGATGGGAAAATAGAGTGACCTGTGCCTGTCCCAACACCAAGAGCTAGTCTCTCATTGGTTCCCCGTCTTCCCGTTCATCCTCAGGACAAATTGCAACCTGTACGGAACAGGAGGTTAAAGGTGCTGATGCTCCAAGTAGGGAGATTGCTAGTAAAGTGGCTGGAATGGCGAACACGAGCACAAGGAGATGAGAAATGAGGTGCGTTTTAGAAACCTTTCCCCATCACACGGTGTACCATCTTCTGGGTTTCTCATGCATGTTTTCGATGTAGGAAGATGCCCTTGAACCTGGAGATTTGGGACCCATGCGATGGGTAGCACGCAGTATTACTTTAAAGGGTCTCCGTTTGCTCACCCAACCTCACCAAACCTCTCAGCCCCAAGAGTGTCCACCCTTATGTCTCATCCAGCTGTGGGTCTAGATATGGTCAATGCAGGTTGCATCACAGCCCCTGAACGAATTGTGTAAGAATTTCTCTCTCTTTCCCTGTCTTTGTTTCATGGGTTTTTAAAAGTAATTTATTTTTATAATGGGGTTTAGCTGCTTTTCACGGCTGTGTTTATGCCGCCTTACACACACTTGACACACTAACAGAGAGATATCAATACATAGGTTTTAAGATTATTACTAGTCAGATATATTCTTGTGCGGTCAATCGGGCGTGTTGAGTCCAGTTCTCTGAGCAAGGAGTAGGTCTTGTCTATTCCATAATGGGTTTATGGAACGGTATCTGAGCTAATTTGAAACTCTTGTTTTATGTATCACCCCACCTCACCTTTCCCGTTAAGCAGCCATAGTGTGTTTTCTGCATGTGTGACTCTGTTCTGTTTTGTAATTCAGTTCAAGTGTAACGGTTTTTACATTCCCTCTATAAGTGACACCTTATGAGAAGTGTCCTTTTCTGTGTGACTTATTTCACTTAGAATCGTCTTACCTAAATCCACTCATCATGCTGCTACTAGCCTTATGACATTGATTTCATGGCTGAGTGATATTCCATTGTACATAAGGACCACAACTTTTTTATCCATTTTTCGCTTTCCTGGGATATTTAAGGTGGAATGAAGTGGAGGTCCTTGTCAACAGAGCAGCCCTAAACTTTGGGGTGCTTGTGTCTTGCTGATTTTCAATTTTCCCACTTTATCCCCCCATGTGTGGAAGTGCCCTATGCTCTCTAAGCTGTGTTTTTTAGATGTTTCAGGACACACCGTACACTTCTCCAGAGTGGCTGTTGGCAATTTACATCCCGCCTATCAGTGTAGCAAGGCTCCCATTTCTCCATGGCCTTTCCTGCATTTCTGGTTTTGACACTTTTTTCAGCATGTCCCTTTTGACCGATGGGAAGCGAGACTTCTTTGTAGCGCTGATTTGCCTTTCCAGGTTGCTTGGTTGGCCAAAAAGGGCGTATGCGTTTTTTCCTGAATATATTCAGGAAAAAACGCATATGCCCTTTTTGGCCAAGGGCATCATTGTCAACGTTTTGCCGCTTTTCATGTGCTTTAAAGGCAATTCGAATCTACCTCCTGAAATCTGTTTCCTGCAATTCTGCCTTGATTTCAAATCCTCTTCTTTGCCTTCCCTCAATATATTTGTGGACGAGAGTTATCATTTATAACTCTGCAGGTTTGTGAATTGCAGTGCCCTGAAGCTCCATTTTACAAGTCGCTTTTTTGGGAGCCGGCCGCAAAAGCGCAGGATGGCTTCAGGCCCTGTTCTGGTTCCGGGGGGCAGGCTGAGCCTGTGGTTAATTCTTCTTCCTGATGGGAAAATAGAGTGACCTGTGCCTGTCCCAACACCAAGAGCTAGTCTCTCATTGGTTCCCCGTCTTCCCGTTCATCCTCAGGACAAATTGCAACCTGTACGGAACAGGAGGTTAAAGGTGCTGATGCTCCAAGTAGGGAGATTGCTAGTAAAGTGGCTGGAATGGCGAACACGAGCACAAGGAGATGAGAAATGAGGTGCATTTTAGAAACCTTTCCCCATCACACGGTGTACCATATTCTGGGTTTCTCATGCATGTTTTCGATGTAGGAAGATGCCCTTGAACCTGGAGATTTGGGACCCATGCGATGGGTAGCACGCAGTATTACTTTAAAGGGTCTGCGTTTGCTCACCCAACCTCACCAAACCTCTCAGCCCCAAGAGTGTCCACCCTTATGTCTCATCCAGCTGTGGGTCTAGATATGGTCAATGCAGGTTGCATCACAGCCCCTGAACGAATTGTGTAAGAATTTCTCTCTCTTTCCCTGTCTTTGTTTCATGGGTTTTTAAAAGTAATTTATTTTTATAATGGGGTTTAGCTGCTTTTCACGGCTGTGTTTATGCCGCCTTACACACACTTGACACACTAACAGAGAGATATCAATACATAGGTTTTAAGATTATTACTAGTCAGATATATTCTTGTGCGGTGAATCGGGCGTGTTGAGTCCAGTTCTCTGAGCAAGGAGTAGGTATTGTCTATTCCATATTGGGTTTATGGAACGGTATCTGAGCTAATTTGAAACTCTTGTTTTATGTATCACCCCACCTCACCTTTCCCGTTAAGCAGCCATAGTGTGTTTTCTGCATGTGTGACTCTGTTCTGTTTTGTAATTCAGTTCAAGTGAAACGGTTTTTACATTCCCTCTATAAGTGACACCTTATGAGAAGTGTCCTTTTCTGTGTGACTTATTTCACTTAGAATCGTCTTACCTAAATCCACTCATCATGCTGCTACTAGCCTTATGACATTGATTTCATGGCTGAGTGATATTCCATTGTACATAAGGACCACAACTTTTTTATCCATTTTTCGCTTTCCTGGGATATTTAAGGTGGAATGAAGTGGAGGTCCTTGTCAACAGAGCAGCCCTAAACTTTGGGGTGCTTGTGTCTTGCTGATTTTCAATTTTCCCACTTTATCCCCCCATGTGTGGAAGTGCCCTATGCTCTCTAAGCTGTGTTTTTTAGATGTTTCAGGACACACCGTACACTTCTCCAGAGTGGCTGTTGGCAATTTACATCCCGCCCATCAGAGTAGCAAGGCTCCCATTTCTCCATGGCCTGTCCTGCATTTCTGGTTTTGACACTTTTTTCAGCATGTCCCTTTTGACCGATGGGAAGCGAGACTTCTTTGTAGCGCTGATTTGCCTTTCCAGGTTGCTTGGTTGGCCAAAAAGGGCGTATGCGTTTTTTCCTGAATATATTCAGGAAAAAACGCATACGCCCTTTTTGGCCAAGGTCATCATTGTCAACGTTTTGCCGCTTTTCATGTGCTTTAAAGGCGATTCGAATCTACCTCCTGAAATCTGTTTCCTGCAATTCTGCCTTGATTTCAAATCCTCTTCTTTGCCTTCCCTCAATATATTTGTGGACGAGAGTTATCATTTATAACTCTGCAGGTTTGTGAATTGCAGTGCCCTGAAGCTGCATTTTACAAGTCGCTTTTTTGGGAGCCGGCCGCAAAAGCGCAGGATGGCTTCAGGCCCTGTTCTGGTTCCGGGGGGCAGGCTGAGCCTGTGGTTAATTCTTCTTCCTGATGGGAAAATAGAGTGACCTGTGCCTGTCCCAACACCAAGAGCTAGTCTCTCATTGGTTCCCCGTCTTCCCGTTCATCCTCAGGACAAATTGCAACCTGTACGGAACAGGAGGTTAAAGGTGCTGATGCTCCAAGTAGGGAGATTGCTAGTAAAGTGGCTGGAATGGCGAACACGAGCACAAGGAGGTGAGAAATGAGGTGCGTTTTAGAAACCTTTCCCCATCACACGGTGTACCATCTTCTGGGTTTCTCATGCATGTTTTCGATGTAGGAAGATGCCCTTGAACCTGGAGATTTGGGACCCATGCGATGGGTAGCACGCAGTATTACTTTAAAGGGTCTGCGTTTGCTCACCCAACTTCACCAAACCTCTCAGCCCCAAGAGTGTCCACCCTTATGTCTCATCCAGCTGTGGGTCTAGATATGGTCAATCCAGGTTGCATAACAGCCCCTGAACGAATTGTGTAAGAATTTCTCTCTCTTTCCCTGTCTTTGTTTCATGGGTTTTTAAAAGTAATTTATTTTTATAATGGGGTTTAGCTGCTTTTCACGGCTGTGTTTAGGCCGCTTTACACCCACTTGACACACTAACAGAGAGATATCAATACATAGGTTTTAAGATTATTACTAGTCAGATATATTCTTGTGCGGTGAATCGGGCGTGTTGAGTCCAGTTCTCTGAGCAAGGAGTAGGTCTTGTCTATTCCATATTGGGTTTATGGAACGGTATCTGAGCTAATTTGAAACTCTTGTTTTATGTATCACCCCACCTCACCTTTCCCGTTAAGCAGCCATAGTGTGTTTTCTGCATGTGTGACTCTGTTCTGTTTTGTAATTCAGTTCAAGTGTAACGGTTTTTACATTCCCTCTATAAGTGACACCTTATGAGAAGTGTCCTTTTCTGTGTGACTTATTTCACTTAGAATCGTCTTACCTAAATCCACTCATCATGCTGCTACTAGCCTTATGACATTGATTTCATGGCTGAGTGATATTCCAATGTACATAAGGACCACAAATTTTTTATCCATTTTTCGCTTTCCTGGGATATTTAAGGTGGAAGGAAGTGGAGGTCCTTGTCAACAAAGCAGCCCTAAACTTTGGGGTGCTTGTGTCTTGCTGATTTTCAATTTCAATGGAAGTGCCCTATGCTCTCTAAGCTGTGTTTTTTAGATGTTTCAGGACACACCGTACACTTCTCCAGAGTGGCTGTTGGCAATTTACATCCCGCCCATCAGTGTAGCAAGGCTCCCATTTCTCCATGGCCTGTCCTGCATTTCTGGTTTTGACAACTTTTTCAGCATGTCCCTTTTGACCGATGGGAAGCGAGACTTCTTTGTAGCGCTGATTTGCCTTTCCAGGTTGCTTGGTTGGCCAAAAAGGGCGTATGCGTTTTTTCCTGAATATATTCAGGAAAAAACGCATACGCCCTTTTTGGCCAAGGGCATCATTGTCAACGTTTTGCCGCTTTTCATGTGCTTTAAAGGCGATTCGAATCTACCTCCTGAAATCTGTTTCCTGCAATTCTGCCTTGATTTCAAATCCTCTTCTTTGCCTTCCCTCAATATATTTGTGGACGAGAGTTATCATTTATAACTCTGCAGGTTTGTGAATTGCAGTGCCCTGAAGCTCCATTTTACAAGTCGCTTTTTTGGGAGCTGGCCGCAAAAGCGCAGGATGGCTTCAGGCCCTGTTCTGGTTCCGGGGGGCAGGCTGAGCCTGTGGTTAATTCTTCTTCCTGATGGGAAAATAGAGTGACCTGTGCCTGTCCCAACACCAAGAGCTAGTCTCTCATTGGTTTCCCGTCTTCCCGTTCATCCTCAGGACAAATTGCAACCTGTACGGAACAGGAGGTTAAAGGTGCTGATGCTCCAAGTAGGGAGATTGCTAGTAAAGTGGCTGGAATGGCGAACACGAGCACAAGGATGTGAGAAATGAGGTGCGTTTTAGAAACCTTTCCCCATCACACGGTGTACCATCTTCTGGGTTTCTCATGCATGTTTTCGATGTAGGAAGATGCCCTTGAACCTGGAGATTTAGGACCCATGCGATGGGTAGCACGCAGTATTACTTTACAGGGTCTGCGTTTGCTCACCCAACCTCACCAAACCTCTCAGCCCCAAGAGTGTCCACCCTTATGTCTCATCCAGCTGTGGGTCTAGATATGGTCAATCCAGGTTGCATCACAGCCCCCGAACGAATTGTGTAAGTATTTCTCTCTCTTTCCCTGTCTTTGTTTCATGGGTTTTTAAAAGTAATTTATTTTTATAATTGGGTTTAGCTGCTTTTCACGGCCGTGTTTATGCCGCCTTACACACACTTGACACACTAACAGAGAGATATCAATACATAGGTTTTAAGATTATTACTAGTCAGATATATTCTTGTGCGGTGAATCGGGCGTGTTGAGTCCAGTTCTCTGAGCAAGGAGTAGGTCTTGTCTATTCCATATTGGGTTTATGGAACGGTATCTGAGCTAATTTGAAACTCTTGTTTTATGTATCAGCCCACCTCACCTTTCCCGTTAAGCAGCCATAGTGTGTTTTCTGCATGTGTGACTCTGTTCTGTTTTGTAATTCAGTTCAAGTGTAACGGTTTTTACATTCCCTCTATAAGTGACACCTTATGAGAAGTGTCCTTTTCTGTGTGACTTATTTCACTTAGAATCGTCTTACCTAAATCCACTCATCATGCTGCTACTAGCCTTATGACATTGATTTCATGGCTGAGTGATATTCCATTGTACATAAGGACCACAACTTTTTTATCCATTTTTCGCTTTCCTGGGATATTTAAGGTGGAATGAAGTGGAGGTCCTTGTCAACAGAGCAGCCCTAAACTTTGGGGTGCTTGTGTCTTGCTGATTTTCAATTTTCCCACTTTATCCCCCCATGCGTGGAAGTGCCCTATGCTCTCTAAGCTGTGTTTTTTAGATGTTTCAGGACACACCGTACACTTCTCCAGAGTGGCTGTTGGCAATTTACATCCCGCCCATCAGTGTAGCAAGGCTCCCATTTCTCCATGGCCTGTCCTGCATTTCTGGTTTTGACAACTTTTTCAGCATGTCCCTTTTGACCGATGGGAAGCGAGACTTCTTTGTAGCGCTGATTTGCCTTTCCAGGTTGCTTGGTTGGCCAAAAAGGGCGTATGCGTTTTTTCCTGAATATATTCAGGAAAAAACGCATACGCCCTTTTTGGCCAAGGGCATCATTGTCAACGTTTTGCCGCTTTTCATGTGCTTTAAAGGCGATTCGAATCTACCTCCTGAAATCTGTTTCCTGCAATTCTGCCTTGATTTCAAATCCTCTTCTTTGCCTTCCCTCAATATATTTGTGGACGAGAGTTATCATTTATAACTCTGCAGGTTTGTGAATTGCAGTGCCCTGAAGCTCCATTTTACAAGTCGGTTTTTTGGGAGCCGGCCGCAAAAGCGCAGGATGGCTTCAGGCCCTGTTCTGGTTCCGGGGGGCAGGCTGAGCCTGTGGTTAATTCTTCTTCCTGATGGGAAAATAGAGTGACCTGTGCCTGTCCCAACACCAAGAGCTAGTCTCTCATTGGTTCCCCGTCTTCCCGTTCATCCTCAGGACAAATTGCAACCTGTACGGAACAGGAGGTTAAAGGTGCTGATGCTCCAAGTAGGGAGATTGCTAGTAAAGTGGCTGGAATGGCGAACCCGAGCACAAGGAGATGAGAAATGCGGTGCGTTTTAGAAACCTTTCCCCATCACACGGTGTACCATCTTCTGGGTTTCTCATGCATGTTTTCGATGTAGGAAGATGCCCTTGAACCTGGAGATTTGGGACCCATGCGATGGGTAGCACGCAGTATTACTTTAAAGGGTCTGCGTTTGCTCACCCAACCTCACCAAACCTCTCAGCCCCAAGAGTGTCCACCCTTATGTCTCATCCAGCTGTGGGTCTAGATATGGTCAATGCAGGTTGCATCACAGCCCCTGAACGAATTGTGTAAGAATTTCTCTCTCTTTCCCTGTCTTTGTTTCATGGGTTTTTAAAAGTAATTTATTTTTATAATGGGGTTTAGCTGCTTTTCACGGCCGTGTTTATGCCGCCTTACACACACTTGACACACTAACAGAGAGATATCAATACATAGGTTTTAAGATTATTACTAGTCAGATATATTCTTGTGCGGTGAATCGGGCGTGTTGAGTCCAGTTCTCTGAGCAAGGAGTAGGTCTTGTCTATTCCATGTTGGGTTTATGGAATGGTATCTGAGCTAATTTGAAACTCTTGTTTTATGTATCACCCCACCTCACCTTTCCCGTTAAGCAGCCATAGTGTGTTTTCTGCATGTGTGACTCTGTTCTGTTTTGTAATTCAGTTCAAGTGTAACGGTTTTTACATTCCCTCTATAAGTGACACCTTATGAGAAGTGTCCTTTTCTGTGTGACTTATTTCACTTAGAATCGTCTTACCTAAATCCACTCATCATGCTGCTACTAGCCTTATGACATTGATTTCATGGCTGAGTGATATTCCATTGTACATAAGGACCACAACTTTTTTATCCATTTTTCGCTTTCCTGGGATATTTAAGGTGGAAGGAAGTGGAGGTCCTTGTCAACAGAGCAGCCCTAAACTTTCGGGTGCTTGTGTCTTGCTGATTTTCAATTTTCCCACTTTATCCCCCCATGCGTAGAAGTGCCCTATGCTCTCTAAGCTGTGTTTTTTAGATGTTTCAGGACACACCGTACACTTCTCCAGAGTGGCTGTTGGCAATTAACATCCCGCCCATCAGTGTAGCAAGGCTTCCATTTCTCCATGGCCTTTCCTGCATTTCTGGTTTTGACACCTTTTTCAGCATGTCCCTTTTGACCGATGGGAAGCGAGACTTCTTTGTAGCGCTGATTTGCCTTTCCAGGTTGCTTGGTTGGCCAAAAAGGGCGTATGCGTTTTTTCCTGAATATATTCAGGAAAAAACGCATACGCCCTTTTTGGCCAAGGGCATCATTGTCAACGTTTTGCCGCTTTTCATGTGCTTTAAAGGCGATTCGAATCTACCTCCTGAAATCTGTTTCCTGCAATTCTGCCTTGATTTCAAATCCTCTTCTTTGCCTTCCCTCAATATATTTGTGGACGAGAGTTATCATTTATAATTCTGCAGGTTTGTGAATTGCAGTGCCCTGAAGCTCCATTTTACAAGTCGCTTTTTTGGGAGTCGGCCGCAAAAGCGCAGGATGGCTTCAGGCCCTGTTCTGGTTCCGGGGGGCAGGCTGAGCCTGTGGTTAATTCTTCTTCCTGATGGGAAAATTGAGTGACCTGTGCCTGTCCCAACACCAAGAGCTAGTCTCTCATTGGTTCCCCGTCTTCCCGTTCATCCTCAGGACAAATTGCAACCTGTACGGAACAGGAGGTTAAAGGTGCTGATGCTCCAAGTAGGGAGATTGCTAGTAAAGTGGCTGGAATGGCGAACCCGAGCACAAGGAGATGAGAAATGCGGTGCGTTTTAGAAACCTTTCCCCATCACACGGTGTACCATCTTCTGGGTTTCTCATGCATGTTTTCGATGTAGGAAGATGCCCTTGAACCTGGAGATTTGGGACCCATGCGATGGGTAGCACGCAGTATTACTTTAAAGGGTCTGCGTTTGCTCACCCAACCTCACCAAACCTCTCAGCCCCAAGAGTGTCCACCCTTATGTCTCATCCAGCTGTGGGTCTAGATATGGTCAATGCAGGTTGCATCACAGCCCCTGAACGAATTGTGTAAGAATTTCTCTCTCTTTCCCTGTCTTTGTTTCATGGGTTTTTAAAAGTAATTTATTTTTATAATGGGGTTTAGCTGCTTTTCACGGCCGTGTTTATGCCGCCTTACACACACTTGACACACTAACAGAGAGATATCAATACATAGGTTTTAAGATTATTACTAGTCAGATATATTCTTGTGCGGTGAATCGGGCGTGTTGAGTCCAGTTCTCTGAGCAAGGAGTAGGTCTTGTCTATTCCATGTTGGGTTTATGGAACGGTATCTGAGCTAATTTGAAACTCTTGTTTTATGTATCACCCCACCTCACCTTTCCCGTTAAGCAGCCATAGTGTGTTTTCTGCATGTGTGACTCTGTTCTGTTTTGTAATTCAGTTCAAGTGTAACGGTTTTTACATTCCCTCTATAAGTGACACCTTATGAGAAGTGTCCTTTTCTGTGTGACTTATTTCACTTAGAATCGTCTTACCTAAATCCACTCATCATGCTGCTACTAGCCTTATGACATTGATTTCATGGCTGAGTGATATTCCATTGTACATAAGGACCACAACTTTTTTATCCATTTTTCGCTTTCCTGGGATATTTAAGGTGGAATGAAGTGGAGGTCCTTGTCAACAGAGCAGCCCTAAACTTTGGGGTGCTTGTGTCTTGCTGATTTTCAATTTTCCCACTTTATCCCCCCATGCGTGGAAGTGCCCTATGCTCTCTAAGCTGTGTTTTTTAGATGTTTCAGGACACACCGTACACTTCTCCAGAGTGGCTGTTGGCAATTTACATCCCGCCCATCAGTGTAGCAAGGCTCCCATTTCTCCATGGCCTGTCCTGCATTTCTGGTTTTGACAACTTTTTCAGCATGTCCCTTTTGACCGATGGGAAGCGAGACTTCTTTGTAGCGCTGATTTGCCTTTCCAGGTTGCTTGGTTGGCCAAAAAGGGCGTATGCGTTTTTTCCTGAATATATTCAGGAAAAAACGCATACGCCCTTTTTGGCCAAGGGCATCATTGTCAACGTTTTGCCGCTTTTCATGTGCTTTAAAGGCGATTCGAATCTACCTCCTGAAATCTGTTTCCTGCAATTCTGCCTTGATTTCAAATCCTCTTCTTTGCCTTCCCTCAATATATTTGTGGACGAGAGTTATCATTTATAACTCTGCAGGTTTGTGAATTGCAGTGCCCTGAAGCTCCATTTTACAAGTCGGTTTTTTGGGAGCCGGCCGCAAAAGCGCAGGATGGCTTCAGGCCCTGTTCTGGTTCCGGGGGGCAGGCTGAGCCTGTGGTTAATTCTTCTTCCTGATGGGAAAATAGAGTGACCTGTGCCTGTCCCAACACCAAGAGCTAGTCTCTCATTGGTTCCCCGTCTTCCCGTTCATCCTCAGGACAAATTGCAACCTGTACGGAACAGGAGGTTAAAGGTGCTGATGCTCCAAGTAGGGAGATTGCTAGTAAAGTGGCTGGAATGGCGAACCCGAGCACAAGGAGATGAGAAATGCGGTGCGTTTTAGAAACCTTTCCCCATCACACGGTGTACCATCTTCTGGGTTTCTCATGCATGTTTTCGATGTAGGAAGATGCCCTTGAACCTGGAGATTTGGGACCCATGCGATGGGTAGCACGCAGTATTACTTTAAAGGGTCTGCGTTTGCTCACCCAACCTCACCAAACCTCTCAGCCCCAAGAGTGTCCACCCTTATGTCTCATCCAGCTGTGGGTCTAGATATGGTCAATGCAGGTTGCATCACAGCCCCTGAACGAATTGTGTAAGAATTTCTCTCTCTTTCCCTGTCTTTGTTTCATGGGTTTTTAAAAGTAATTTATTTTTATAATGGGGTTTAGCTGCTTTTCACGGCCGTGTTTATGCCGCCTTACACACACTTGACACACTAACAGAGAGATATCAATACATAGGTTTTAAGATTATTACTAGTCAGATATATTCTTGTGCGGTGAATCGGGCGTGTTGAGTCCAGTTCTCTGAGCAAGGAGTAGGTCTTGTCTATTCCATGTTGGGTTTATGGAATGGTATCTGAGCTAATTTGAAACTCTTGTTTTATGTATCACCCCACCTCACCTTTCCCGTTAAGCAGCCATAGTGTGTTTTCTGCATGTGTGATTCTGTTCTGTTTTGTAATTCAGTTCAAGTGTAACGGTTTTTACATTCCCTCTATAAGTGACACCTTATGAGAAGTGTCCTTTTCTGTGTGACTTATTTCACTTAGAATCGTCTTACCTAAATCCACTCATCATGCTGCTACTAGCCTTATGACATTGATTTCATGGCTGAGTGATATTCCATTGTACATAAGGACCACAACTTTTTTATCCATTTTTCGCTTTCCTGGGATATTTAAGGTGGAAGGAAGTGGAGGTCCTTGTCAACAGAGCAGCCCTAAACTTTCGGGTGCTTGTGTCTTGCTGATTTTCAATTTTCCCACTTTATCCCCCCATGCGTAGAAGTGCCCTATGCTCTCTAAGCTGTGTTTTTTAGATGTTTCAGGACACACCGTACACTTCTCCAGAGTGGCTGTTGGCAATTAACATCCCGCCCATCAGTGTAGCAAGGCTTCCATTTCTCCATGGCCTTTCCTGCATTTCTGGTTTTGACACCTTTTTCAGCATGTCCCTTTTGACCGATGGGAAGCGAGACTTCTTTGTAGCGCTGATTTGCCTTTCCAGGTTGCTTGGTTGGCCAAAAAGGGCGTATGCGTTTTTTCCTGAATATATTCAGGAAAAAACGCATACGCCCTTTTTGGCCAAGGGCATCATTGTCAACGTTTTGCCGCTTTTCATGTGCTTTAAAGGCGATTCGAATCTACCTCCTGAAATCTGTTTCCTGCAATTCTGCCTTGATTTCAAATCCTCTTCTTTGCCTTCCCTCAATATATTTGTGGACGAGAGTTATCATTTATAACTCTGCAGGTTTGTGAATTGCAGTGCCCTGAAGCTCCATTTTACAAGTCGGTTTTTTGGGAGCCGGCCGCAAAAGCGCAGGATGGCTTCAGGCCCTGTTCTGGTTCCGGGGGGCAGGCTGAGCCTGTGGTTAATTCTTCTTCCTGATGGGAAAATAGAGTGACCTGTGCCTGTCCCAACACCAAGAGCTAGTCTCTCATTGGTTCCCCGTCTTCCCGTTCATCCTCAGGACAAATTGCAACCTGTACGGAACAGGAGGTTAAAGGTGCTGATGCTCCAAGTAGGGAGATTGCTAGTAAAGTGGCTGGAATGGCGAACCCGAGCACAAGGAGATGAGAAATGCGGTGCGTTTTAGAAACCTTTCCCCATCACACGGTGTACCATCTTCTGGGTTTCTCATGCATGTTTTCGATGTAGGAAGATGCCCTTGAACCTGGAGATTTGGGACCCATGCGATGGGTAGCACGCAGTATTACTTTAAAGGGTCTGCGTTTGGTCACCCAACCTCACCAAACCTCTCAGCCCCAAGAGTGTCCACCCTTATGTCTCATCCAGCTGTGGGTCTAGATATGGTCAATGCAGGTTGCATCACAGCCCCTGAACGAATTGTGTAAGAATTTCTCTCTCTTTCCCTGTCTTTGTTTCATGGGTTTTTAAAAGTAATTTATTTTTATAATGGGGTTTAGCTGCTTTTCACGGCCGTGTTTATGCCGCCTTACACACACTTGACACACTAACAGAGAGATATCAATACATAGGTTTTAAGATTATTACTAGTCAGATATATTCTTGTGCGGTGAATCGGGCGTGTTGAGTCCAGTTCTCTGAGCAAGGAGTAGGTCTTGTCTATTCCATGTTGGGTTTATGGAACGGTATCTGAGCTAATTTGAAACTCTTGTTTTATGTATCACCCCACCTCACCTTTCCCGTTAAGCAGCCATAGTGTGTTTTCTGCATGTGTGACTCTGTTCTGTTTTGTAATTCAGTTCAAGTGTAACGGTTTTTACATTCCCTCTATAAGTGACACCTTATGAGAAGTGTCCTTTTCTGTGTGACTTATTTCACTTAGAATCGTCTTACCTAAATCCACTCATCATGCTGCTACTAGCCTTATGACATTGATTTCATGGCTGAGTGATATTCCATTGTACATAAGGACCACAACTTTTTTATCCATTTTTCGCTTTCCTGGGATATTTAAGGTGGAAGGAAGTGGAGGTCCTTGTCAACAGAGCAGCCCTAAACTTTCGGGTGCTTGTGTCTTGCTGATTTTCAATTTTCCCACTTTATCCCCCCATGCGTAGAAGTGCCCTATGCTCTCTAAGCTGTGTTTTTTAGATGTTTCAGGACACACCGTACACTTCTCCAGAGTGGCTGTTGGCAATTAACATCCCGCCCATCAGTGTAGCAAGGCTTCCATTTCTCCATGGCCTGTCCTGCATTTCTGGTTTTGACACCTTTTTCAGCATGTCCCTTTTGACCGATGGGAAGCGAGACTTCTTTGTAGCGCTGATTTGCCTTTCCAGGTTGCTTGGTTGGCCAAAAAGGGCGTATGCGTTTTTTCCTGAATATATTCAGGAAAAAACGCATACGCCCTTTTTGGCCAAGGGCATCATTGTCAACGTTTTGCCGCTTTTCATGTGCTTTAAAGGCGATTCGAATCTACCTCCTGAAATCTGTTTCCTGCAATTCTGCCTTGATTTCAAATCCTCTTCTTTGCCTTCCCTCAATATATTTGTGGACGAGAGTTATCATTTATAATTCTGCAGGTTTGTGAATTGCAGTGCCCTGAAGCTCCATTTTACAAGTCGCTTTTTTGGGAGTCGGCCGCAAAAGCGCAGGATGGCTTCAGGCCCTGTTCTGGTTCCGGGGGGCAGGCTGAGCCTGTGGTTAATTCTTCTTCCTGATGGGAAAATTGAGTGACCTGTGCCTGTCCCAACACCAAGAGCTAGTCTCTCATTGGTTCCCCGTCTTCCCGTTCATCCTCAGGACAAATTGCAACCTGTACGGAACAGGAGGTTAAAGGTGCTGATGCTCCAAGTAGGGAGATTGCTAGTAAAGTGGCTGGAATGGCGAACCCGAGCACAAGGAGATGAGAAATGCGGTGCGTTTTAGAAACCTTTCCCCATCACACGGTGTACCATCTTCTGGGTTTCTCATGCATGTTTTCGATGTAGGAAGATGCCCTTGAACCTGGAGATTTGGGACCCATGCGATGGGTAGCACGCAGTATTACTTTAAAGGGTCTGCGTTTGCTCACCCAACCTCACCAAACCTCTCAGCCCCAAGAGTGTCCACCCTTATGTCTCATCCAGCTGTGGGTCTAGATATGGTCAATGCAGGTTGCATCACAGCCCCTGAACGAATTGTGTAAGAATTTCTCTCTCTTTCCCTGTCTTTGTTTCATGGGTTTTTAAAAGTAATTTATTTTTATAATGGGGTTTAGCTGCTTTTCACGGCCGTGTTTATGCCGCCTTACACACACTTGACACACTAACAGAGAGATATCAATACATAGGTTTTAAGATTATTACTAGTCAGATATATTCTTGTGCGGTGAATCGGGCGTGTTGAGTCCAGTTCTCTGAGCAAGGAGTAGGTCTTGTCTATTCCATATTGGGTTTATGGAACGGTATCTGAGCTAATTTGAAACTCTTGTTTTATGTATCACCCCACCTCACCTTTCCCGTTAAGCAGCCATAGTGTGTTTTCTGCATGTGTGACTCTGTTCTGTTTTGTAATTCAGTTCAAGTGTAACGGCTTTTACATTCCCTCTATAAGTGACACCTTATGAGAAGTGTCCTTTTCTGTGTGACTTATTTCACTTAGAATCGTCTTACCTAAATCCACTCATCATGCTGCTACTAGCCTTATGACATTGATTTCATGGCTGAGTGATATTCCATTGTACATAAGGACCACAAATTTTTTATCCATTTTTCGCTTTCCTTGGATATTTAAGGTGGAATGAAGTGGAGGTCCTTGTCAACAGAGCAGCCCTAAACTTTGGGGTGCTTGTGTCTTGCTGATTTTCAATTTTCCCACTTTATCCCCCCATGCGTGGAAGTGCCCTATGCTCTCTAAGCTGTGTTTTTTAGATGTTTCAGGACACACCGTACACTTCTCCAGAGTGGCTGTTGGCAATTTACATCCCGCCCATCAGTGTAGCAAGGCTCCCATTTCTCCATGGCCTGTCCTGCATTTCTGGTTTTGACAACTTTTTCAGCATGTCCCTTTTGACCGATGGGAAGCGAGACTTCTTTGTAGCACTGATTTGCCTTTCCAGGTTGCTTGGTTGGCCAAAAAGGGCGTATGCGTTTTTTCCTGAATATATTCAGGAAAAAACGCATACGCCCTTTTTGGCCAAGGGCATCATTGTCAACGTTTTGCCGCTTTTCATGTGCTTTAAAGGCGATTCGAATCTACCTCCTGAAATCTGTTTCCTGCAATTCTGCCTTGATTTCAAATCCTCTTCTTTGCCTTCCCTCAATATATTTGTGGACGAGAGTTATCATTTATAACTCTGCAGGTTTGTGAATTGCAGTGCCCTGAAGCTCCATTTTACAAGTCGGTTTTTTGGGAGCCGGCCGCAAAAGCGCAGGATGGCTTCAGGCCCTGTTCTGGTTCCGGGGGGCAGGCTGAGCCTGTGGTTAATTCTTCTTCCTGATGGGAAAATTGAGTGACCTGTGCCTGTCCCAACACCAAGAGCTAGTCTCTCATTGGTTCCCCGTCTTCCCGTTCATCCTCAGGACAAATTGCAACCTGTACGGAACAGGAGGTTAAAGGTGCTGATGCTCCAAGTAGGGAGATTGCTAGTAAAGTGGCTGGAATGGCGAACCCGAGCACAAGGAGATGAGAAATGCGGTGCGTTTTAGAAACCTTTCCCCATCACACGGTGTACCATCTTCTGGGTTTCTCATGCATGTTTTCGATGTAGGAAGATGCCCTTGAACCTGGAGATTTGGGACCCATGCGATGGGTAGCACGCAGTATTACTTTAAAGGGTCTGCGTTTGCTCACCCAACCTCACCGAACCTCTCAGCCCCAAGAGTGTCCACCCTTATGTCTCATCCAGCTGTGGGTCTAGATATGGTCAATCCAGGTTGCATCACAGCCCCTGAACGAATTGTGTAAGAATTTCTCTCTCTTTCCCTGTCTTTGTTTCATGGGTTTTTAAAAGTAATTTATTTTTATAATGGGGTTTAGCTGCTTTTCACGGCTGTGTTTAGGCCGCTTTTTACCCACTTGACACACTAACAGAGAGATATCAATACATAGGTTTTAAGATTATTACTAGTCAGATATATTCTTGTGCGGTGAATCGGGCGTGTTGAGTCCAGTTCTCTGAGCAAGGAGTAGGTCTTGTCTATTCCATATTGGGTTTATGGAACGGTATCTGAGCTAATTTGAAACTCTTGTTTTATGTATCACCCCACCTCACCTTTCCCGTTAAGCAGCCATAGTGTGTTTTCTGCATGTGTGACTCTGTTCTGTTTTGTAATTCAGTTCAAGTGTAACGGTTTTAACATTCCCTCTATAAGTGACACCTTATGAGAAGTGTCCTTTTCTGTGTGACTTATTTCACTTAGAATCGTCTTACCTAAATCCACTCATCATGCTGCTACTAGCCTTATGACATTGATTTCATGGCTGAGTGATATTCCATTGTACATAAGGACCACAACTTTTTTATCCATTTTTCGCTTTCCTGGGATATTTAAGGTGGAAGGAAGTGGAGGTCCTTGTCAACAGAGCAGCCCTAAACTTTGGGGTGCTTGTGTCTTGCTGATTTTCAATTTTCCCACTTTATCCCCCCATGCGTGGAAGTGCCCTATGCTCTCTAAGCTGTGTTTTTTAGATGTTTCAGGACACACCGTACACTTCTCCAGAGTGGCTGTTGGCAATTTACATCCCGCCCATCAGTGTAGCAAGGCTCCCATTTCTCCATGGCCTATCCTGCATTTCTGGTTTTGACAACTTTTTCAGCATGGCCCTTTTGACCGATGGGAAGCGAGACTTCTTTGTAGCGCTGATTTGCCTTTCCAGGTTGCTTGGTTGGCCAAAAAGGGCGTATGCGTTTTTTCCTGAATATATTCAGGAAAAAACGCATACGCCCTTTTTGGCCAAGGGCATCATTGTCAACGTTTTGCCGCTTTTCATGTGCTTTAAAGGCGATTCGAATCTACCTCCTGAAATCTGTTTCCTGCAATTCTGCCTTGATTTCAAATCCTCTTCTTTGCCTTCCCTCAATATATTTGTGGACGAGAGTTATCATTTATAACTCTGCAGGTTTGTGAATTGCAGTGCCCTGAAGCTCCATTTTACAAGTCGGTTTTTTGGGAGCCGGCCGCAAAAGCGCAGGATGGCTTCAGGCCCTGTTCTGGTTCCGGGGGGCAGGCTGAGCCTGTGGTTAATTCTTCTTCCTGATGGGAAAATAGAGTGACCTGTGCCTGTCCCAACACCAAGAGCTAGTCTCTCATTGGTTCCCCGTCTTCCCGTTCATCCTCAGGACAAATTGCAACCTGTACGGAACAGGAGGTTAAAGGTGCTGATGCTCCAAGTAGGGAGATTGCTAGTAAAGTGGCTGGAATGGCGAACACGAGCACAAGGAGATGAGAAATGAGGTGCGTTTTAGAAACCTTTCCCCATCACACGGTGTACCATCTTCTGGGTTTCTCATGCATGTTTTCGATGTAGGAAGATGCCCTTGAACCTGGAGATTTGGGACCCATGCGATGGGTAGCACGCAGTATTACTTTAAAGGGTCTCCGTTTGCTCACCCAACCTCACCAAACCTCTCAGCCCCAAGAGTGTCCACCCTTATGTCTCATCCAGCTGTGGGTCTAGATATGGTCAATCCAGGTTGCATCACAGCCCCTGAACGAATTGTGTAAGAATTTCTCTCTCTTTCCCTGTCTTTGTTTCATGGGTTTTTAAAAGTAATTTCTTTTTATAATGGGGTTTAGCTGCTTTTCACGGCTGTGTTTAGGCCGCTTTTTACCCACTTGACACACTAACAGAGAGATATCAATACATAGGTTTTAAGATTATTACTAGTCAGATATATTCTTGTGCGGTGAATCGGGCGTGTTGAGTCCAGTTCTCTGAGCAAGGAGTAGGTCTTGTCTATTCCATATTGGGTTTATGGAACGGTATCTGAGCTAATTTGAAACTCTTGTTTTATGTATCACCCCACCTCACCTTTCCCGTTAAGCAGCCATAGTGTGTTTTCTGCATGTGTGACTCTGTTCTGTTTTGTAATTCAGTTCAAGTGTAACGGTTTTTACATTCCCTCTATAAGTGACACCTTATGAGAAGTGTCCTTTTCTGTGTGACTTATTTCACTTAGAATCGTCTTACCTAAATCCACTCATCATGCTGCTACTAGCCTTATGACATTGATTTCATGGCTGAGTGATATTCCATTGTACATAAGGACCACAACTTTTTTATCCATTTTTCGCTTTCCTGGGATATTTAAGGTGGAAGGAAGTGGAGGTCCTTGTCAACAGAGCAGCCCTAAACTTTGGGGTGCTTGTGTCTTGCTGATTTTCAATTTTCCCACTTTATCCCCCCATGCGTGGAAGTGCCCTATGCTCTCTAAGCTGTGTTTTTTAGATGTTTCAGGACACACCGTACACTTCTCCAGAGTGGCTGTTGGCAATTTACATCCCGCCCATCAGTGTAGCAAGGCTCCCATTTCTCCATGGCCTGTCCTGCATTTCTGGTTTTGACAATTTTTTCAGCATGGCCCTTTTGACCGATGGGAAGCGAGACTTCTTTGTAGCGCTGATTTGCCTTTCCAGGTTGCTTGGTTGGCCAAAAAGGGCGTATGCGTTTTTTCCTGAATATATTCAGGAAAAAACGCATACGCCCTTTTTGGCCAAGGGCATCATTGTCAACGTTTTGCCGCTTTTCATGTGCTTTAAAGGCGATTCGAATCTTCCTCCTGAAATCTGTTTCCTGCAATTCTGCCTTGATTTCAAATCCTCTTCTTTGCCTTCCCTCAATATATTTGTGGACGAGAGTTATCATTTATAACTCTGCAGGTTTGTGAATTGCAGTGCCCTGAAGCTCCATTTTACAAGTCGCTTTTTTGGGAGCCGGCCGCAAAAGCGCAGGATGGCTTCAGGCCCTGTTCTGGTTCCGGGGGGCAGGCTGAGCCTGTGGTTAATTCTTCTTCCTGATGGGAAAATAGAGTGACCTGTGCCTGTCCCAACACCAAGAGCTAGTCTCTCATTGGTTCCCCGTCTTCCCGTTCATCCTCAGGACAAATTGCAACCTGTACGGAACAGGAGGTTAAAGGTGCTGATGCTCCAAGTAGGGAGATTGCTAGTAAAGTGGCTGGAATGGCGAACCCGAGCACAAGGAGATGAGAAATTAGATGCGTTTTAGAAACCTTTCCCCATCACACGGTGTACCATCTTCTGGGTTTCTCATGCATGTTTTCGATGTAGGAAGATGCCCTTGAACCTGGAGATTTGGGACCCATGCGATGGGTAGCACGCAGTATTACTTTAAAGGGTCTGCGTTTGCTCACCCAACCACACTGAACCTCTAAGCCACAAGAGTGTCCACCCTTATGTCTCATCCAGCTGTGGGTCTAGATATGGTCAATCCAGGTTGCATCACAGCCCCTGAACGAATTGTGTAAGAATTTCTCTCTCTTTCCCTGTCTTTGTTTCATGGGTTTTTAAAAGTAATTTATTTTTATAATGGGGTTTAGCTGCTTTTCACGTCTGTGTTTAGGCCGCTTTACACCCACTTGACACACTAACAGAGAGATATCAATACATAGGTTTTAAGATTATTACTAGTCAGATATATTCTTGTGCGGTGAATCGGGCGTGTTGAGTCCAGTTCTCTGAGCAAGGAGTAGGTCTTGTCTATTCCATATTGGGTTTATGGAACGGTATCTGAGCTAATTTGAAACTCTTGTTTTATGTATCACCCCACCTCACCTTTCCCGTTAAGCAGCCACAGTGTGTTTTCTGCATGTGTGACTCTGTTCTGTTTTGTAATTCAGTTCAAGTGTAACGGTTTTTACATTCCCTCTATAAGTGACACCTTATGAGAAGTGTCCTTTTCTGTGTGACTTATTTCACTTAGAATCGTCTTACCTAAATCCACTGATCATGCTGCTACTAGCCTTATGACATTGATTTCATGGCTGAGTGATATTCCATTGTACATAAGGACCACAACTTTTTTATCCATTTTTCGCTTTCCTGGGATATTTAAGGTGGAAGGAAGTGGAGGTCCTTGTCAACAGAGCAGCCCTAAACTTTGGGGTGCTTGTGTCTTGCTGATTTTCAATTTTCCCACTTTATCCCCCCATGCGTGGAAGTGCCCTATGCTCTCTAAGCTGTGTTTTTTAGATGTTTCAGGACACACCGTACACTTCTCCAGAGTGGCTGTTTGCAATTTACATCCCGCCCATCAGTGTAGCAAGGCTCCCATTTCTCCATGGCCTGTCCTGCATTTCTGGTTTTGACAACTTTTTCAGCATGTCCCTTTTGACCGATGGGAAGCGAGACTTCTTTGTAGCGCTGATTTGCCTTTCCAGGTTGCTTGGTTGGCCAAAAAGGGCGTATGCGTTTTTTCCTGAATATATTCAGGAAAAAACGCATACGCCCTTTTTGGCCAAGGGCATCATTGTCAACGTTTTGCCGCTTTTCATGTGCTTTAAAGGCGATTCGAATCTACCTCCTGAAATCTGTTTCCTGCAATTCTGCCTTGATTTCAAATCCTCTTCTTTGCCTTCCCTCAATATATTTGTGGACGAGAGTTATCATTTATAACTCTGCAGGTTTGTGAATTGCAGTGCCCTGAAGCTCCATTTTACAAGTCGGTTTTTTGGGAGCCGGCCGCAAAAGCGCAGGATGGCTTCAGGCCCTGTTCTGGTTCCGGGGGGCAGGCTGAGCCTGTGGTTAATTCTTCTTCCTGATGGGAAAATAGAGTGACCTGTGCCTGTCCCAACACCAAGAGCTAGTCTCTCATTGGTTCCCCGTCTTCCCGTTCATCCTCAGGACATATTGCAACCTGTACGGAACAGGAGGTTAAAGGTGCTGATGCTCCAAGTAGGGAGATTGCTAGTAAAGTGGCTGGAATGGCGAACACGAGCACAAGGAGATGAGAAATGAGGTGCGTTTTAGAAACCTTTCCCCATCACACGGTGTACCATCTTCTGGGTTTCTCATGCATGTTTTCGATGTAGGAAGATGCCCTTGAACCTGGAGATTTGGGACCCATGCGATGGGTAGCACGCAGTATTACTTTAAAGGGTCTCCGTTTGCTCACCCAACCTCACCAAACCTCTCAGCCCCAAGAGTGTCCACCCTTATGTCTCATCCAGCTGTGGGTCTAGATATGGTCAATCCAGGTTGCATCACAGCCCCTGAACGAATTGTGTAAGAATTTCTCTCTCTTTCCCTGTCTTTGTTTCATGGGTTTTTAAAAGTAATTTCTTTTTATAATGGGGTTTAGCTGCTTTTCACGGCTGTGTTTAGGCCGCTTTTTACCCACTTGACACAGTAACAGAGAGATATCAATACATAGGTTTTAAGATTATTACTAGTCAGATATATTCTTGTGCGGTGAATCGGGCGTGTTGAGTCCAGTTCTCTGAGCAAGGAGTAGGTCTTGTCTATTCCATATTGGGTTTATGGAACGGTATCTGAGCTAATTTGAAACTCTTGTTTTATGTATCACCCCACCTCACCTTTCCCGTTAAGCAGCCATAGTGTGTTTTCTGCATGTGTGACTCTGTTCTGTTTTGTAATTCAGTTCAAGTGTAACGGTTTTTACATTCCCTCTATAAGTGACACCTTATGAGAAGTGTCCTTTTCTGTGTGACTTATTTCACTTAGAATCGTCTTACCTAAATCCACTCATCATGCTGCTACTAGCCTTATGACATTGATTTCATGGCTGAGTGATATTCCATTGTACATAAGGACCACAACTTTTTTATCCATTTTTCGCTTTCCTGGGATATTTAAGGTGGAAGGAAGTGGAGGTCCTTGTCAACAGAGCAGCCCTAAACTTTGGGGTGCTTGGGTCTTGCTGATTTTCAATTTTCCCACTTTATCCCCCCATGCGTGGAAGTGCCCTATGCTCTCTAAGCTGTGTTTTTTAGATGTTTCAGGACACACCGTACACTTCTCCAGAGTGGCTGTTGGCAATTTACATCCCGCCCATCAGTGTAGCAAGGCTTCCATTTCTCCATGGCCTGTCCCGCATTTCTGGTTTTGACACTTTTTTCAGCATGGCCCTTTTGACCGATGGGAAGCGAGACTTCTTTGTAGCGCTGATTTGCCTTTCCAGGTTGCTTGGTGGGCCAAAAAGGGCGTATGCGTTTTTTCCTGAATATATTCAGGAAAAAACGCATACGCCCTTTTTGGCCAAGGGCATCATTGTCAACGTTTTGCCGCTTTTCATGTGCTTTAAAGGCGATTCGAATCTTCCTCCTGAAATCTGTTTCCTGCAATTCTGCCTTGATTTCAAATCCTCTTCTTTGCCTTCCCTCAATATATTTGTGGACGAGAGTTATCATTTATAACTCTGCAGGTTTGTGAATTGCAGTGCCCTGAAGCTCCATTTTACAAGTCGCTTTTTTGGGAGCCGGCCGCAAAAGCGCAGGATGGCTTCAGGCCCTGTTCTGGTTCCGGGGGGCAGGCTGAGCCTGTGGTTAATTCTTCTTCCTGATGGGAAAATAGAGTGACCTGTGCCTGTCCCAACACCAAGAGCTAGTCTCTCATTGGTTCCCCGTCTTCCCGTTCATCCTCAGGACAAATTGCAACCTGTACGGAACAGGAGGTTAAAGGTGCTGATGCTCCAAGTAGGGAGATTGCTAGTAAAGTGGCTGGAATGGCGAACCCGAGCACAAGGAGATGAGAAATTAGATGCGTTTTAGAAACCTTTCCCCATCACACGGTGTACCATCTTCTGGGTTTCTCATGCATGTTTTCGATGTAGGAAGATGCCCTTGAACCTGGAGATTTGGGACCCATGCGATGGGTAGCACGCAGTATTACTTTAAAGGGTCTGCGTTTGCTCACCCAACCTCACTGAACCTCTAAGCCACAAGAGTGTCCACCCTTATGTCTCATCCAGCTGTGGGTCTAGATATGGTCAATCCAGGTTGCATCACAGCCCCTGAACGAATTGTGTAAGAATTTCTCTCTCTTTCCCTGTCTTTGTTTCATGGGTTTTTAAAAGTAATTTATTTTTATAATGGGGTTTAGCTGCTTTTCACGTCTGTGTTTAGGCCGCTTTACACCCACTTGACACACTAACAGAGAGATATCAATACATAGGTTTTAAGATTATTACTAGTCAGATATATTCTTGTGCGGTGAATCGGGCGTGTTGAGTCCAGTTCTCTGAGCAAGGAGTAGGTCTTGTCTATTCCATATTGGGTTTATGGAACGGTATCTGAGCTAATTTGAAACTCTTGTTTTATGTATCACCCCACCTCACCTTTCCCGTTAAGCAGCCATAGTGTGTTTTCTGCATGTGTGACTCTGTTCTGTTTTGTAATTCAGTTCAAGTGTAACGGTTTTTACATTCCCTCTATAAGTGACACCTTATGAGAAGTGTCCTTTTCTGTGTGACTTATTTCACTTAGAATCGTCTTACCTAAATCCACTGATCATGCTGCTACTAGCCTTATGACATTGATTTCATGGCTGAGTGATATTCCATTGTACATAAGGACCACAACTTTTTTATCCATTTTTCGCTTTCCTGGGATATTTAAGGTGGAAGGAAGTGGAGGTCCTTGTCAACAGAGCAGCCCTAAACTTTGGGGTGCTTGTGTCTTGCTGATTTTCAATTTTCCCACTTTATCCCCCCATGCGTGGAAGTGCCCTATGCTCTCTAAGCTGTGTTTTTTAGATGTTTCAGGACACACCGTACACTTCTCCAGAGTGGCTGTTGGCAATTTACATCCCGCCCATCAGTGTAGCAAGGCTCCCATTTCTCCATGGCCTGTCCTGCATTTCTGGTTTTGACAACTTTTTCAGCATGTCCCTTTTGACCGATGGGAAGCGAGACTTCTTTGTAGCGCTGATTTGCCTTTCCAGGTTGCTTGGTTGGCCAAAAAGGGCGTATGCGTTTTTTCCTGAATATATTCAGGAAAAAACGCATACGCCCTTTTTGGCCAAGGGCATCATTGTCAACGTTTTGCCGCTTTTCATGTGCTTTAAAGGCGATTCGAATCTACCTCCTGAAATCTGTTTCCTGCAATTCTGCCTTGATTTCAAATCCTCTTCTTTGCCTTCCCTCAATATATTTGTGGACGAGAGTTATCATTTATAACTCTGCAGGTTTGTGAATTGCAGTGCCCTGAAGCTCCATTTTACAAGTCGGTTTTTTGGGAGCCGGCCGCAAAAGCGCAGGATGGCTTCAGGCCCTGTTCTGGTTCCGGGGGGCAGGCTGAGCCTGTGGTTAATTCTTCTTCCTGATGGGAAAATAGAGTGACCTGTGCCTGTCCCAACACCAAGAGCTAGTCTCTCATTGGTTCCCCGTCTTCCCGTTCATCCTCAGGACAAATTGCAACCTGTACGGAACAGGAGGTTAAAGGTGCTGATGCTCCAAGTAGGGAGATTGCTAGTAAAGTGGCTGGAATGGCGAACCCGAGCACAAGGAGATGAGAAATGCGGTGCGTTTTAGAAACCTTTCCCCATCACACGGTGTACCATCTTCTGGGTTTCTCATGCATGTTTTCGATGTAGGAAGATGCCCTTGAACCTGGAGATTTGGGACCCATGCGATGGGTAGCACGCAGTATTACTTTAAAGGGTCTGCGTTTGCTCACCCAACCTCACCGAACCTCTCAGCCCCAAGAGTGTCCACCCTTATGTCTCATCCAGCTGTGGGTCTAGATATGGTCAATCCAGGTTGCATCACAGCCCCTGAACGAATTGTGTAAGAATTTCTCTCTCTTTCCCTGTCTTTGTTTCATGGGTTTTTAAAAGTAATTTATTTTTATAATGGGGTTTAGCTGCTTTTCACGGCTGTGTTTAGGCCGCTTTTTACCCACTTGACACACTAACAGAGAGATATCAATACATAGGTTTTAAGATTATTACTAGTCAGATATATTCTTGTGCGGTGAATCGGGCGTGTTGAGTCCAGTTCTCTGAGCAAGGAGTAGGTCTTGTCTATTCCATATTGGGTTTATGGAACGGTATCTGAGCTAATTTGAAACTCTTGTTTTATGTATCACCCCACCTCACCTTTCCCGTTAAGCAGCCATAGTGTGTTTTCTGCATGTGTGACTCTGTTCTGTTTTGTAATTCAGTTCAAGTGTAACGGTTTTTACATTCCCTCTATAAGTGACACCTTATGAGAAGTGTCCTTTTCTGTGTGACTTATTTCACTTAGAATCGTCTTACCTAAATCCACTGATCATGCTGCTACTAGCCTTATGACATTGATTTCATGGCTGAGTGATATTCCATTGTACATAAGGACCACAACTTTTTTATCCATTTTTCGCTTTCCTGGGATATTTAAGGTGGAAGGAAGTGGAGGTCCTTGTCAACAGAGCAGCCCTAAACTTTGGGGTGCTTGTGTCTTGCTGATTTTCAATTTTCCCACTTTATCCCCCCATGCGTGGAAGTGCCCTATGCTCTCTAAGCTGTGTTTTTTAGATGTTTCAGGACACACCGTACACTTCTCCAGAGTGGCTGTTGGCAATTTACATCCCGCCCATCAGTGTAGCAAGGCTCCCATTTCTCCATGGCCTATCCTGCATTTCTGGTTTTGACAACTTTTTCAGCATGGCCCTTTTGACCGATGGGAAGCGAGACTTCTTTGTAGCGCTGATTTGCCTTTCCAGGTTGCTTGGTTGGCCAAAAAGGGCGTATGCGTTTTTTCCTGAATATATTCAGGAAAAAACGCATACGCCCTTTTTGGCCAAGGGCATCATTGTCAACGTTTTGCCGCTTTTCATGTGCTTTAAAGGCGATTCGAATCTACCTCCTGAAATCTGTTTCCTGCAATTCTGCCTTGATTTCAAATCCTCTTCTTTGCCTTCCCTCAATATATTTGTGGACGAGAGTTATCATTTATAACTCTGCAGGTTTGTGAATTGCAGTGCCCTGAAGCTCCATTTTACAAGTCGGTTTTTTGGGAGCCGGCCGCAAAAGCGCAGGATGGCTTCAGGCCCTGTTCTGGTTCCGGGGGGCAGGCTGAGCCTGTGGTTAATTCTTCTTCCTGATGGGAAAATAGAGTGACCTGTGCCTGTCCCAACACCAAGAGCTAGTCTCTCATTGGTTCCCCGTCTTCCCGTTCATCCTCAGGACAAATTGCAACCTGTACGGAACAGGAGGTTAAAGGTGCTGATGCTCCAAGTAGGGAGATTGCTAGTAAAGTGGCTGGAATGGCGAACACGAGCACAAGGAGATGAGAAATGAGGTGCGTTTTAGAAACCTTTCCCCATCACACGGTGTACCATCTTCTGGGTTTCTCATGCATGTTTTCGATGTAGGAAGATGCCCTTGAACCTGGAGATTTGGGACCCATGCGATGGGTAGCACGCAGTATTACTTTAAAGGGTCTCCGTTTGCTCACCCAACCTCACCAAACCTCTCAGCCCCAAGAGTGTCCACCCTTATGTCTCATCCAGCTGTGGGTCTAGATATGGTCAATCCAGGTTGCATCACAGCCCCTGAACGAATTGTGTAAGAATTTCTCTCTCTTTCCCTGTCTTTGTTTCATGGGTTTTTAAAAGTAATTTCTTTTTATAATGGGGTTTAGCTGCTTTTCACGGCTGTGTTTAGGCCGCTTTTTACCCACTTGACACACTAACAGAGAGATATCAATACATAGGTTTTAAGATTATTACTAGTCAGATATATTCTTGTGCGGTGAATCGGGCGTGTTGAGTCCAGTTCTCTGAGCAAGGAGTAGGTCTTGTCTATTCCATATTGGGTTTATGGAACGGTATCTGAGCTAATTTGAAACTCTTGTTTTATGTATCACCCCACCTCACCTTTCCCGTTAAGCAGCCATAGTGTGTTTTCTGCATGTGTGACTCTGTTCTGTTTTGTAATTCAGTTCAAGTGTAACGGTTTTTACATTCCCTCTATAAGTGACACCTTATGAGAAGTGTCCTTTTCTGTGTGACTTATTTCACTTAGAATCGTCTTACCTAAATCCACTCATCATGCTGCTACTAGCCTTATGACATTGATTTCATGGCTGAGTGATATTCCATTGTACATAAGGACCACAACTTTTTTATCCATTTTTCGCTTTCCTGGGATATTTAAGGTGGAAGGAAGTGGAGGTCCTTGTCAACAGAGCAGCCCTAAACTTTGGGGTGCTTGTGTCTTGCTGATTTTCAATTTTCCCACTTTATCCCCCCATGCGTGGAAGTGCCCTATGCTCTCTAAGCTGTGTTTTTTAGATGTTTCAGGACACACCGTACACTTCTCCAGAGTGGCTGTTGGCAATTTACATCCCGCCCATCAGTGTAGCAAGGCTCCCATTTCTCCATGGCCTGTCCTGCATTTCTGGTTTTGACAATTTTTTCAGCATGGCCCTTTTGACCGATGGGAAGCGAGACTTCTTTGTAGCGCTGATTTGCCTTTCCAGGTTGCTTGGTTGGCCAAAAAGGGCGTATGCGTTTTTTCCTGAATATATTCAGGAAAAAACGCATACGCCCTTTTTGGCCAAGGGCATCATTGTCAACGTTTTGCCGCTTTTCATGTGCTTTAAAGGCGATTCGAATCTTCCTCCTGAAATCTGTTTCCTGCAATTCTGCCTTGATTTCAAATCCTCTTCTTTGCCTTCCCTCAATATATTTGTGGACGAGAGTTATCATTTATAACTCTGCAGGTTTGTGAATTGCAGTGCCCTGAAGCTCCATTTTACAAGTCGCTTTTTTGGGAGCCGGCCGCAAAAGCGCAGGATGGCTTCAGGCCCTGTTCTGGTTCCGGGGGGCAGGCTGAGCCTGTGGTTAATTCTTCTTCCTGATGGGAAAATAGAGTGACCTGTGCCTGTCCCAACACCAAGAGCTAGTCTCTCATTGGTTCCCCGTCTTCCCGTTCATCCTCAGGACAAATTGCAACCTGTACGGAACAGGAGGTTAAAGGTGCTGATGCTCCAAGTAGGGAGATTGCTAGTAAAGTGGCTGGAATGGCGAACCCGAGCACAAGGAGATGAGAAATTAGATGCGTTTTAGAAACCTTTCCCCATCACACGGTGTACCATCTTCTGGGTTTCTCATGCATGTTTTCGATGTAGGAAGATGCCCTTGAACCTGGAGATTTGGGACCCATGCGATGGGTAGCACGCAGTATTACTTTAAAGGGTCTGCGTTTGCTCACCCAACCACACTGAACCTCTAAGCCACAAGAGTGTCCACCCTTATGTCTCATCCAGCTGTGGGTCTAGATATGGTCAATCCAGGTTGCATCACAGCCCCTGAACGAATTGTGTAAGAATTTCTCTCTCTTTCCCTGTCTTTGTTTCATGGGTTTTTAAAAGTAATTTATTTTTATAATGGGGTTTAGCTGCTTTTCACGTCTGTGTTTAGGCCGCTTTACACCCACTTGACACACTAACAGAGAGATATCAATACATAGGTTTTAAGATTATTACTAGTCAGATATATTCTTGTGCGGTGAATCGGGCGTGTTGAGTCCAGTTCTCTGAGCAAGGAGTAGGTCTTGTCTATTCCATATTGGGTTTATGGAACGGTATCTGAGCTAATTTGAAACTCTTGTTTTATGTATCACCCCACCTCACCTTTCCCGTTAAGCAGCCACAGTGTGTTTTCTGCATGTGTGACTCTGTTCTGTTTTGTAATTCAGTTCAAGTGTAACGGTTTTTACATTCCCTCTATAAGTGACACCTTATGAGAAGTGTCCTTTTCTGTGTGACTTATTTCACTTAGAATCGTCTTACCTAAATCCACTGATCATGCTGCTACTAGCCTTATGACATTGATTTCATGGCTGAGTGATATTCCATTGTACATAAGGACCACAACTTTTTTATCCATTTTTCGCTTTCCTGGGATATTTAAGGTGGAAGGAAGTGGAGGTCCTTGTCAACAGAGCAGCCCTAAACTTTGGGGTGCTTGTGTCTTGCTGATTTTCAATTTTCCCACTTTATCCCCCCATGCGTGGAAGTGCCCTATGCTCTCTAAGCTGTGTTTTTTAGATGTTTCAGGACACACCGTACACTTCTCCAGAGTGGCTGTTTGCAATTTACATCCCGCCCATCAGTGTAGCAAGGCTCCCATTTCTCCATGGCCTGTCCTGCATTTCTGGTTTTGACAACTTTTTCAGCATGTCCCTTTTGACCGATGGGAAGCGAGACTTCTTTGTAGCGCTGATTTGCCTTTCCAGGTTGCTTGGTTGGCCAAAAAGGGCGTATGCGTTTTTTCCTGAATATATTCAGGAAAAAACGCATACGCCCTTTTTGGCCAAGGGCATCATTGTCAACGTTTTGCCGCTTTTCATGTGCTTTAAAGGCGATTCGAATCTACCTCCTGAAATCTGTTTCCTGCAATTCTGCCTTGATTTCAAATCCTCTTCTTTGCCTTCCCTCAATATATTTGTGGACGAGAGTTATCATTTATAACTCTGCAGGTTTGTGAATTGCAGTGCCCTGAAGCTCCATTTTACAAGTCGGTTTTTTGGGAGCCGGCCGCAAAAGCGCAGGATGGCTTCAGGCCCTGTTCTGGTTCCGGGGGGCAGGCTGAGCCTGTGGTTAATTCTTCTTCCTGATGGGAAAATAGAGTGACCTGTGCCTGTCCCAACACCAAGAGCTAGTCTCTCATTGGTTCCCCGTCTTCCCGTTCATCCTCAGGACATATTGCAACCTGTACGGAACAGGAGGTTAAAGGTGCTGATGCTCCAAGTAGGGAGATTGCTAGTAAAGTGGCTGGAATGGCGAACACGAGCACAAGGAGATGAGAAATGAGGTGCGTTTTAGAAACCTTTCCCCATCACACGGTGTACCATCTTCTGGGTTTCTCATGCATGTTTTCGATGTAGGAAGATGCCCTTGAACCTGGAGATTTGGGACCCATGCGATGGGTAGCACGCAGTATTACTTTAAAGGGTCTCCGTTTGCTCACCCAACCTCACCAAACCTCTCAGCCCCAAGAGTGTCCACCCTTATGTCTCATCCAGCTGTGGGTCTAGATATGGTCAATCCAGGTTGCATCACAGCCCCTGAACGAATTGTGTAAGAATTTCTCTCTCTTTCCCTGTCTTTGTTTCATGGGTTTTTAAAAGTAATTTCTTTTTATAATGGGGTTTAGCTGCTTTTCACGGCTGTGTTTAGGCCGCTTTTTACCCACTTGACACACTAACAGAGAGATATCAATACATAGGTTTTAAGATTATTACTAGTCAGATATATTCTTGTGCGGTGAATCGGGCGTGTTGAGTCCAGTTCTCTGAGCAAGGAGTAGGTCTTGTCTATTCCATATTGGGTTTATGGAACGGTATCTGAGCTAATTTGAAACTCTTGTTTTATGTATCACCCCACCTCACCTTTCCCGTTAAGCAGCCATAGTGTGTTTTCTGCATGTGTGACTCTGTTCTGTTTTGTAATTCAGTTCAAGTGTAACGGTTTTTACATTCCCTCTATAAGTGACACCTTATGAGAAGTGTCCTTTTCTGTGTGACTTATTTCACTTAGAATCGTCTTACCTAAATCCACTCATCATGCTGCTACTAGCCTTATGACATTGATTTCATGGCTGAGTGATATTCCATTGTACATAAGGACCACAACTTTTTTATCCATTTTTCGCTTTCCTGGGATATTTAAGGTGGAAGGAAGTGGAGGTCCTTGTCAACAGAGCAGCCCTAAACTTTGGGGTGCTTGTGTCTTGCTGATTTTCAATTTTCCCACTTTATCCCCCCATGCGTGGAAGTGCCCTATGCTCTCTAAGCTGTGTTTTTTAGATGTTTCAGGACACACCGTACACTTCTCCAGAGTGGCTGTTGGCAATTTACATCCCGCCCATCAGTGTAGCAAGGCTTCCATTTCTCCATGGCCTGTCCCGCATTTCTGGTTTTGACACTTTTTTCAGCATGGCCCTTTTGACCGATGGGAAGCGAGACTTCTTTGTAGCGCTGATTTGCCTTTCCAGGTTGCTTGGTGGGCCAAAAAGGGCGTATGCGTTTTTTCCTGAATATATTCAGGAAAAAACGCATACGCCCTTTTTGGCCAAGGGCATCATTGTCAACGTTTTGCCGCTTTTCATGTGCTTTAAAGGCGATTCGAATCTTCCTCCTGAAATCTGTTTCCTGCAATTCTGCCTTGATTTCAAATCCTCTTCTTTGCCTTCCCTCAATATATTTGTGGACGAGAGTTATCATTTATAACTCTGCAGGTTTGTGAATTGCAGTGCCCTGAAGCTCCATTTTACAAGTCGCTTTTTTGGGAGCCGGCCGCAAAAGCGCAGGATGGCTTCAGGCCCTGTTCTGGTTCCGGGGGGCAGGCTGAGCCTGTGGTTAATTCTTCTTCCTGATGGGAAAATAGAGTGACCTGTGCCTGTCCCAACACCAAGAGCTAGTCTCTCATTGGTTCCCCGTCTTCCCGTTCATCCTCAGGACAAATTGCAACCTGTACGGAACAGGAGGTTAAAGGTGCTGATGCTCCAAGTAGGGAGATTGCTAGTAAAGTGGCTGGAATGGCGAACCCGAGCACAAGGAGATGAGAAATTAGATGCGTTTTAGAAACCTTTCCCCATCACACGGTGTACCATCTTCTGGGTTTCTCATGCATGTTTTCGATGTAGGAAGATGCCCTTGAACCTGGAGATTTGGGACCCATGCGATGGGTAGCACGCAGTATTACTTTAAAGGGTCTGCGTTTGCTCACCCAACCTCACTGAACCTCTAAGCCACAAGAGTGTCCACCCTTATGTCTCATCCAGCTGTGGGTCTAGATATGGTCAATCCAGGTTGCATCACAGCCCCTGAACGAATTGTGTAAGAATTTCTCTCTCTTTCCCTGTCTTTGTTTCATGGGTTTTTAAAAGTAATTTATTTTTATAATGGGGTTTAGCTGCTTTTCACGTCTGTGTTTAGGCCGCTTTACACCCACTTGACACACTAACAGAGAGATATCAATACATAGGTTTTAAGATTATTACTAGTCAGATATATTCTTGTGCGGTGAATCGGGCGTGTTGAGTCCAGTTCTCTGAGCAAGGAGTAGGTCTTGTCTATTCCATATTGGGTTTATGGAACGGTATCTGAGCTAATTTGAAACTCTTGTTTTATGTATCACCCCACCTCACCTTTCCCGTTAAGCAGCCATAGTGTGTTTTCTGCATGTGTGACTCTGTTCTGTTTTGTAATTCAGTTCAAGTGTAACGGTTTTTACATTCCCTCTATAAGTGACACCTTATGAGAAGTGTCCTTTTCTGTGTGACTTATTTCACTTAGAATCGTCTTACCTAAATCCACTCATCATGCTGCTACTAGCCTTATGACATTGATTTCATGGCTGAGTGATATTCCATTGTACATAAGGACCACAACTTTTTTATCCATTTTTCGCTTTCCTGGGATATTTAAGGTGGAAGGAAGTGGAGGTCCTTGTCAACAGAGCAGCCCTAAACTTTGGGGTGCTTGTGTCTTGCTGATTTTCAATTTTCCCACTTTATCCCCCCATGCGTGGAAGTGCCCTATGCTCTCTAAGCTGTGTTTTTTAGATGTTTCAGGACACACCGTACACTTCTCCAGAGTGGCTGTTGGCAATTTACATCCCGCCCATCAGTGTAGCAAGGCTCCCATTTCTCCATGGCCTGTCCTGCATTTCTGGTTTTGACAACTTTTTCAGCATGTCCCTTTTGACCGATGGGAAGCGAGACTTCTTTGTAGCGCTGATTTGCCTTTCCAGGTTGCTTGGTTGGCCAAAAAGGGCGTATGCGTTTTTTCCTGAATATATTCAGGAAAAAACGCATACGCCCTTTTTGGCCAAGGGCATCATTGTCAACGTTTTGCCGCTTTTCATGTGCTTTAAAGGCGATTCGAATCTACCTCCTGAAATCTGTTTCCTGCAATTCTGCCTTGATTTCAAATCCTCTTCTTTGCCTTCCCTCAATATATTTGTGGACGAGAGTTATCATTTATAACTCTGCAGGTTTGTGAATTGCAGTGCCCTGAAGCTCCATTTTACAAGTCGGTTTTTTGGGAGCCGGCCGCAAAAGCGCAGGATGGCTTCAGGCCCTGTTCTGGTTCCGGGGGGCAGGCTGAGCCTGTGGTTAATTCTTCTTCCTGATGGGAAAATAGAGTGACCTGTGCCTGTCCCAACACCAAGAGCTAGTCTCTCATTGGTTCCCCGTCTTCCCGTTCATCCTCAGGACAAATTGCAACCTGTACGGAACAGGAGGTTAAAGGTGCTGATGCTCCAAGTAGGGAGATTGCTAGTAAAGTGGCTGGAATGGCGAACACGAGCACAAGGAGATGAGAAATGAGGTGCGTTTTAGAAACCTTTCCCCATCACACGGTGTACCATCTTCTGGGTTTCTCATGCATGTTTTCGATGTAGGAAGATGCCCTTGAACCTGGAGATTTGGGACCCATGCGATGGGTAGCACGCAGTATTACTTTAAAGGGTCTGCGTTTGCTCACCCAACCTCACTGAACCTCTAAGCCACAAGAGTGTCCACCCTTATGTCTCATCCAGCTGTGGGTCTAGATATGGTCAATCCAGGTTGCATCACAGCCCCTGAACGAATTGTGTAAGAATTTCTCTCTCTTTCCCTGTCTTTGTTTCATGGGTTTTTAAAAGTAATTTATTTTTATAATGGGGTTTAGCTGCTTTTCACGTCTGTGTTTAGGCCGCTTTACACCCACTTGACACACTAACAGAGAGATATCAATACATAGGTTTTAAGATTATTACTAGTCAGATATATTCTTGTGCGGTGAATCGGGCGTGTTGAGTCCAGTTCTCTGAGCAAGGAGTAGGTCTTGTCTATTCCATATTGGGTTTATGGAACGGTATCTGAGCTAATTTGAAACTCTTGTTTTATGTATCACCCCACCTCACCTTTCCCGTTAAGCAGCCATAGTGTGTTTTCTGCATGTGTGACTCTGTTCTGTTTTGTAATTCAGTTCAAGTGTAACGGTTTTTACATTCCCTCTATAAGTGACACCTTATGAGAAGTGTCCTTTTCTGTGTGACTTATTTCACTTAGAATCGTCTTACCTAAATCCACTGATCATGCTGCTACTAGCCTTATGACATTGATTTCATGGCTGAGTGATATTCCATTGTACATAAGGACCACAACTTTTTTATCCATTTTTCGCTTTCCTGGGATATTTAAGGTGGAAGGAAGTGGAGGTCCTTGTCAACAGAGCAGCCCTAAACTTTGGGGTGCTTGTGTCTTGCTGATTTTCAATTTTCCCACTTTATCCCCCCATGCGTGGAAGTGCCCTATGCTCTCTAAGCTGTGTTTTTTAGATGTTTCAGGACACACCGTACACTTCTCCAGAGTGGCTGTTGGCAATTTACATCCCGCCCATCAGTGTAGCAAGGCTCCCATTTCTCCATGGCCTGTCCTGCATTTCTGGTTTTGACAACTTTTTCAGCATGTCCCTTTTGACCGATGGGAAGCGAGACTTCTTTGTAGCGCTGATTTGCCTTTCCAGGTTGCTTGGTTGGCCAAAAAGGGCGTATGCGTTTTTTCCTGAATATATTCAGGAAAAAACGCATACGCCCTTTTTGGCCAAGGGCATCATTGTCAACGTTTTGCCGCTTTTCATGTGCTTTAAAGGCGATTCGAATCTACCTCCTGAAATCTGTTTCCTGCAATTCTGCCTTGATTTCAAATCCTCTTCTTTGCCTTCCCTCAATATATTTGTGGACGAGAGTTATCATTTATAACTCTGCAGGTTTGTGAATTGCAGTGCCCTGAAGCTCCATTTTACAAGTCGCTTTTTTGGGAGCCGGCCGCAAAAGCGCAGGATGGCTTCAGGCCCTGTTCTGGTTCCGGGGGGCAGGCTGAGCCTGTGGTTAATTCTTCTTCCTGATGGGAAAATAGAGTGACCTGTGCCTGTCCCAACACCAAGAGCTAGTCTCTCATTGGTTCCCCGTCTTCCCGTTCATCCTCAGGACAAATTGCAACCTGTACGGAACAGGAGGTTAAAGGTGCTGATGCTCCAAGTAGGGAGATTGCTAGTAAAGTGGCTGGAATGGCGAACACGAGCACAAGGAGATGAGAAATGAGGTGCGTTTTAGAAACCTTTCCCCATCACACGGTGTACCATCTTCTGGGTTTCTCATGCATGTTTTCGATGTAGGAAGATGCCCTTGAACCTGGAGATTTGGGACCCATGCGATGGGTAGCACGCAGTATTACTTTAAAGGGTCTCCGTTTGCTCACCCAACCTCACCAAACCTCTCAGCCCCAAGAGTGTCCACCCTTATGTCTCATCCAGCTGTGGGTCTAGATATGGTCAATGCAGGTTGCATCACAGCCCCTGAACGAATTGTGTAAGAATTTCTCTCTCTTTCCCTGTCTTTGTTTCATGGGTTTTTAAAAGTAATTTATTTTTATAATGGGGTTTAGCTGCTTTTCACGGCTGTGTTTATGCCGCCTTACACACACTTGACACACTAACAGAGAGATATCAATACATAGGTTTTAAGATTATTACTAGTCAGATATATTCTTGTGCGGTCAATCGGGCGTGTTGAGTCCAGTTCTCTGAGCAAGGAGTAGGTCTTGTCTATTCCATAATGGGTTTATGGAACGGTATCTGAGCTAATTTGAAACTCTTGTTTTATGTATCACCCCACCTCACCTTTCCCGTTAAGCAGCCATAGTGTGTTTTCTGCATGTGTGACTCTGTTCTGTTTTGTAATTCAGTTCAAGTGTAACGGTTTTTACATTCCCTCTATAAGTGACACCTTATGAGAAGTGTCCTTTTCTGTGTGACTTATTTCACTTAGAATCGTCTTACCTAAATCCACTCATCATGCTGCTACTAGCCTTATGACATTGATTTCATGGCTGAGTGATATTCCATTGTACATAAGGACCACAACTTTTTTATCCATTTTTCGCTTTCCTGGGATATTTAAGGTGGAATGAAGTGGAGGTCCTTGTCAACAGAGCAGCCCTAAACTTTGGGGTGCTTGTGTCTTGCTGATTTTCAATTTTCCCACTTTATCCCCCCATGTGTGGAAGTGCCCTATGCTCTCTAAGCTGTGTTTTTTAGATGTTTCAGGACACACCGTACACTTCTCCAGAGTGGCTGTTGGCAATTTACATCCCGCCTATCAGTGTAGCAAGGCTCCCATTTCTCCATGGCCTTTCCTGCATTTCTGGTTTTGACACTTTTTTCAGCATGTCCCTTTTGACCGATGGGAAGCGAGACTTCTTTGTAGCGCTGATTTGCCTTTCCAGGTTGCTTGGTTGGCCAAAAAGGGCGTATGCGTTTTTTCCTGAATATATTCAGGAAAAAACGCATATGCCCTTTTTGGCCAAGGGCATCATTGTCAACGTTTTGCCGCTTTTCATGTGCTTTAAAGGCAATTCGAATCTACCTCCTGAAATCTGTTTCCTGCAATTCTGCCTTGATTTCAAATCCTCTTCTTTGCCTACCCTCAATATATTTGTGGACGAGAGTTATCATTTATAACTCTGCAGGTTTGTGAATTGCAGTGCCCTGAAGCTCCATTTTACAAGTCGCTTTTTTGGGAGCCGGCCGCAAAAGCGCAGGATGGCTTCAGGCCCTGTTCTGGTTCCGGGGGGCAGGCTGAGCCTGTGGTTAATTCTTCTTCCTGATGGGAAAATAGAGTGACCTGTGCCTGTCCCAACACCAAGAGCTAGTCTCTCATTGGTTCCCCGTCTTCCCGTTCATCCTCAGGACAAATTGCAACCTGTACGGAACAGGAGGTTAAAGGTGCTGATGCTCCAAGTAGGGAGATTGCTAGTAAAGTGGCTGGAATGGCGAACACGAGCACAAGGAGATGAGAAATGAGGTGCGTTTTAGAAACCTTTCCCCATCACACGGTGTACCATCTTCTGGGTTTCTCATGCATGTTTTCGATGTAGGAAGATGCCCTTGAACCTGGAGATTTGGGACCCATGCGATGGGTAGCACGCAGTATTACTTTAAAGGGTCTGCGTTTGCTCACCCAACTTCACCAAACCTCTCAGCCCCAAGAGTGTCCACCCTTATGTCTCATCCAGCTGTGGGTCTAGATATGGTCAATCCAGGTTGCATCACAGCCCCTGAACGAATTGTGTAAGAATTTCTCTCTCTTTCCCTGTCTTTGTTTCATGGGTTTTTAAAAGTAATTTATTTTTATAATGGGGTTTAGCTGCTTTTCACGGCTGTGTTTAGGCCGCTTTACACCCACTTGACACACTAACAGAGAGATATCAATACATAGGTTTTAAGATTATTACTAGTCAGATATATTCTTGTGCGGTGAATCGGGCGTGTTGAGTCCAGTTCTCTGAGCAAGGAGTAGGTCTTGTCTATTCCATATTGGGTTTATGGAACGGTATCTGAGCTAATTTGAAACTCTTGTTTTATGTATCACCCCACCTCACCTTTCCCGTTAAGCAGCCATAGTGTGTTTTCTGCATGTGTGACTCTGTTCTGTTTTGTAATTCAGTTCAAGTGTAACGGTTTTTACATTCCCTCTATAAGTGACACCTTATGAGAAGTGTCCTTTTCTGTGTGACTTATTTCACTTAGAATCGTCTTACCTAAATCCACTCATCATGCTGCTACTAGCCTTATGACATTGATTTCATGGCTGAGTGATATTCCAATGTACATAAGGACCACAAATTTTTTATCCATTTTTCGCTTTCCTGGGATATTTAAGGTGGAAGGAAGTGGAGGTCCTTGTCAACAAAGCAGCCCTAAACTTTGGGGTGCTTGTGTCTTGCTGATTTTCAATTTCAATGGAAGTGCCCTATGCTCTCTAAGCTGTGTTTTTTAGATGTTTCAGGACACACCGTACACTTCTCCAGAGTGGCTGTTGGCAATTTACATCCCGCCCATCAGTGTAGCAAGGCTCCCATTTCTCCATGGCCTGTCCTGCATTTCTGGTTTTGACAACTTTTTCAGCATGTCCCTTTTGACCGATGGGAAGCGAGACTTCTTTGTAGCGCTGATTTGCCTTTCCAGGTTGCTTGGTTGGCCAAAAAGGGCGTATGCGTTTTTTCCTGAATATATTCAGGAAAAAACGCATACGCCCTTTTTGGCCAAGGGCATCATTGTCAACGTTTTGCCGCTTTTCATGTGCTTTAAAGGCGATTCGAATCTACCTCCTGAAATCTGTTTCCTGCAATTCTGCCTTGATTTCAAATCCTCTTCTTTGCCTTCCCTCAATATATTTGTGGACGAGAGTTATCATTTATAACTCTGCAGGTTTGTGAATTGCAGTGCCCTGAAGCTCCATTTTACAAGTCGCTTTTTTGGGAGCTGGCCGCAAAAGCGCAGGATGGCTTCAGGCCCTGTTCTGGTTCCGGGGGGCAGGCTGAGCCTGTGGTTAATTCTTCTTCCTGATGGGAAAATAGAGTGACCTGTGCCTGTCCCAACACCAAGAGCTAGTCTCTCATTGGTTTCCCGTCTTCCCGTTCATCCTCAGGACAAATTGCAACCTGTACGGAACAGGAGGTTAAAGGTGCTGATGCTCCAAGTAGGGAGATTGCTAGTAAAGTGGCTGGAATGGCGAACACGAGCACAAGGATGTGAGAAATGAGGTGCGTTTTAGAAACCTTTCCCCATCACACGGTGTACCATCTTCTGGGTTTCTCATGCATGTTTTCGATGTAGGAAGATGCCCTTGAACCTGGAGATTTAGGACCCATGCGATGGGTAGCACGCAGTATTACTTTACAGGGTCTGCGTTTGCTCACCCAACCTCACCAAACCTCTCAGCCCCAAGAGTGTCCACCCTTATGTCTCATCCAGCTGTGGGTCTAGATATGGTCAATCCAGGTTGCATCACAGCCCCCGAACGAATTGTGTAAGAATTTCTCTCTCTTTCCCTGTCTTTGTTTCATGGGTTTTTAAAAGTAATTTATTTTTATAATTGGGTTTAGCTGCTTTTCACGGCCGTGTTTATGCCACCTTACACACACTTGACACACTAACAGAGAGATATCAATACATAGGTTTTAAGATTATTACTAGTCAGATATATTCTTGTGCGGTGAATCGGGCGTGTTGAGTCCAGTTCTCTGAGCAAGGAGTAGGTCTTGTCTATTCCATATTGGGTTTATGGAACGGTATCTGAGCTAATTTGAAACTCTTGTTTTATGTATCACCCCACCTCACCTTTCCCGTTAAGCAGCCATAGTGTGTTTTCTGCATGTGTGACTCTGTTCTGTTTTGTAATTCAGTTCAAGTGTAACGGTTTTTACATTCCCTCTATAAGTGACACCTTATGAGAAGTGTCCTTTTCTGTGTGACTTATTTCACTTAGAATCGTCTTACCTAAATCCACTCATCATGCTGCTACTAGCCTTATGACATTGATTTCATGGCTGAGTGATATTCCATTGTACATAAGGACCACAACTTTTTTATCCATTTTTCGCTTTCCTGGGATATTTAAGGTGGAATGAAGTGGAGGTCCTTGTCAACAGAGCAGCCCTAAACTTTGGGGTGCTTGTGTCTTGCTGATTTTCAATTTTCCCACTTTATCCCCCCATGCGTGGAAGTGCCCTATGCTCTCTAAGCTGTGTTTTTTAGATGTTTCAGGACACACCGTACACTTCTCCAGAGTGGCTGTTGGCAATTTACATCCCGCCCATCAGTGTAGCAAGGCTCCCATTTCTCCATGGCCTGTCCTGCATTTCTGGTTTTGACAACTTTTTCAGCATGTCCCTTTTGACCGATGGGAAGCGAGACTTCTTTGTAGCGCTGATTTGCCTTTCCAGGTTGCTTGGTTGGCCAAAAAGGGCGTATGCGTTTTTTCCTGAATATATTCAGGAAAAAACGCATACGCCCTTTTTGGCCAAGGGCATCATTGTCAACGTTTTGCCGCTTTTCATGTGCTTTAAAGGCGATTCGAATCTACCTCCTGAAATCTGTTTCCTGCAATTCTGCCTTGATTTCAAATCCTCTTCTTTGCCTTCCCTCAATATATTTGTGGACGAGAGTTATCATTTATAACTCTGCAGGTTTGTGAATTGCAGTGCCCTGAAGCTCCATTTTACAAGTCGGTTTTTTGGGAGCCGGCCGCAAAAGCGCAGGATGGCTTCAGGCCCTGTTCTGGTTCCGGGGGGCAGGCTGAGCCTGTGGTTAATTCTTCTTCCTGATGGGAAAATAGAGTGACCTGTGCCTGTCCCAACACCAAGAGCTAGTCTCTCATTGGTTCCCCGTCTTCCCGTTCATCCTCAGGACAAATTGCAACCTGTACGGAACAGGAGGTTAAAGGTGCTGATGCTCCAAGTAGGGAGATTGCTAGTAAAGTGGCTGGAATGGCGAACCCGAGCACAAGGAGATGAGAAATGCGGTGCGTTTTAGAAACCTTTCCCCATCACACGGTGTACCATCTTCTGGGTTTCTCATGCATGTTTTCGATGTAGGAAGATGCCCTTGAACCTGGAGATTTGGGACCCATGCGATGGGTAGCACGCAGTATTACTTTAAAGGGTCTGCGTTTGCTCACCCAACCTCACCAAACCTCTCAGCCCCAAGAGTGTCCACCCTTATGTCTCATCCAGCTGTGGGTCTAGATATGGTCAATGCAGGTTGCATCACAGCCCCTGAACGAATTGTGTAAGAATTTCTCTCTCTTTCCCTGTCTTTGTTTCATGGGTTTTTAAAAGTAATTTATTTTTATAATGGGGTTTAGCTGCTTTTCACTGCTGTGTTTATGCCGCCTTACACACACGTGACACACTAACAGAGAGATATCAATACATAGGTTTTAAGATTATTAGTAGTCAGATATATTCTTGTGCGGTGAATCGGGCGTGTTGAGTCCAGTTCTCTGAGCAAGGAGTAGGTCTTGTCTATTCCATATTGGGTTTATGGAACGGTATCTGAGCTAATTTGAAACTCTTGTTTTATGTATCACCCCACCTCACCTTTCCCGTTAAGCAGCCATAGTGTGTTTTCTGCATGTGTGACTCTGTTCTGTTTTGTAATTCAGTTCAAGTGTAACGGTTTTTACATTCCCTCTATAAGTGACACCTTATGAGAAGTGTCCTTTTCTGTGTGACTTATTTCACTTAGAATCGTCTTACCTAAATCCACTCATCATGCTGCTACTAGCCTTATGACATTGATTTCATGGCTGAGTGATATTCCATTGTACATAAGGACCACAACTTTTTTATCCATTTTTCGCTTTCCTGGGATATTTAAGGTGGAATGAAGTGGAGGTCCTTGTCAACAGAGCAGCCCTAAACTTTGGGGTGCTTGTGTCTTGCTGATTTTCAATTTTCCCACTTTATCCCCCCATGTGTGGAAGTGCCCTATGCTCTCTAAGCTGTGTTTTTTAGATGTTTCAGGACACACCGTACACTTCTCCAGAGTGGCTGTTGGCAATTTACATCCCGCCCATCAGTGTAGCAAGGCTCCCATTTCTCCATGGCCTGTCCTGCATTTCTGGTTTTGACACTTTTTTCAGCATGGCCCTTTTGACCGATGGGAAGCGAGACTTCTTTGTAGCGCTGATTTGCCTTTCCAGGTTGCTTGGTTGGCCAAAAAGGGCGTATGCGTTTTTTCCTGAATATATTCAGGAAAAAACGCATACGCCCTTTTTGGCCAAGGGCATCATTGTCAACGTTTTGCCGCTTTTCATGTGCTTTAAAGGCGATTCGAATCTACCTCCTGAAATCTGTTTCCTGCAATTCTGCCTTGATTTCAAATCCTCTTCTTTGCCTTCCCTCAATATATTTGTGGACGAGAGTTATCATTTATAACTCTGCAGGTTTGTGAATTGCAGTGCCCTGAAGCTGCATTTTACAAGTCGCTTTTTTGGGAGCCGGCCGCAAAAGCGCAGGATGGCTTCAGGCCCTGTTCTGGTTCCGGGGAGCAGGCTGAGCCTGTGGTTAATTCTTCTTCCTGATGGGAAAATAGAGTGACCTGTGCCTGTCCCAACACCAAGAGCTAGTCTCTCATTGGTTTCCCGTCTTCCCGTTCATCCTCAGGACAAATTGCAACCTGTACGGAACAGGAGGTTAAAGGTGCTGATGCTCCAAGTAGGGAGATTGCTAGTAAAGTGGCTGGAATGGCGAACACGAGCACAAGGAGGTGAGAAATGAGGTGCGTTTTAGAAACCTTTCCCCATCACACGGTGTACCATCTTCTGGGTTTCTCATGCATGTTTTCGATGTAGGAAGATGCCCTTGAACCTGGAGATTTGGGACCCATGCGATGGGTAGCACGCAGTATTACTTTAAAGGGTCTGCGTTTGCTCACCCAACCTCACCAAACCTCTCAGCCCCAAGAGTGTCCACCCTTATGTCTCATCCAGCTGTGGGTCTAGATATGGTCAATCCAGGTTGCATCACAGCCCCCGAACGAATTGTGTAAGAATTTCTCTCTCTTTCCTTGTCTTTGTTTCATGGGTTTTTAAAAGTAATTTATTTTTATAATGGGGTTTAGCTGCTTTTCACGGCCGTGTTTATGCCGCCTTACACACACTTGACACACTAACAGAGAGATATCAATACATAGGTTTTAAGATTATTACTAGTCAGATATATTCTTGTGCGGTGAATCGGGCGTGTTGAGTCCAGTTCTCTGAGCAAGGAGTAGGTCTTGTCTATTCCATATTGGGTTTATGGAACGGTATCTGAGCTAATTTGAAACTCTTGTTTTATGTATCACCCCACCTCACCTTTCCCGTTAAGCAGCCATAGTGTGTTTTCTGCATGTGTGACTCTGTTCTGTTTTGTAATTCAGTTCAAGTGTAACGGTTTTTACATTCCCTCTATAAGTGACACCTTATGAGAAGTGTCCTTTTCTGTGTGACTTATTTCACTTAGAATCGTCTTACCTAAATCCACTCATCATGCTGCTACTAGCCTTATGACATTGATTTCATGGCTGAGTGATATTCCATTGTACATAAGGACCACAACTTTTTTATCCATTTTTCGCTTTCCTGGGATATTTAAGGTGGAATGAAGTGGAGGTCCTTGTCAACAGAGCAGCCCTAAACTTTGGGGTGCTTGTGTCTTGCTGATTTTCAATTTTCCCACTTTATCCCCCCATGTGTGGAAGTGCCCTATGTTCTCTAAGCTGTGTTTTTTAGATGTTTCAGGACACACCGTACACTTCTCCAGAGTGGCTGTTGGCAATTTACATCCCGCCCATCAGTGTAGCAAGGCTCCCATTTCTCCATGGCCTGTCCTGCATTTCTGGTTTTGACACTTTTTTCAGCATGGCCCTTTTGACCGATGGGAAGCGAGACTTCTTTGTAGCGCTGATTTGCCTTTCCAGGTTGCTTGGTTGGCCAAAAAGGGCGTATGCGTTTTTTCCTGAATATATTCAGGAAAAAACGCATACGCCCTTTTTGGCCAAGGGCATCATTGTCAACGTTTTGCCGCTTTTCATGTGCTTTAAAGGCGATTCGAATCTACCTCCTGAAATCAGTTTCCTGCAATTCTGCCTTGATTTCAAATCCTCTTCTTTGCCTTCCCTCAATATATTTGTGGACGAGAGTTATCATTTATAACTCTGCAGGTTTGTGAATTGCAGTGCCCTGAAGCTGCATTTTACAAGTCGCTTTTTTGGGAGCCGGCCGCAAAAGCGCAGGATGGTTTCAGGCCCTGTTCTGGTTCCGGGGGGCAGGCTGAGCCTGTGGTTAATTCTTCTTCCTGATGGGAAAATAGAGTGACCTGTGCCTGTCCCAACACCAAGAGCTAGTCTCTCATTGGTTTCCCGTCTTCCCGTTCATCCTCAGGACAAATTGCAACCTGTACGGAACAGGAGGTTAAAGGTGCTGATGCTCCAAGTAGGGAGATTGCTAGTAAAGTGGCTGGAATGGCGAACACGAGCACAAGGAGGTGAGAAATGAGGTGCGTTTTAGAAACCTTTCCCCATCACACGGTGTACCATCTTCTGGGTTTCTCATGCATGTTTTCGATGTAGGAAGATGCCCTTGAACCTGGAGATTTGGGACCCATGCGATGGGTAGCACGCAGTATTACTTTAAAGGGTCTGCGTTTGCTCACCCAACCTCACCAAACCTCTCAGCCCCAAGAGTGTCCACCCTTATGTCTCATCCAGCTGTGGGTCTAGATATGGTCAATGCAGGTTGCATCACAGCCCCTGAACGAATTGTGTAAGAATTTCTCTCTCTTTCCCTGTCTTTGTTTCATGGGTTTTTAAAAGTAATTTATTTTTATAATGGGGTTTAGCTGCTTTTCACGGCTGTGTTTATGCCGCCTTACACACACTTGACACACTAACAGAGAGATATCAATACATAGGTTTTAAGATTATTACTAGTCAGATATATTCTTGTGCGGTGAATCGGGCGTGTTGAGTCCAGTTCTCTGAGCAAGGAGTAGGTCTTGTCTATTCCATATTGGGTTTATGGAACGGTATCTGAGCTAATTTGAAACTCTTGTTTTATGTATCAGCCCACCTCACCTTTCCCGTTAAGCAGCCATAGTGTGTTTTCTGCATGTGTGACTATGTTCTGTTTTGTAATTCAGTTCAAGTGTAACGGTTTTTACATTCCCTCTATAAGTGACACCTTATGAGAAGTGTCCTTTTCTGTGTGACTTATTTCACTTAGAATCGTCTTACCTAAATCCACTCATCATGCTGCTACTAGCCTTATGACATTGATTTCATGGCTGAGTGATATTCCATTGTACATAAGGACCACAACTTTTTTATCCATTTTTCGCTTTCCTGGGATATTTAAGGTGGAAGGAAGTGGAGGTCCTTGTCAACAGAGCAGCCCTAAACTTTCGGGTGCTTGTGTCTTGCTGATTTTCAATTTTCCCACTTTATCCCCCCATGCGTAGAAGTGCCCTATGCTCTCTAAGCTGTGTTTTTTAGATGTTTCAGGACACACCGTACACTTCTCCAGAGTGGCTGTTGGCAATTTACATCCCGCCCATCAGTGTAGCAAGGCTCCCATTTCTCCATGTCCTGTCCTGCATTTCTGGTTTTGACACCTTTTTCAGCATGTCCCTTTTGACCGATGGGAAGCGAGACTTCTTTGTAGCGCTGATTTGCCTTTCCAGGTTGCTTGGTTGGCCAAAAAGGGCGTATGCGTTTTTTCCTGAATATATTCAGGAAAAAACGCATACGCCCTTTTTGGCCAAGGGCATCATTGTCAACGTTTTGCCGCTTTTCATGTGCTTTAAAGGCGATTTGAATCTACCTCCTGAAATCTGTTTCCTGCAATTCTGCCTTGATTTCAAATCCTCTTCTTTGCCTTCCCTCAATATATTTGTGGACGAGAGTTATCATTTATAATTCTGCAGGTTTGTGAATTGCAGTGCCCTGAAGCTCCATTTTACAAGTCGCTTTTTTGGGAGTCGGCCGCAAAAGCGCAGGATGGCTTCAGGCCCTGTTCTGGTTCCGGGGGGCAGGCTGAGCCTGTGGTTAATTCTTCTTCCTGATGGGAAAATTGAGTGACCTGTGCCTGTCCCAACACCAAGAGCTAGTCTCTCATTGGTTCCCCGTCTTCCCGTTCATCCTCAGGACAAATTGCAACCTGTACGGAACAGGAGGTTAAAGGTGCTGATGCTCCAAGTAGGGAGATTGCTAGTAAAGTGGCTGGAATGGCGAACCCGAGCACAAGGAGATGAGAAATTAGATGCGTTTTAGAAACCTTTCCCCATCACACGGTGTACCATCTTCTGGGTTTCTCATGCATGTTTTCGATGTAGGAAGATGCCCTTGAACCTGGAGATTTGGGACCCATGCGATGGGTAGCACGCAGTATTACTTTAAAGGGTCTGCGTTTGCTCACCCAACCACACTGAACCTCTAAGCCACAAGAGTGTCCACCCTTATGTCTCATCCAGCTGTGGGTCTAGATATGGTCAATCCAGGTTGCATCACAGCCCCTGAACGAATTGTGTAAGAATTTCTCTCTCTTTCCCTGTCTTTGTTTCATGGGTTTTTAAAAGTAATTTATTTTTATAATGGGGTTTAGCTGCTTTTCACGTCTGTGTTTAGGCCGCTTTACACCCACTTGACACACTAACAGAGAGATATCAATACATAGGTTTTAAGATTATTACTAGTCAGATATATTCTTGTGCGGTGAATCGGGCGTGTTGAGTCCAGTTCTCTGAGCAAGGAGTAGGTCTTGTCTATTCCATATTGGGTTTATGGAACGGTATCTGAGCTAATTTGAAACTCTTGTTTTATGTATCACCCCACCTCACCTTTCCCGTTAAGCAGCCACAGTGTGTTTTCTGCATGTGTGACTCTGTTCTGTTTTGTAATTCAGTTCAAGTGTAACGGTTTTTACATTCCCTCTATAAGTGACACCTTATGAGAAGTGTCCTTTTCTGTGTGACTTATTTCACTTAGAATCGTCTTACCTAAATCCACTGATCATGCTGCTACTAGCCTTATGACATTGATTTCATGGCTGAGTGATATTCCATTGTACATAAGGACCACAACTTTTTTATCCATTTTTCGCTTTCCTGGGATATTTAAGGTGGAAGGAAGTGGAGGTCCTTGTCAACAGAGCAGCCCTAAACTTTGGGGTGCTTGTGTCTTGCTGATTTTCAATTTTCCCACTTTATCCCCCCATGCGTGGAAGTGCCCTATGCTCTCTAAGCTGTGTTTTTTAGATGTTTCAGGACACACCGTACACTTCTCCAGAGTGGCTGTTTGCAATTTACATCCCGCCCATCAGTGTAGCAAGGCTCCCATTTCTCCATGGCCTGTCCTGCATTTCTGGTTTTGACAACTTTTTCAGCATGTCCCTTTTGACCGATGGGAAGCGAGACTTCTTTGTAGCGCTGATTTGCCTTTCCAGGTTGCTTGGTTGGCCAAAAAGGGCGTATGCGTTTTTTCCTGAATATATTCAGGAAAAAACGCATACGCCCTTTTTGGCCAAGGGCATCATTGTCAACGTTTTGCCGCTTTTCATGTGCTTTAAAGGCGATTCGAATCTACCTCCTGAAATCTGTTTCCTGCAATTCTGCCTTGATTTCAAATCCTCTTCTTTGCCTTCCCTCAATATATTTGTGGACGAGAGTTATCATTTATAACTCTGCAGGTTTGTGAATTGCAGTGCCCTGAAGCTCCATTTTACAAGTCGGTTTTTTGGGAGCCGGCCGCAAAAGCGCAGGATGGCTTCAGGCCCTGTTCTGGTTCCGGGGGGCAGGCTGAGCCTGTGGTTAATTCTTCTTCCTGATGGGAAAATAGAGTGACCTGTGCCTGTCCCAACACCAAGAGCTAGTCTCTCATTGGTTCCCCGTCTTCCCGTTCATCCTCAGGACATATTGCAACCTGTACGGAACAGGAGGTTAAAGGTGCTGATGCTCCAAGTAGGGAGATTGCTAGTAAAGTGGCTGGAATGGCGAACACGAGCACAAGGAGATGAGAAATGAGGTGCGTTTTAGAAACCTTTCCCCATCACACGGTGTACCATCTTCTGGGTTTCTCATGCATGTTTTCGATGTAGGAAGATGCCCTTGAACCTGGAGATTTGGGACCCATGCGATGGGTAGCACGCAGTATTACTTTAAAGGGTCTCCGTTTGCTCACCCAACCTCACCAAACCTCTCAGCCCCAAGAGTGTCCACCCTTATGTCTCATCCAGCTGTGGGTCTAGATATGGTCAATCCAGGTTGCATCACAGCCCCTGAACGAATTGTGTAAGAATTTCTCTCTCTTTCCCTGTCTTTGTTTCATGGGTTTTTAAAAGTAATTTCTTTTTATAATGGGGTTTAGCTGCTTTTCACGGCTGTGTTTAGGCCGCTTTTTACCCACTTGACACAGTAACAGAGAGATATCAATACATAGGTTTTAAGATTATTACTAGTCAGATATATTCTTGTGCGGTGAATCGGGCGTGTTGAGTCCAGTTCTCTGAGCAAGGAGTAGGTCTTGTCTATTCCATATTGGGTTTATGGAACGGTATCTGAGCTAATTTGAAACTCTTGTTTTATGTATCACCCCACCTCACCTTTCCCGTTAAGCAGCCATAGTGTGTTTTCTGCATGTGTGACTCTGTTCTGTTTTGTAATTCAGTTCAAGTGTAACGGTTTTTACATTCCCTCTATAAGTGACACCTTATGAGAAGTGTCCTTTTCTGTGTGACTTATTTCACTTAGAATCGTCTTACCTAAATCCACTCATCATGCTGCTACTAGCCTTATGACATTGATTTCATGGCTGAGTGATATTCCATTGTACATAAGGACCACAACTTTTTTATCCATTTTTCGCTTTCCTGGGATATTTAAGGTGGAAGGAAGTGGAGGTCCTTGTCAACAGAGCAGCCCTAAACTTTGGGGTGCTTGTGTCTTGCTGATTTTCAATTTTCCCACTTTATCCCCCCATGCGTGGAAGTGCCCTATGCTCTCTAAGCTGTGTTTTTTAGATGTTTCAGGACACACCGTACACTTCTCCAGAGTGGCTGTTGGCAATTTACATCCCGCCCATCAGTGTAGCAAGGCTTCCATTTCTCCATGGCCTGTCCCGCATTTCTGGTTTTGACACTTTTTTCAGCATGGCCCTTTTGACCGATGGGAAGCGAGACTTCTTTGTAGCGCTGATTTGCCTTTCCAGGTTGCTTGGTGGGCCAAAAAGGGCGTATGCGTTTTTTCCTGAATATATTCAGGAAAAAACGCATACGCCCTTTTTGGCCAAGGGCATCATTGTCAACGTTTTGCCGCTTTTCATGTGCTTTAAAGGCGATTCGAATCTTCCTCCTGAAATCTGTTTCCTGCAATTCTGCCTTGATTTCAAATCCTCTTCTTTGCCTTCCCTCAATATATTTGTGGACGAGAGTTATCATTTATAACTCTGCAGGTTTGTGAATTGCAGTGCCCTGAAGCTCCATTTTACAAGTCGCTTTTTTGGGAGCCGGCCGCAAAAGCGCAGGATGGCTTCAGGCCCTGTTCTGGTTCCGGGGGGCAGGCTGAGCCTGTGGTTAATTCTTCTTCCTGATGGGAAAATAGAGTGACCTGTGCCTGTCCCAACACCAAGAGCTAGTCTCTCATTGGTTCCCCGTCTTCCCGTTCATCCTCAGGACAAATTGCAACCTGTACGGAACAGGAGGTTAAAGGTGCTGATGCTCCAAGTAGGGAGATTGCTAGTAAAGTGGCTGGAATGGCGAACCCGAGCACAAGGAGATGAGAAATTAGATGCGTTTTAGAAACCTTTCCCCATCACACGGTGTACCATCTTCTGGGTTTCTCATGCATGTTTTCGATGTAGGAAGATGCCCTTGAACCTGGAGATTTGGGACCCATGCGATGGGTAGCACGCAGTATTACTTTAAAGGGTCTGCGTTTGCTCACCCAACCTCACTGAACCTCTAAGCCACAAGAGTGTCCACCCTTATGTCTCATCCAGCTGTGGGTCTAGATATGGTCAATCCAGGTTGCATCACAGCCCCTGAACGAATTGTGTAAGAATTTCTCTCTCTTTCCCTGTCTTTGTTTCATGGGTTTTTAAAAGTAATTTATTTTTATAATGGGGTTTAGCTGCTTTTCACGTCTGTGTTTAGGCCGCTTTACACCCACTTGACACACTAACAGAGAGATATCAATACATAGGTTTTAAGATTATTACTAGTCAGATATATTCTTGTGCGGTGAATCGGGCGTGTTGAGTCCAGTTCTCTGAGCAAGGAGTAGGTCTTGTCTATTCCATATTGGGTTTATGGAACGGTATCTGAGCTAATTTGAAACTCTTGTTTTATGTATCACCCCACCTCACCTTTCCCGTTAAGCAGCCATAGTGTGTTTTCTGCATGTGTGACTCTGTTCTGTTTTGTAATTCAGTTCAAGTGTAACGGTTTTTACATTCCCTCTATAAGTGACACCTTATGAGAAGTGTCCTTTTCTGTGTGACTTATTTCACTTAGAATCGTCTTACCTAAATCCACTCATCATGCTGCTACTAGCCTTATGACATTGATTTCATGGCTGAGTGATATTCCATTGTACATAAGGACCACAACTTTTTTATCCATTTTTCGCTTTCCTGGGATATTTAAGGTGGAAGGAAGTGGAGGTCCTTGTCAACAGAGCAGCCCTAAACTTTGGGGTGCTTGTGTCTTGCTGATTTTCAATTTTCCCACTTTATCCCCCCATGCGTGGAAGTGCCCTATGCTCTCTAAGCTGTGTTTTTTAGATGTTTCAGGACACACCGTACACTTCTCCAGAGTGGCTGTTGGCAATTTACATCCCGCCCATCAGTGTAGCAAGGCTCCCATTTCTCCATGGCCTGTCCTGCATTTCTGGTTTTGACAACTTTTTCAGCATGTCCCTTTTGACCGATGGGAAGCGAGACTTCTTTGTAGCGCTGATTTGCCTTTCCAGGTTGCTTGGTTGGCCAAAAAGGGCGTATGCGTTTTTTCCTGAATATATTCAGGAAAAAACGCATACGCCCTTTTTGGCCAAGGGCATCATTGTCAACGTTTTGCCGCTTTTCATGTGCTTTAAAGGCGATTCGAATCTACCTCCTGAAATCTGTTTCCTGCAATTCTGCCTTGATTTCAAATCCTCTTCTTTGCCTTCCCTCAATATATTTGTGGACGAGAGTTATCATTTATAACTCTGCAGGTTTGTGAATTGCAGTGCCCTGAAGCTCCATTTTACAAGTCGGTTTTTTGGGAGCCGGCCGCAAAAGCGCAGGATGGCTTCAGGCCCTGTTCTGGTTCCGGGGGGCAGGCTGAGCCTGTGGTTAATTCTTCTTCCTGATGGGAAAATAGAGTGACCTGTGCCTGTCCCAACACCAAGAGCTAGTCTCTCATTGGTTCCCCGTCTTCCCGTTCATCCTCAGGACAAATTGCAACCTGTACGGAACAGGAGGTTAAAGGTGCTGATGCTCCAAGTAGGGAGATTGCTAGTAAAGTGGCTGGAATGGCGAACACGAGCACAAGGAGATGAGAAATGAGGTGCGTTTTAGAAACCTTTCCCCATCACACGGTGTACCATCTTCTGGGTTTCTCATGCATGTTTTCGATGTAGGAAGATGCCCTTGAACCTGGAGATTTGGGACCCATGCGATGGGTAGCACGCAGTATTACTTTAAAGGGTCTGCGTTTGCTCACCCAACCTCACTGAACCTCTAAGCCACAAGAGTGTCCACCCTTATGTCTCATCCAGCTGTGGGTCTAGATATGGTCAATCCAGGTTGCATCACAGCCCCTGAACGAATTGTGTAAGAATTTCTCTCTCTTTCCCTGTCTTTGTTTCATGGGTTTTTAAAAGTAATTTATTTTTATAATGGGGTTTAGCTGCTTTTCACGTCTGTGTTTAGGCCGCTTTACACCCACTTGACACACTAACAGAGAGATATCAATACATAGGTTTTAAGATTATTACTAGTCAGATATATTCTTGTGCGGTGAATCGGGCGTGTTGAGTCCAGTTCTCTGAGCAAGGAGTAGGTCTTGTCTATTCCATATTGGGTTTATGGAACGGTATCTGAGCTAATTTGAAACTCTTGTTTTATGTATCACCCCACCTCACCTTTCCCGTTAAGCAGCCATAGTGTGTTTTCTGCATGTGTGACTCTGTTCTGTTTTGTAATTCAGTTCAAGTGTAACGGTTTTTACATTCCCTCTATAAGTGACACCTTATGAGAAGTGTCCTTTTCTGTGTGACTTATTTCACTTAGAATCGTCTTACCTAAATCCACTGATCATGCTGCTACTAGCCTTATGACATTGATTTCATGGCTGAGTGATATTCCATTGTACATAAGGACCACAACTTTTTTATCCATTTTTCGCTTTCCTGGGATATTTAAGGTGGAAGGAAGTGGAGGTCCTTGTCAACAGAGCAGCCCTAAACTTTGGGGTGCTTGTGTCTTGCTGATTTTCAATTTTCCCACTTTATCCCCCCATGCGTGGAAGTGCCCTATGCTCTCTAAGCTGTGTTTTTTAGATGTTTCAGGACACACCGTACACTTCTCCAGAGTGGCTGTTGGCAATTTACATCCCGCCCATCAGTGTAGCAAGGCTCCCATTTCTCCATGGCCTGTCCTGCATTTCTGGTTTTGACAACTTTTTCAGCATGTCCCTTTTGACCGATGGGAAGCGAGACTTCTTTGTAGCGCTGATTTGCCTTTCCAGGTTGCTTGGTTGGCCAAAAAGGGCGTATGCGTTTTTTCCTGAATATATTCAGGAAAAAACGCATACGCCCTTTTTGGCCAAGGGCATCATTGTCAACGTTTTGCCGCTTTTCATGTGCTTTAAAGGCGATTCGAATCTACCTCCTGAAATCTGTTTCCTGCAATTCTGCCTTGATTTCAAATCCTCTTCTTTGCCTTCCCTCAATATATTTGTGGACGAGAGTTATCATTTATAACTCTGCAGGTTTGTGAATTGCAGTGCCCTGAAGCTCCATTTTACAAGTCGCTTTTTTGGGAGCCGGCCGCAAAAGCGCAGGATGGCTTCAGGCCCTGTTCTGGTTCCGGGGGGCAGGCTGAGCCTGTGGTTAATTCTTCTTCCTGATGGGAAAATAGAGTGACCTGTGCCTGTCCCAACACCAAGAGCTAGTCTCTCATTGGTTCCCCGTCTTCCCGTTCATCCTCAGGACAAATTGCAACCTGTACGGAACAGGAGGTTAAAGGTGCTGATGCTCCAAGTAGGGAGATTGCTAGTAAAGTGGCTGGAATGGCGAACACGAGCACAAGGAGATGAGAAATGAGGTGCGTTTTAGAAACCTTTCCCCATCACACGGTGTACCATCTTCTGGGTTTCTCATGCATGTTTTCGATGTAGGAAGATGCCCTTGAACCTGGAGATTTGGGACCCATGCGATGGGTAGCACGCAGTATTACTTTAAAGGGTCTCCGTTTGCTCACCCAACCTCACCAAACCTCTCAGCCCCAAGAGTGTCCACCCTTATGTCTCATCCAGCTGTGGGTCTAGATATGGTCAATGCAGGTTGCATCACAGCCCCTGAACGAATTGTGTAAGAATTTCTCTCTCTTTCCCTGTCTTTGTTTCATGGGTTTTTAAAAGTAATTTATTTTTATAATGGGGTTTAGCTGCTTTTCACGGCTGTGTTTATGCCGCCTTACACACACTTGACACACTAACAGAGAGATATCAATACATAGGTTTTAAGATTATTACTAGTCAGATATATTCTTGTGCGGTCAATCGGGCGTGTTGAGTCCAGTTCTCTGAGCAAGGAGTAGGTCTTGTCTATTCCATAATGGGTTTATGGAACGGTATCTGAGCTAATTTGAAACTCTTGTTTTATGTATCACCCCACCTCACCTTTCCCGTTAAGCAGCCATAGTGTGTTTTCTGCATGTGTGACTCTGTTCTGTTTTGTAATTCAGTTCAAGTGTAACGGTTTTTACATTCCCTCTATAAGTGACACCTTATGAGAAGTGTCCTTTTCTGTGTGACTTATTTCACTTAGAATCGTCTTACCTAAATCCACTCATCATGCTGCTACTAGCCTTATGACATTGATTTCATGGCTGAGTGATATTCCATTGTACATAAGGACCACAACTTTTTTATCCATTTTTCGCTTTCCTGGGATATTTAAGGTGGAATGAAGTGGAGGTCCTTGTCAACAGAGCAGCCCTAAACTTTGGGGTGCTTGTGTCTTGCTGATTTTCAATTTTCCCACTTTATCCCCCCATGTGTGGAAGTGCCCTATGCTCTCTAAGCTGTGTTTTTTAGATGTTTCAGGACACACCGTACACTTCTCCAGAGTGGCTGTTGGCAATTTACATCCCGCCTATCAGTGTAGCAAGGCTCCCATTTCTCCATGGCCTTTCCTGCATTTCTGGTTTTGACACTTTTTTCAGCATGTCCCTTTTGACCGATGGGAAGCGAGACTTCTTTGTAGCGCTGATTTGCCTTTCCAGGTTGCTTGGTTGGCCAAAAAGGGCGTATGCGTTTTTTCCTGAATATATTCAGGAAAAAACGCATATGCCCTTTTTGGCCAAGGGCATCATTGTCAACGTTTTGCCGCTTTTCATGTGCTTTAAAGGCAATTCGAATCTACCTCCTGAAATCTGTTTCCTGCAATTCTGCCTTGATTTCAAATCCTCTTCTTTGCCTACCCTCAATATATTTGTGGACGAGAGTTATCATTTATAACTCTGCAGGTTTGTGAATTGCAGTGCCCTGAAGCTCCATTTTACAAGTCGCTTTTTTGGGAGCCGGCCGCAAAAGCGCAGGATGGCTTCAGGCCCTGTTCTGGTTCCGGGGGGCAGGCTGAGCCTGTGGTTAATTCTTCTTCCTGATGGGAAAATAGAGTGACCTGTGCCTGTCCCAACACCAAGAGCTAGTCTCTCATTGGTTCCCCGTCTTCCCGTTCATCCTCAGGACAAATTGCAACCTGTACGGAACAGGAGGTTAAAGGTGCTGATGCTCCAAGTAGGGAGATTGCTAGTAAAGTGGCTGGAATGGCGAACACGAGCACAAGGAGATGAGAAATGAGGTGCGTTTTAGAAACCTTTCCCCATCACACGGTGTACCATCTTCTGGGTTTCTCATGCATGTTTTCGATGTAGGAAGATGCCCTTGAACCTGGAGATTTGGGACCCATGCGATGGGTAGCACGCAGTATTACTTTAAAGGGTCTGCGTTTGCTCACCCAACTTCACCAAACCTCTCAGCCCCAAGAGTGTCCACCCTTATGTCTCATCCAGCTGTGGGTCTAGATATGGTCAATCCAGGTTGCATCACAGCCCCTGAACGAATTGTGTAAGAATTTCTCTCTCTTTCCCTGTCTTTGTTTCATGGGTTTTTAAAAGTAATTTATTTTTATAATGGGGTTTAGCTGCTTTTCACGGCTGTGTTTAGGCCGCTTTACACCCACTTGACACACTAACAGAGAGATATCAATACATAGGTTTTAAGATTATTACTAGTCAGATATATTCTTGTGCGGTGAATCGGGCGTGTTGAGTCCAGTTCTCTGAGCAAGGAGTAGGTCTTGTCTATTCCATATTGGGTTTATGGAACGGTATCTGAGCTAATTTGAAACTCTTGTTTTATGTATCACCCCACCTCACCTTTCCCGTTAAGCAGCCATAGTGTGTTTTCTGCATGTGTGACTCTGTTCTGTTTTGTAATTCAGTTCAAGTGTAACGGTTTTTACATTCCCTCTATAAGTGACACCTTATGAGAAGTGTCCTTTTCTGTGTGACTTATTTCACTTAGAATCGTCTTACCTAAATCCACTCATCATGCTGCTACTAGCCTTATGACATTGATTTCATGGCTGAGTGATATTCCAATGTACATAAGGACCACAAATTTTTTATCCATTTTTCGCTTTCCTGGGATATTTAAGGTGGAAGGAAGTGGAGGTCCTTGTCAACAAAGCAGCCCTAAACTTTGGGGTGCTTGTGTCTTGCTGATTTTCAATTTCAATGGAAGTGCCCTATGCTCTCTAAGCTGTGTTTTTTAGATGTTTCAGGACACACCGTACACTTCTCCAGAGTGGCTGTTGGCAATTTACATCCCGCCCATCAGTGTAGCAAGGCTCCCATTTCTCCATGGCCTGTCCTGCATTTCTGGTTTTGACAACTTTTTCAGCATGTCCCTTTTGACCGATGGGAAGCGAGACTTCTTTGTAGCGCTGATTTGCCTTTCCAGGTTGCTTGGTTGGCCAAAAAGGGCGTATGCGTTTTTTCCTGAATATATTCAGGAAAAAACGCATACGCCCTTTTTGGCCAAGGGCATCATTGTCAACGTTTTGCCGCTTTTCATGTGCTTTAAAGGCGATTCGAATCTACCTCCTGAAATCTGTTTCCTGCAATTCTGCCTTGATTTCAAATCCTCTTCTTTGCCTTCCCTCAATATATTTGTGGACGAGAGTTATCATTTATAACTCTGCAGGTTTGTGAATTGCAGTGCCCTGAAGCTCCATTTTACAAGTCGCTTTTTTGGGAGCTGGCCGCAAAAGCGCAGGATGGCTTCAGGCCCTGTTCTGGTTCCGGGGGGCAGGCTGAGCCTGTGGTTAATTCTTCTTCCTGATGGGAAAATAGAGTGACCTGTGCCTGTCCCAACACCAAGAGCTAGTCTCTCATTGGTTTCCCGTCTTCCCGTTCATCCTCAGGACAAATTGCAACCTGTACGGAACAGGAGGTTAAAGGTGCTGATGCTCCAAGTAGGGAGATTGCTAGTAAAGTGGCTGGAATGGCGAACACGAGCACAAGGATGTGAGAAATGAGGTGCGTTTTAGAAACCTTTCCCCATCACACGGTGTACCATCTTCTGGGTTTCTCATGCATGTTTTCGATGTAGGAAGATGCCCTTGAACCTGGAGATTTAGGACCCATGCGATGGGTAGCACGCAGTATTACTTTACAGGGTCTGCGTTTGCTCACCCAACCTCACCAAACCTCTCAGCCCCAAGAGTGTCCACCCTTATGTCTCATCCAGCTGTGGGTCTAGATATGGTCAATCCAGGTTGCATCACAGCCCCCGAACGAATTGTGTAAGAATTTCTCTCTCTTTCCCTGTCTTTGTTTCATGGGTTTTTAAAAGTAATTTATTTTTATAATTGGGTTTAGCTGCTTTTCACGGCCGTGTTTATGCCACCTTACACACACTTGACACACTAACAGAGAGATATCAATACATAGGTTTTAAGATTATTACTAGTCAGATATATTCTTGTGCGGTGAATCGGGCGTGTTGAGTCCAGTTCTCTGAGCAAGGAGTAGGTCTTGTCTATTCCATATTGGGTTTATGGAACGGTATCTGAGCTAATTTGAAACTCTTGTTTTATGTATCACCCCACCTCACCTTTCCCGTTAAGCAGCCATAGTGTGTTTTCTGCATGTGTGACTCTGTTCTGTTTTGTAATTCAGTTCAAGTGTAACGGTTTTTACATTCCCTCTATAAGTGACACCTTATGAGAAGTGTCCTTTTCTGTGTGACTTATTTCACTTAGAATCGTCTTACCTAAATCCACTCATCATGCTGCTACTAGCCTTATGACATTGATTTCATGGCTGAGTGATATTCCATTGTACATAAGGACCACAACTTTTTTATCCATTTTTCGCTTTCCTGGGATATTTAAGGTGGAATGAAGTGGAGGTCCTTGTCAACAGAGCAGCCCTAAACTTTGGGGTGCTTGTGTCTTGCTGATTTTCAATTTTCCCACTTTATCCCCCCATGCGTGGAAGTGCCCTATGCTCTCTAAGCTGTGTTTTTTAGATGTTTCAGGACACACCGTACACTTCTCCAGAGTGGCTGTTGGCAATTTACATCCCGCCCATCAGTGTAGCAAGGCTCCCATTTCTCCATGGCCTGTCCTGCATTTCTGGTTTTGACAACTTTTTCAGCATGTCCCTTTTGACCGATGGGAAGCGAGACTTCTTTGTAGCGCTGATTTGCCTTTCCAGGTTGCTTGGTTGGCCAAAAAGGGCGTATGCGTTTTTTCCTGAATATATTCAGGAAAAAACGCATACGCCCTTTTTGGCCAAGGGCATCATTGTCAACGTTTTGCCGCTTTTCATGTGCTTTAAAGGCGATTCGAATCTACCTCCTGAAATCTGTTTCCTGCAATTCTGCCTTGATTTCAAATCCTCTTCTTTGCCTTCCCTCAATATATTTGTGGACGAGAGTTATCATTTATAACTCTGCAGGTTTGTGAATTGCAGTGCCCTGAAGCTCCATTTTACAAGTCGGTTTTTTGGGAGCCGGCCGCAAAAGCGCAGGATGGCTTCAGGCCCTGTTCTGGTTCCGGGGGGCAGGCTGAGCCTGTGGTTAATTCTTCTTCCTGATGGGAAAATAGAGTGACCTGTGCCTGTCCCAACACCAAGAGCTAGTCTCTCATTGGTTCCCCGTCTTCCCGTTCATCCTCAGGACAAATTGCAACCTGTACGGAACAGGAGGTTAAAGGTGCTGATGCTCCAAGTAGGGAGATTGCTAGTAAAGTGGCTGGAATGGCGAACCCGAGCACAAGGAGATGAGAAATGCGGTGCGTTTTAGAAACCTTTCCCCATCACACGGTGTACCATCTTCTGGGTTTCTCATGCATGTTTTCGATGTAGGAAGATGCCCTTGAACCTGGAGATTTGGGACCCATGCGATGGGTAGCACGCAGTATTACTTTAAAGGGTCTGCGTTTGCTCACCCAACCTCACCAAACCTCTCAGCCCCAAGAGTGTCCACCCTTATGTCTCATCCAGCTGTGGGTCTAGATATGGTCAATGCAGGTTGCATCACAGCCCCTGAACGAATTGTGTAAGAATTTCTCTCTCTTTCCCTGTCTTTGTTTCATGGGTTTTTAAAAGTAATTTATTTTTATAATGGGGTTTAGCTGCTTTTCACTGCTGTGTTTATGCCGCCTTACACACACGTGACACACTAACAGAGAGATATCAATACATAGGTTTTAAGATTATTAGTAGTCAGATATATTCTTGTGCGGTGAATCGGGCGTGTTGAGTCCAGTTCTCTGAGCAAGGAGTAGGTCTTGTCTATTCCATATTGGGTTTATGGAACGGTATCTGAGCTAATTTGAAACTCTTGTTTTATGTATCACCCCACCTCACCTTTCCCGTTAAGCAGCCATAGTGTGTTTTCTGCATGTGTGACTCTGTTCTGTTTTGTAATTCAGTTCAAGTGTAACGGTTTTTACATTCCCTCTATAAGTGACACCTTATGAGAAGTGTCCTTTTCTGTGTGACTTATTTCACTTAGAATCGTCTTACCTAAATCCACTCATCATGCTGCTACTAGCCTTATGACATTGATTTCATGGCTGAGTGATATTCCATTGTACATAAGGACCACAACTTTTTTATCCATTTTTCGCTTTCCTGGGATATTTAAGGTGGAATGAAGTGGAGGTCCTTGTCAACAGAGCAGCCCTAAACTTTGGGGTGCTTGTGTCTTGCTGATTTTCAATTTTCCCACTTTATCCCCCCATGTGTGGAAGTGCCCTATGCTCTCTAAGCTGTGTTTTTTAGATGTTTCAGGACACACCGTACACTTCTCCAGAGTGGCTGTTGGCAATTTACATCCCGCCCATCAGTGTAGCAAGGCTCCCATTTCTCCATGGCCTGTCCTGCATTTCTGGTTTTGACACTTTTTTCAGCATGGCCCTTTTGACCGATGGGAAGCGAGACTTCTTTGTAGCGCTGATTTGCCTTTCCAGGTTGCTTGGTTGGCCAAAAAGGGCGTATGCGTTTTTTCCTGAATATATTCAGGAAAAAACGCATACGCCCTTTTTGGCCAAGGGCATCATTGTCAACGTTTTGCCGCTTTTCATGTGCTTTAAAGGCGATTCGAATCTACCTCCTGAAATCTGTTTCCTGCAATTCTGCCTTGATTTCAAATCCTCTTCTTTGCCTTCCCTCAATATATTTGTGGACGAGAGTTATCATTTATAACTCTGCAGGTTTGTGAATTGCAGTGCCCTGAAGCTGCATTTTACAAGTCGCTTTTTTGGGAGCCGGCCGCAAAAGCGCAGGATGGCTTCAGGCCCTGTTCTGGTTCCGGGGAGCAGGCTGAGCCTGTGGTTAATTCTTCTTCCTGATGGGAAAATAGAGTGACCTGTGCCTGTCCCAACACCAAGAGCTAGTCTCTCATTGGTTTCCCGTCTTCCCGTTCATCCTCAGGACAAATTGCAACCTGTACGGAACAGGAGGTTAAAGGTGCTGATGCTCCAAGTAGGGAGATTGCTAGTAAAGTGGCTGGAATGGCGAACACGAGCACAAGGAGGTGAGAAATGAGGTGCGTTTTAGAAACCTTTCCCCATCACACGGTGTACCATCTTCTGGGTTTCTCATGCATGTTTTCGATGTAGGAAGATGCCCTTGAACCTGGAGATTTGGGACCCATGCGATGGGTAGCACGCAGTATTACTTTAAAGGGTCTGCGTTTGCTCACCCAACCTCACCAAACCTCTCAGCCCCAAGAGTGTCCACCCTTATGTCTCATCCAGCTGTGGGTCTAGATATGGTCAATCCAGGTTGCATCACAGCCCCCGAACGAATTGTGTAAGAATTTCTCTCTCTTTCCTTGTCTTTGTTTCATGGGTTTTTAAAAGTAATTTATTTTTATAATGGGGTTTAGCTGCTTTTCACGGCCGTGTTTATGCCGCCTTACACACACTTGACACACTAACAGAGAGATATCAATACATAGGTTTTAAGATTATTACTAGTCAGATATATTCTTGTGCGGTGAATCGGGCGTGTTGAGTCCAGTTCTCTGAGCAAGGAGTAGGTCTTGTCTATTCCATATTGGGTTTATGGAACGGTATCTGAGCTAATTTGAAACTCTTGTTTTATGTATCACCCCACCTCACCTTTCCCGTTAAGCAGCCATAGTGTGTTTTCTGCATGTGTGACTCTGTTCTGTTTTGTAATTCAGTTCAAGTGTAACGGTTTTTACATTCCCTCTATAAGTGACACCTTATGAGAAGTGTCCTTTTCTGTGTGACTTATTTCACTTAGAATCGTCTTACCTAAATCCACTCATCATGCTGCTACTAGCCTTATGACATTGATTTCATGGCTGAGTGATATTCCATTGTACATAAGGACCACAACTTTTTTATCCATTTTTCGCTTTCCTGGGATATTTAAGGTGGAATGAAGTGGAGGTCCTTGTCAACAGAGCAGCCCTAAACTTTGGGGTGCTTGTGTCTTGCTGATTTTCAATTTTCCCACTTTATCCCCCCATGTGTGGAAGTGCCCTATGTTCTCTAAGCTGTGTTTTTTAGATGTTTCAGGACACACCGTACACTTCTCCAGAGTGGCTGTTGGCAATTTACATCCCGCCCATCAGTGTAGCAAGGCTCCCATTTCTCCATGGCCTGTCCTGCATTTCTGGTTTTGACACTTTTTTCAGCATGGCCCTTTTGACCGATGGGAAGCGAGACTTCTTTGTAGCGCTGATTTGCCTTTCCAGGTTGCTTGGTTGGCCAAAAAGGGCGTATGCGTTTTTTCCTGAATATATTCAGGAAAAAACGCATACGCCCTTTTTGGCCAAGGGCATCATTGTCAACGTTTTGCCGCTTTTCATGTGCTTTAAAGGCGATTCGAATCTACCTCCTGAAATCAGTTTCCTGCAATTCTGCCTTGATTTCAAATCCTCTTCTTTGCCTTCCCTCAATATATTTGTGGACGAGAGTTATCATTTATAACTCTGCAGGTTTGTGAATTGCAGTGCCCTGAAGCTGCATTTTACAAGTCGCTTTTTTGGGAGCCGGCCGCAAAAGCGCAGGATGGTTTCAGGCCCTGTTCTGGTTCCGGGGGGCAGGCTGAGCCTGTGGTTAATTCTTCTTCCTGATGGGAAAATAGAGTGACCTGTGCCTGTCCCAACACCAAGAGCTAGTCTCTCATTGGTTTCCCGTCTTCCCGTTCATCCTCAGGACAAATTGCAACCTGTACGGAACAGGAGGTTAAAGGTGCTGATGCTCCAAGTAGGGAGATTGCTAGTAAAGTGGCTGGAATGGCGAACACGAGCACAAGGAGGTGAGAAATGAGGTGCGTTTTAGAAACCTTTCCCCATCACACGGTGTACCATCTTCTGGGTTTCTCATGCATGTTTTCGATGTAGGAAGATGCCCTTGAACCTGGAGATTTGGGACCCATGCGATGGGTAGCACGCAGTATTACTTTAAAGGGTCTGCGTTTGCTCACCCAACCTCACCAAACCTCTCAGCCCCAAGAGTGTCCACCCTTATGTCTCATCCAGCTGTGGGTCTAGATATGGTCAATCCAGGTTGCATCACAGCCCCTGAACGAATTGTGTAAGAATTTCTCTCTCTTTCCCTGTCTTTGTTTCATGGGTTTTTAAAAGTAATTTATTTTTATAATGGGGTTTAGCTGCTTTTCACGGCTGTGTTTATGCCGCCTTACACACACTTGACACACTAACAGAGAGATATCAATACATAGGTTTTAAGATTATTACTAGTCAGATATATTCTTGTGCGGTGAATCGGGCGTGTTGAGTCCAGTTCTCTGAGCAAGGAGTAGGTCTTGTCTATTCCATATTGGGTTTATGGAACGGTATCTGAGCTAATTTGAAACTCTTGTTTTATGTATCAGCCCACCTCACCTTTCCCGTTAAGCAGCCATAGTGTGTTTTCTGCATGTGTGACTATGTTCTGTTTTGTAATTCAGTTCAAGTGTAACGGTTTTTACATTCCCTCTATAAGTGACACCTTATGAGAAGTGTCCTTTTCTGTGTGACTTATTTCACTTAGAATCGTCTTACCTAAATCCACTCATCATGCTGCTACTAGCCTTATGACATTGATTTCATGGCTGAGTGATATTCCATTGTACATAAGGACCACAACTTTTTTATCCATTTTTCGCTTTCCTGGGATATTTAAGGTGGAAGGAAGTGGAGGTCCTTGTCAACAGAGCAGCCCTAAACTTTCGGGTGCTTGTGTCTTGCTGATTTTCAATTTTCCCACTTTATCCCCCCATGCGTAGAAGTGCCCTATGCTCTCTAAGCTGTGTTTTTTAGATGTTTCAGGACACACCGTACACTTCTCCAGAGTGGCTGTTGGCAATTTACATCCCGCCCATCAGTGTAGCAAGGCTCCCATTTCTCCATGTCCTGTCCTGCATTTCTGGTTTTGACACCTTTTTCAGCATGTCCCTTTTGACCGATGGGAAGCGAGACTTCTTTGTAGCGCTGATTTGCCTTTCCAGGTTGCTTGGTTGGCCAAAAAGGGCGTATGCGTTTTTTCCTGAATATATTCAGGAAAAAACGCATACGCCCTTTTTGGCCAAGGGCATCATTGTCAACGTTTTGCCGCTTTTCATGTGCTTTAAAGGCGATTTGAATCTACCTCCTGAAATCTGTTTCCTGCAATTCTGCCTTGATTTCAAATCCTCTTCTTTGCCTTCCCTCAATATATTTGTGGACGAGAGTTATCATTTATAATTCTGCAGGTTTGTGAATTGCAGTGCCCTGAAGCTCCATTTTACAAGTCGCTTTTTTGGGAGTCGGCCGCAAAAGCGCAGGATGGCTTCAGGCCCTGTTCTGGTTCCGGGGGGCAGGCTGAGCCTGTGGTTAATTCTTCTTCCTGATGGGAAAATTGAGTGACCTGTGCCTGTCCCAACACCAAGAGCTAGTCTCTCATTGGTTCCCCGTCTTCCCGTTCATCCTCAGGACAAATTGCAACCTGTACGGAACAGGAGGTTAAAGGTGCTGATGCTCCAAGTAGGGAGATTGCTAGTAAAGTGGCTGGAATGGCGAACCCGAGCACAAGGAGATGAGAAATGCGGTGCGTTTTAGAAACCTTTCCCCATCACACGGTGTACCATCTTCTGGGTTTCTCATGCATGTTTTCGATGTAGGAAGATGCCCTTGAACCTGGAGATTTGGGACCCATGCGATGGGTAGCACGCAGTATTACTTTAAAGGGTCTGCGTTTGCTCACCCAACCTCACCAAACCTCTCAGCCCCAAGAGTGTCCACCCTTATGTCTCATCCAGCTGTGGGTCTAGATATGGTCAATGCAGGTTGCATCACAGCCCCTGAACGAATTGTGTAAGAATTTCTCTCTCTTTCCCTGTCTTTGTTTCATGGGTTTTTAAAAGTAATTTATTTTTATAATGGGGTTTAGCTGCTTTTCACGGCTGTGTTTATGCCGCCTTACACACACTTGACACACTAACAGAGAGATATCAATACATAGGTTTTAAGATTATTACTAGTCAGATATATTCTTGTGCGGTGAATCGGGCGTGTTGAGTCCAGTTCTCTGAGCAAGGAGTAGGTCTTGTCTATTCCATATTGGGTTTATGGAACGGTATCTGAGCTAATTTGAAACTCTTGTTTTATGTATCAGCCCACCTCACCTTTCCCGTTAAGCAGCCATAGTGTGTTTTCTGCATGTGTGACTCTGTTCTGTTTTGTAATTCAGTTCAAGTGTAACGGTTTTTACATTCCCTCTATAAGTGACACCTTATGAGAAGTGTCCTTTTCTGTGTGACTTATTTCACTTAGAATCGTCTTACCTAAATCCACTCATCATGCTGCTACTAGCCTTATGACATTGATTTCATGGCTGAGTGATATTCCATTGTACATAAGGACCACAACTTTTTTATCCATTTTTCGCTTTCCTGGGATATTTAAGGTGGAAGGAAGTGGAGGTCCTTGTCAACAGAGCAGCCCTAAACTTTCGGGTGCTTGTGTCTTGCTGATTTTCAATTTTCCCACTTTATCCCCCCATGCGTAGAAGTGCCCTATGCTCTCTAAGCTGTGTTTTTTAGATGTTTCAGGACACACCGTACACTTCTCCAGAGTGGCTGTTGGCAATTTACATCCCGCCCATCAGTGTAGCAAGGCTCCCATTTCTCCATGGCCTGTCCTGCATTTCTGGTTTTGACACCTTTTTCAGCATGTCCCTTTTGACCGATGGGAAGCGAGACTTCTTTGTAGCGCTGATTTGCCTTTCCAGGTTGCTTGGTTGGCCAAAAAGGGCGTATGCGTTTTTTCCTGAATATATTCAGGAAAAAACGCATACGCCCTTTTTGGCCAAGGGCATCATTGTCAACGTTTTGCCGCTTTTCATGTGCTTTAAAGGCGATTTGAATCTACCTCCTGAAATCTGTTTCCTGCAATTCTGCCTTGATTTCAAATCCTCTTCTTTGCCTTCCCTCAATATATTTGTGGACGAGAGTTACCATTTATAATTCTGCAGGTTTGTGAATTGCAGTGCCCTGAAGCTCCATTTTACAAGTCGCTTTTTTGGGAGTCGGCCGCAAAAGCGCAGGATGGCTTCAGGCCCTGTTCTGGTTCCGGGGGGCAGGCTGAGCCTGTGGTTAATTCTTCTTCCTGATGGGAAAATTGAGTGACCTGTGCCTGTCCCAACACCAAGAGCTAGTCTCTCATTGGTTCCCCGTCTTCCCGTTCATCCTCAGGACAAATTGCAACCTGTACGGAACAGGAGGTTAAAGGTGCTGATGCTCCAAGTAGGGAGATTGCTAGTAAAGTGGCTGGAATGGCGAACCCGAGCACAAGGAGATGAGAAATGCGGTGCGTTTTAGAAACCTTTCCCCATCACACGGTGTACCATCTTCTGGGTTTCTCATGCATGTTTTCGATGTAGGAAGATGCCCTTGAACCTGGAGATTTGGGACCCATGCGATGGGTAGCACGCAGTATTACTTTAAAGGGTCTGCCTTTGCTCACCCAACCTCACCAAACCTCTCAGCCCCAAGAGTGTCCACCCTTATGTCTCATCCAGCTGTGGGTCTAGATATGGTCAATGCAGGTTGCATCACAGCCCCTGAACGAATTGTGTAAGAATTTCTCTCTCTTTCCCTGTCTTTGTTTCATGGGTTTTTAAAAGTAATTTATTTTTATAATGGGGTTTAGCTGCTTTTCACTGCTGTGTTTATGCCGCCTTACACACACCTGACACACTAACAGAGAGATATCAATACATAGGTTTTAAGATTATTACTAGTCAGATATATTCTTGTGCGGTGAATCGGGCGTGTTGAGTCCAGTTCTCTGAGCAAGGAGTAGGTCTTGTCTATTCCATATTGGGTTTATGGAACGGTATCTGAGCTAATTTGAAACTCTTGTTTTATGTATCACCCCACCTCACCTTTCCCGTTAAGCAGCCATAGTGTGTTTTCTGCATGTGTGACTCTGTTCTGTTTTGTAATTCAGTTCAAGTGTAACGGTTTTTACATTCCCTCTATAAGTGACACCTTATGAGAAGTGTCCTTTTCTGTGTGACTTATTTCACTTAGAATCGTCTTACCTAAATCCACTCATCATGCTGCTACTAGTCTTATGACATTGATTTCATGGCTGAGTGATATTCCATTGTACATAAGGACCACAACTTTTTTATCCATTTTTCGCTTTCCTGGGATATTTAAGGTGGAATGAAGTGGAGGTCCTTGTCAACAGAGCAGCCCTAAACTTTCGGGTGCTTGTGTCTTGCTGATTTTCAATTTTCCCACTTTATCCCCCCATGCGTAGAAGTGCCCTATGCTCTCTAAGCTGTGTTTTTTAGATGTTTCAGGACACACCGTACACTTCTCCAGAGTGGCTGTTGGCAATTTACATCCCGCCCATCAGTGTAGCAAGGCTCCCATTTCTCCATGGCCTGTCCTGCATTTCTGGTTTTGACACCTTTTTCAGCATGTCCCTTTTGACCGATGGGAAGCGAGACTTCTTTGTAGCGCTGATTTGCCTTTCCAGGTTGCTTGGTTGGCCAAAAAGGGCGTATGCGTTTTTTCCTGAATATATTCAGGAAAAAACGCATACGCCCTTTTTGGCCAAGGGCATCATTGTCAACGTTTTGCCGCTTTTCATGTGCTTTAAAGGCGATTCGAATCTACCTCCTGAAATCTGTTTCCTGCAATTCTGCCTTGATTTCAAATCCTCTTCTTTGCCTTCCCTCAATATATTTGTGGACGAGAGTTATCATTTATAACTCTGCAGGTTTGTGAATTGCAGTGCCCTGAAGCTCCATTTTACAAGTCGCTTTTTTGGGAGTCGGCCGCAAAAGCGCAGGATGGCTTCAGGCCCTGTTCTGGTTCCGGGGGGCAGGCTGAGCCTGTGGTTAATTCTTCTTCCTGATGGGAAAATTGAGTGACCTGTGCCTGTCCCAACACCAAGAGCTAGTCTCTCATTGGTTCCCCGTCTTCCCGTTCATCCTCAGGACAAATTGCAACCTGTACGGAACAGGAGGTTAAAGGTGCTGATGCTCCAAGTAGGGAGATTGCTAGTAAAGTGGCTGGAATGGCGAACCCGAGCACAAGGAGATGAGAAATGCGGTGCATTTTAGAAACCTTTCCCCATCACACGGTGTACCATCTTCTGGGTTTCTCATGCATGTTTTCGATGTAGGAAGATGCCCTTGAACCTGGAGATTTGGGACCCATGTGATGGGTAGCACGCAGTATTACTTTAAAGGGTCTGCGTTTGCTCACCCAACCTCACCAAACCTCTCAGCCCAAAGAGTGTCCACCCTTATGTCTCATCCAGCTGTGGGTCTAGATATGGTCAATGCAGGTTGCATCACAGCCCCTGAACGAATTGTGTAAGAATTTCTCTCTCTTTCCCTGTCTTTGTTTCATGGGTTTTTAAAAGTAATTTATTTTTATAATGGGGTTTAGCTGCTTTTCACGGCTGTGTTTATGCCGCCTTACACACACTTGACACACTAACAGAGAAATATCAATACATAGGTTTTAAGATTATTACTAGTCAGATATATTCTTGTGCGGTGAATCGGGCGTGTTGAGTCCAGTTCTCTGAGCAAGGAGTAGGTCTTGTCTATTACATATTGGGTTTATGGAACGGTATCTGAGCTAATTTGAAACTCTTGTTTTATGTATCACCCCACCTCACCTTTCCCGTTAAGCAGCCATAGTGTGTTTTCTGCATGTGTGACTCTGTTCTGTTTTGTAATTCAGTTCAAGTGTAACGGTTTTTACATTCCCTCTATAAGTGACACCTTATGAGAAGTGTCCTTTTCTGTGTGACTTATTTCACTTAGAATCGTCTTACCTAAATCCACTCATCATGCTGCTACTAGCCTTATGACATTGATTTCATGGCTGAGTGATGTTCCATTCTACATAAGGACCACAACTTTTTTATCCATTTTTCGCTTTCCTGGGATATTTAAGGTGGAATGAAGTGGAGGTCCTTGTCAACAGAGCAGCCCTAAACTTTGGGGTGCTTGTGTCTTGCTGATTTTCAATTTTCCCACTTTATCCCCCCATGTGTGGAAGTGCCCTATGCTCTCTAAGCTGTGTTTTTTAGATGTTTCAGGACACACCGTACACTTCTCCAGAGTGGCTGTTGGCAATTTACATCCCGCCCATCAGTGTAGCAAGGCTCCCATTTCTCCATGGCCTGTCCTGCATTTCTGGTTTTGACACTTTTTTCAGCATGGCCCTTTTGACCGATGGGAAGCGAGACTTCTTTGTAGCGCTGATTTGCCTTTCCAGGTTGCTTGGTTGGCCAAAAAGGGCGTATGCGTTTTTTCCTGAATATATTCAGGAAAAAACGCATACGCCCTTTTTGGCCAAGGGCATCATTGTCAACGTTTTGCCGCTTTTCATGTGCTTTAAAGGCGATTCGAATCTACCTCCTGAAATCAGTTTCCTGCAATTCTGCCTTGATTTCAAATCCTCTTCTTTGCCTTCCCTCAATATATTTGTGGACGAGAGTTATCATTTATAACTCTGCAGGTTTGTGAATTGCAGTGCCCTGAAGCTGCATTTTACAAGTCGCTTTTTTGGGAGCCGGCCGCAAAAGCGCAGGATGGCTTCAGGCCCTGTTCTGGTTCCGGGGGGCAGGCTGAGCCTGTGGTTAATTCTTCTTCCTGATGGGAAAATAGAGTGACCTGTGCCTGTCCCAACACCAAGAGCTAGTCTCTCATTGGTTTCCCGTCTTCCCGTTCATCCTCAGGACAAATTGCAACCTGTACGGAACAGGAGGTTAAAGGTGCTGATGCTCCAAGTAGGGAGATTGCTAGTAAAGTGGCTGGAATGGCGAACACGAGCACAAGGAGGTGAGAAATGAGGTGTGTTTTAGAAACCTTTCCCCATCACACGGTGTACCATCTTCTGGGTTTCTCATGCATGTTTTCGATGTAGGAAGATGCCCTTGAACCTGGAGATTTGGGACCCATGCGATGGGTAGCACGCAGTATTACTTTAAAGGGTCTGCGTTTGCTCACCCAACCTCACCAAACCTCTCAGCCCCAAGAGTGTCCACCCTTATGTCTCATCCAGCTGTGGGTCTAGATATGGTCAATCCAGGTTGCATCACAGCCCCCGAACGAATTGTGTAAGAATTTCTCTCTCTTTCCCTGTCTTTGTTTCATGGGTTTTTAAAAGTAATTTATTTTTATAATGGGGTTTAGCTGCTTTTCACGGCCGTGTTTATGCCGCCTTACACACACTTGACACACTAACAGAGAGATATCAATACATAGGTTTTAAGATTATTACTAGTCAGATATATTCTTGTGCGGTGAATCGGGCGTGTTGAGTCCAGTTCTCTGAGCAAGGAGTAGGTCTTGTCTATTCCATATTGGGTTTATGGAACGGTATCTGAGCTAATTTGAAACTCTTGTTTTATGTATCACCCCACCTCACATTTCCCGTTAAGCAGCCATAGTGTGTTTTCTGCATGTGTGACTCTGTTCTGTTTTGTAATTCAGTTCAAGTGTAACGGTTTTTACATTCCCTCTATAAGTGACACCTTATGAGAAGTGTCCTTTTCTGTGTGACTTATTTCACTTAGAATCGTCTTACCTAAATCCACTCATCATGCTGCTACTAGCCTTATGACATTGATTTCATGGCTGAGTGATATTCCATTGTACATAAGGACCACAACTTTTTTATCCATTTTTCGCTTTCCTGGGATATTTAAGGTGGAAAGAAGTGGAGGTCCTTGTCAACAGAGCAGCCATAAACTTTGGGGTGCTTGTGTCTTGCTGATTTTCAATTTTCCCACTTTATCCCCCCATGTGTGGAAGTGCCCTATGCTCTCTAAGCTGTGTTTTTTAGATGTTTCAGGACACACCGTACACTTCTCCAGAGTGGCTGTTGGCAATTTACATCCCGCCCATCAGTGTAGCAAGGCTCCCATTTCTCCATGGCCTGTCCTGCATTTCTGGTTTTGACACTTTTTTCAGCATGGCCCTTTTGACCGATGGGAAGCGAGACTTCTTTGTAGCGCTGATTTGCCTTTCCAGGTTGCTTGGTTGGCCAAAAAGGGCGTATGCGTTTTTTCCTGAATATATTCAGGAAAAAACGCATACGCCCTTTTTGGCCAAGGGCACCATTGTCAACGTTTTGCCGCTTTTCATGTGCTTTAAAGGCGATTCGAATCTACCTCCTGAAATCTGTTTCCTGCAATTCTGCCTTGATTTCAAATCCTCTTCTTTGCCTTCCCTCAATATATTTGTGGACGAGAGTTATCATTTATAACTCTGCAGATTTGTGAATTGCAGTGCCCTGAAGCTGCATTTTACAAGTCGCTTTTTTGGGAGTCGGCCGCAAAAGCGCAGGATGGCTTCAGGCCCTGTTCTGGTTCCGGGGGGCAGGCTGAGCCTGTGGTTAATTCTTCTTCCTGATGGGAAAATTGAGTGACCTGTGCCTGTCCCAACACCAAGAGCTAGTCTCTCATTGGTTCCCCGTCTTCCCGTTCATCCTCAGGACAAATTGCAACCTGTACGGAACAGGAGGTTAAAGGTGCTGATGCTCCAAGTAGGGAGATTGCTAGTAAAGTGGCTGGAATGGCGAACCCGAGCACAAGGAGATGAGAAATGCGGTGCGTTTTAGAAACCTTTCCCCATCACACGGTGTACCATCTTCTGGGTTTCTCATGCATGTTTTCGATGTAGGAAGATGCCCTTGAACCTGGAGATTTGGGACCCATGCGATGGGTAGCACGCAGTATTACTTTAAAGGGTCTGCGTTTGCTCACCCAACCTCACCAAACCTCTCAGCCCCAAGAGTGTCCACCCTTATGTCTCATCCAGCTGTGGGTCTAGATATGGTCAATGCAGGTTGCATCACAGCCCCTGAACGAATTGTGTAAGAATTTCTCTCTCTTTCCCTGTCTTTGTTTCATGGGTTTTTAAAAGTAATTTATTTTTATAATGGGGTTTAGCTGCTTTTCACGGCTGTGTTTATGCCGCCTTACACACACTTGACACACTAACAGAGAGATATCAATACATAGGTTTTAAGATTATTACTAGTCAGATATATTCTTGTGCGGTGAATCGGGCGTGTTGAGTCCAGTTCTCTGAGCAAGGAGTAGGTCTTGTCTATTCCATATTGGGTTTATGGAACGGTATCTGAGCTAATTTGAAACTCTTGTTTTATGTATCAGCCCACCTCACCTTTCCCGTTAAGCAGCCATAGTGTGTTTTCTGCATGTGTGACTCTGTTCTGTTTTGTAATTCAGTTCAAGTGTAACGGTTTTTACATTCCCTCTATAAGTGACACCTTATGAGAAGTGTCCTTTTCTGTGTGACTTATTTCACTTAGAATCGTCTTACCTAAATCCACTCATCATGCTGCTACTAGCCTTATGACATTGATTTCATGGCTGAGTGATATTCCATTGTACATAAGGACCACAACTTTTTTATCCATTTTTCGCTTTCCTGGGATATTTAAGGTGGAAGGAAGTGGAGGTCCTTGTCAACAGAGCAGCCCTAAACTTTCGGGTGCTTGTGTCTTGCTGATTTTCAATTTTCCCACTTTATCCCCCCATGCGTAGAAGTGCCCTATGCTCTCTAAGCTGTGTTTTTTAGATGTTTCAGGACACACCGTACACTTCTCCAGAGTGGCTGTTGGCAATTTACATCCCGCCCATCAGTGTAGCAAGGCTCCCATTTCTCCATGGCCTGTCCTGCATTTCTGGTTTTGACACCTTTTTCAGCATGTCCCTTTTGACCGATGGGAAGCGAGACTTCTTTGTAGCGCTGATTTGCCTTTCCAGGTTGCTTGGTTGGCCAAAAAGGGCGTATGCGTTTTTTCCTGAATATATTCAGGAAAAAACGCATACGCCCTTTTTGGCCAAGGGCATCATTGTCAACGTTTTGCCGCTTTTCATGTGCTTTAAAGGCGATTTGAATCTACCTCCTGAAATCTGTTTCCTGCAATTCTGCCTTGATTTCAAATCCTCTTCTTTGCCTTCCCTCAATATATTTGTGGACGAGAGTTATCATTTATAATTCTGCAGGTTTGTGAATTGCAGTGCCCTGAAGCTCCATTTTACAAGTCGCTTTTTTGGGAGTCGGCCGCAAAAGCGCAGGATGGCTTCAGGCCCTGTTCTGGTTCCGGGGGGCAGGCTGAGCCTGTGGTTAATTCTTCTTCCTGATGGGAAAATTGAGTGACCTGTGCCTGTCCCAACACCAAGAGCTAGTCTCTCATTGGTTCCCCGTCTTCCCGTTCATCCTCAGGACAAATTGCAACCTGTACGGAACAGGAGGTTAAAGGTGCTGATGCTCCAAGTAGGGAGATTGCTAGTAAAGTGGCTGGAATGGCGAACCCGAGCACAAGGAGATGAGAAATGCGGTGCGTTTTAGAAACATTTCCCCATCACACGGTGTACCATCTTCTGGGTTTCTCATGCATGTTTTCGATGTAGGAAGATGCCCTTGAACCTGGAGATTTGGGACCCATGCGATGGGTAGCACGCAGTATTACTTTAAAGGGTCTGCGTTTGCTCACCCAACCTCACCAAACCTCTCAGCCCCAAGAGTGTCCACCCTTATGTCTCATCCAGCTGTGGGTCTAGATATGGTCAATGCAGGTTGCATCACAGCCCCTGAACGAATTGTGTAAGAATTTCTCTCTCTTTCCCTGTCTTTGTTTCATGGGTTTTTAAAAGTAATTTATTTTTATAATGGGGTTTAGCTGCTTTTCACGGCTGTGTTTATGCCGCCTTACACACACTTGACACACTAACAGAGAGATATCAATACATAGGTTTTAAGATTATTACTAGTCAGATATATTCTTGTGCGGTGAATCGGGCGTGTTGAGTCCAGTTCTCTGAGCAAGGAGTAGGTCTTGTCTATTCCATATTGGGTTTATGGAACGGTATCTGAGCTAATTTGAAACTCTTGTTTTATGTATCAGCCCACCTCACCTTTCCCGTTAAGCAGCCATAGTGTGTTTTCTGCATGTGTGACTCTGTTCTGTTTTGTAATTCAGTTCAAGTGTAACGGTTTTTACATTCCCTCTATAAGTGACACCTTATGAGAAGTGTCCTTTTCTGTGTGACTTATTTCACTTAGAATCGTCTTACCTAAATCCACTCATCATGCTGCTACTAGCCTTATGACATTGATTTCATGGCTGAGTGATATTCCATTGTACATAAGGACCACAACTTTTTTATCCATTTTTCGCTTTCCTGGGATATTTAAGGTGGAAGGAAGTGGAGGTCCTTGTCAACAGAGCAGCCCTAAACTTTCGGGTGCTTGTGTCTTGCTGATTTTCAATTTTCCCACTTTATCCCCCCATGCGTAGAAGTGCCCTATGCTCTCTAAGCTGTGTTTTTTAGATGTTTCAGGACACACCGTACACTTCTCCAGAGTGGCTGTTGGCAATTTACATCCCGCCCATCAGTGTAGCAAGGCTCCCATTTCTCCATGGCCTGTCCTGCATTTCTGGTTTTGACACCTTTTTCAGCATGTCCCTTTTGACCGATGGGAAGCGAGACTTCTTTGTAGTGCTGATTTGCCTTTCCAGGTTGCTTGGTTGGCCAAAAAGGGCGTATGCGTTTTTTCCTGAATATATTCAGGAAAAAACGCATACGCCCTTTTTGGCCAAGGGCATCATTGTCAACGTTTTGCCGCTTTTCATGTGCTTTAAAGGCGATTCGAATCTACCTCCTGAAATCTGTTTCCTGCAATTCTGCCTTGATTTCAAATCCTCTTCTTTGCCTTCCCTCAATATATTTGTGGACGAGAGTTATCATTTATAACTCTGCAGGTTTGTGAATTGCAGTGCCCTGAAGCTCCATTTTACAAGTCGCTTTTTTGGGAGTCGGCCGCAAAAGCGCAGGATGGCTTCAGGCCCTGTTCTGGTTCCGGGGGGCAGGCTGAGCCTGTGGTTAATTCTTCTTCCTGATGGGAAAATTGAGTGACCTGTGCCTGTCCCAACACCAAGAGCTAGTCTCTCATTGGTTCCCCGTCTTCCCGTTCATCCTCAGGACAAATTGCAACCTGTACGGAACAGGAGGTTAAAGGTGCTGATGCTCCAAGTAGGGAGATTGCTAGTAAAGTGGCTGGAATGGCGAACCCGAGCACAAGGAGATGAGAAATGCGGTGCATTTTAGAAACCTTTCCCCATCACACGGTGTACCATCTTCTGGGTTTCTCATGCATGTTTTCGATGTAGGAAGATGCCCTTGAACCTGGAGATTTGGGACCCATGTGATGGGTAGCACGCAGTATTACTTTAAAGGGTCTGCGTTTGCTCACCCAACCTCACCAAACCTCTCAGCCCAAAGAGTGTCCACCCTTATGTCTCATCCAGCTGTGGGTCTAGATATGGTCAATGCAGGTTGCATCACAGCCCCTGAACGAATTGTGTAAGAATTTCTCTCTCTTTCCCTGTCTTTGTTTCATGGGTTTTTAAAAGTAATTTATTTTTATAATGGGGTTTAGCTGCTTTTCACGGCTGTGTTTATGCCGCCTTACACACACTTGACACACTAACAGAGAAATATCAATACATAGGTTTTAAGATTATTACTAGTCAGATATATTCTTGTGCGGTGAATCGGGCGTGTTGAGTCCAGTTCTCTGAGCAAGGAGTAGGTCTTGTCTATTACATATTGGGTTTATGGAACGGTATCTGAGCTAATTTGAAACTCTTGTTTTATGTATCACCCCACCTCACCTTTCCCGTTAAGCAGCCATAGTGTGTTTTCTGCATGTGTGACTCTGTTCTGTTTTGTAATTCAGTTCAAGTGTAACGGTTTTTACATTCCCTCTATAAGTGACACCTTATGAGAAGTGTCCTTTTCTGTGTGACTTATTTCACTTAGAATCGTCTTACCTAAATCCACTCATCATGCTGCTACTAGCCTTATGACATTGATTTCATGGCTGAGTGATGTTCCATTCTACATAAGGACCACAACTTTTTTATCCATTTTTCGCTTTCCTGGGATATTTAAGGTGGAATGAAGTGGAGGTCCTTGTCAACAGAGCAGCCCTAAACTTTGGGGTGCTTGTGTCTTGCTGATTTTCAATTTTCCCACTTTATCCCCCCATGTGTGGAAGTGCCCTATGCTCTCTAAGCTGTGTTTTTTAGATGTTTCAGGACACACCGTACACTTCTCCAGAGTGGCTGTTGGCAATTTACATCCCGCCCATCAGTGTAGCAAGGCTCCCATTTCTCCATGGCCTGTCCTGCATTTCTGGTTTTGACACTTTTTTCAGCATGGCCCTTTTGACCGATGGGAAGCGAGACTTCTTTGTAGCGCTGATTTGCCTTTCCAGGTTGCTTGGTTGGCCAAAAAGGGCGTATGCGTTTTTTCCTGAATATATTCAGGAAAAAACGCATACGCCCTTTTTGGCCAAGGGCATCATTGTCAACGTTTTGCCGCTTTTCATGTGCTTTAAAGGCGATTCGAATCTACCTCCTGAAATCAGTTTCCTGCAATTCTGCCTTGATTTCAAATCCTCTTCTTTGCCTTCCCTCAATATATTTGTGGACGAGAGTTATCATTTATAACTCTGCAGGTTTGTGAATTGCAGTGCCCTGAAGCTGCATTTTACAAGTCGCTTTTTTGGGAGCCGGCCGCAAAAGCGCAGGATGGCTTCAGGCCCTGTTCTGGTTCCGGGGGGCAGGCTGAGCCTGTGGTTAATTCTTCTTCCTGATGGGAAAATAGAGTGACCTGTGCCTGTCCCAACACCAAGAGCTAGTCTCTCATTGGTTTCCCGTCTTCCCGTTCATCCTCAGGACAAATTGCAACCTGTACGGAACAGGAGGTTAAAGGTGCTGATGCTCCAAGTAGGGAGATTGCTAGTAAAGTGGCTGGAATGGCGAACACGAGCACAAGGAGGTGAGAAATGAGGTGTGTTTTAGAAACCTTTCCCCATCAAACGGTGTACCATCTTCTGGGTTTCTCATGCATGTTTTCGATGTAGGAAGATGCCCTTGAACCTGGAGATTTGGGACCCATGCGATGGGTAGCACGCAGTATTACTTTAAAGGGTCTGCGTTTGCTCACCCAACCTCACCAAACCTCTCAGCCCCAAGAGTGTCCACCCTTATGTCTCATCCAGCTGTGGGTCTAGATATGGTCAATCCAGGTTGCATCACAGCCCCCGAACGAATTGTGTAAGAATTTCTCTCTCTTTCCCTGTCTTTGTTTCATGGGTTTTTAAAAGTAATTTATTTTTATAATGGGGTTTAGCTGCTTTTCACGGCCGTGTTTATGCCGCCTTACACACACTTGACACACTAACAGAGAGATATCAATACATAGGTTTTAAGATTATTACTAGTCAGATATATTCTTGTGCGGTGAATCGGGCGTGTTGAGTCCAGTTCTCTGAGCAAGGAGTAGGTCTTGTCTATTCCATATTGGGTTTATGGAACGGTATCTGAGCTAATTTGAAACTCTTGTTTTATGTATCACCCCACCTCACATTTCCCGTTAAGCAGCCATAGTGTGTTTTCTGCATGTGTGACTCTTTTCTGTTTTGTAATTCAGTTCAAGTGTAACGGTTTTTACATTCCCTCTATAAGTGACACCTTATGAGAAGTGTCCTTTTCTGTGTGACTTATTTCACTTAGAATCGTCTTACCTAAATCCACTCATCATGCTGCTACTAGCCTTATGACATTGATTTCATGGCTGAGTGATATTCCATTGTACATAAGGACCACAACTTTTTTATCCATTTTTCGCTTTCCTGGGATATTTAAGGTGGAAAGAAGTGGAGGTCCTTGTCAACAGAGCAGCCATAAACTTTGGGGTGCTTGTGTCTTGCTGATTTTCAATTTTCCCACTTTATCCCCCCATGTGTGGAAGTGCCCTATGCTCTCTAAGCTGTGTTTTTTAGATGTTTCAGGACACACCGTACACTTCTCCAGAGTGGCTGTTGGCAATTTACATCCCGCCCATCAGTGTAGCAAGGCTCCCATTTCTCCATGGCCTGTCCTGCATTTCTGGTTTTGACACTTTTTTCAGCATGGCCCTTTTGACCGATGGGAAGCGAGACTTCTTTGTAGCGCTGATTTGCCTTTCCAGGTTGCTTGGTTGGCCAAAAAGGGCGTATGCGTTTTTTCCTGAATATATTCAGGAAAAAACGCATACGCCCTTTTTGGCCAAGGGCACCATTGTCAACGTTTTGCCGCTTTTCATGTGCTTTAAAGGCGATTCGAATCTACCTCCTGAAATCTGTTTCCTGCAATTCTGCCTTGATTTCAAATCCTCTTCTTTGCCTTCCCTCAATATATTTGTGGACGAGAGTTATCATTTATAACTCTGCAGATTTGTGAATTGCAGTGCCCTGAAGCTGCATTTTACAAGTCGCTTTTTTGGGAGTCGGCCGCAAAAGCGCAGGATGGCTTCAGGCCCTGTTCTGGTTCCGGGGGGCAGGCTGAGCCTGTGGTTAATTCTTCTTCCTGATGGGAAAATTGAGTGACCTGTGCCTGTCCCAACACCAAGAGCTAGTCTCTCATTGGTTCCCCGTCTTCCCGTTCATCCTCAGGACAAATTGCAACCTGTACGGAACAGGAGGTTAAAGGTGCTGATGCTCCAAGTAGGGAGATTGCTAGTAAAGTGGCTGGAATGGCGAACCCGAGCACAAGGAGATGAGAAATGCGGTGCGTTTTAGAAACCTTTCCCCATCACACGGTGTACCATCTTCTGGGTTTCTCATGCATGTTTTCGATGTAGGAAGATGCCCTTGAACCTGGAGATTTGGGACCCATGCGATGGGTAGCACGCAGTATTACTTTAAAGGGTCTGCGTTTGCTCACCCAACCTCACCAAACCTCTCAGCCCCAAGAGTGTCCACCCTTATGTCTCATCCAGCTGTGGGTCTAGATATGGTCAATGCAGGTTGCATCACAGCCCCTGAACGAATTGTGTAAGAATTTCTCTCTCTTTCCCTGTCTTTGTTTCATGGGTTTTTAAAAGTAATTTATTTTTATAATGGGGTTTAGCTGCTTTTCACGGCTGTGTTTATGCCGCCTTACACACACTTGACACACTAACAGAGAGATATCAATACATAGGTTTTAAGATTATTACTAGTCAGATATATTCTTGTGCGGTGAATCGGGCGTGTTGAGTCCAGTTCTCTGAGCAAGGAGTAGGTCTTGTCTATTCCATATTGGGTTTATGGAACGGTATCTGAGCTAATTTGAAACTCTTGTTTTATGTATCAGCGCACCTCACCTTTCCCGTTAAGCAGCCATAGTGTGTTTTCTGCATGTGTGACTCTGTTCTGTTTTGTAATTCAGTTCAAGTGTAACGGTTTTTACATTCCCTCTATAAGTGACACCTTATGAGAAGTGTCCTTTTCTGTGTGACTTATTTCACTTAGAATCGTCTTACCTAAATCCACTCATCATGCTGCTACTAGCCTTATGACATTGATTTCATGGCTGAGTGATATTCCATTGTACATAAGGACCACAACTTTTTTATCCATTTTTCGCTTTCCTGGGATATTTAAGGTGGAAGGAAGTGGAGGTCCTTGTCAACAGAGCAGCCCTAAACTTTCGGGTGCTTGTGTCTTGCTGATTTTCAATTTTCCCACTTTATCCCCCCATGCGTAGAAGTGCCCTATGCTCTCTAAGCTGTGTTTTTTAGATGTTTCAGGACACACCGTACACTTCTCCAGAGTGGCTGTTGGCAATTTACATCCCGCCCATCAGTGTAGCAAGGCTCCCATTTCTCCGTGGCCTGTCCTGCATTACTGGTTTTGACACTTTTTTCAGCATGTCCCTTTTGACCGATGGGAAGCGAGACTTCTTTGTAGCGCTGATTTGCCTTTCCAGGTTGCTTGGTTGGCCAAAAAGGGCGTATGCGTTTTTTCCTGAATATATTCAGGAAAAAACGCATACGCCCTTTTTGGCCAAGGGCATCATTGTCAACGTTTTGCCGCTTTTCATGTGCTTTAAAGGCGATTCGAATCTACCTCCTGAAATCTGTTTCCTGCAATTCTGCCTTGATTTCAAATCCTCTTCTTTGCCTTCCCTCAATATATTTGTGGACGAGAGTTATCATTTATAATTCTGCAGGTTTGTGAATTGCAGTGCCCTGAAGCTCCATTTTACAAGTCGCTTTTTTGGGAGTCGGCCGCAAAAGCGCAGGATGGCTTCAGGCCCTGTTCTGGTTCCGGGGGGCAGGCTGAGCCTGTGGTTAATTCTTCTTCCTGATGGGAAAATTGAGTGACCTGTGCCTGTCCCAACACCAAGAGCTAGTCTCTCATTGGTTCCCCGTCTTCCCGTTCATCCTCAGGACAAATTGCAACCTGTACGGAACAGGAGGTTAAAGGTGCTGATGCTCCAAGTAGGGAGATTGCTAGTAAAGTGGCTGGAATGGCGAACCCGAGCACAAGGAGATGAGAAATGCGGTGCGTTTTAGAAACCTTTCCCCATCACACGGTGTACCATCTTCTGGGTTTCTCATGCATGTTTTCGATGTAGGAAGATGCCCTTGAACCTGGAGATTTGGGACCCATGCGATGGGTAGCACACAGTATTACTTTAAAGGGTCTGCGTTTGCTCACCCAACCTCACCAAACCTCTCAGCCCCAAGAGTGTCCACCCTTATGTCTCATCCAGCTGTGGGTCTAGATATGGTCAATGCAGGTTGCATCACAGCCCCTGAACGAATTGTGTAAGAATTTCTCTCTCTTTCCCTGTCTTTGTTTCATGGGTTTTTAAAAGTAATTTATTTTTATAATGGGGTTTAGCTGCTTTTCACGGCTGTGTTTATGCCGCCTTACACACACCTGACACACTAACAGAGAGATATCAATACATAGGTTTTAAGATTATTACTAGTCAGATATATTCTTGTGAGGTGAATCGGGCGTGTTGAGTCCAGTTCTCTGAGCAAGGAGTAGGTCTTGTCTATTCCATATTGGGTTTATGGAACGGTATCTGAGCTAATTTGAAACTCTTGTTTTATGTATCACCCCACCTCACCTTTCCCGTTAAGCAGCCATAGTGTGTTTTCTGCATGTGTGACTCTGTTCTGTTTTGTAATTCAGTTCAAGTGTAACGGTTTTTACATTCCCTCTATAAGTGACACCTTATGAGAAGTGTCCTTTTCTGTGTGACTTATTTCACTTAGAATCGTCTTACCTAAATCCACTCATCATGCTGCTACTAGTCTTATGACATTGATTTCATGGCTGAGTGATATTCCATTGTACATAAGGACCACAACTTTTTTATCCATTTTTCGCTTTCCTGGGATATTTAAGGTGGAATGAAGTGGAGGTCCTTGTCAACAGAGCAGCCCTAAACTTTGGGGTGCTTGTGTCTTGCTGATTTTCAATTTTCCCACTTTATCCCCCCATGTGTGGAAGTGCCCTATGCTCTCTAAGCTGTGTTTTTTAGATGTTTCAGGACACACCGTACACTTCTCCAGAGTGGCTGTTGGCAATTTACATCCCGCCCATCAGTGTAGCAAGGCTCCCATTTCTCCATGGCCTGTCCTGCATTACTGGTTTTGACACTTTTTTCAGCATGGCCCTTTTGACCGATGGGAAGCGAGACTTCTTTGTAGCGCTGATTTGCCTTTCCAGGTTGCTTGGTTGGCCAAAAAGGGCGTATGCGTTTTTTCCTGAATATATTCAGGTAAAAACGCATACGCCCTTTTTGGCCAAGGGCATCATTGTCAACGTTTTGCCGCTTTTCATGTGCTTTAAAGGCGATTCGAATCTACCTCCTGAAATCAGTTTCCTGCAATTCTGCCTTGATTTCAAATCCTCTTCTTTGCCTTCCCTCAATATATTTGTGGACGAGAGTTATCATTTATAACTCTGCAGGTTTGTGAATTGCAGTGCCCTGAAGCTGCATTTTACAAGTCGCTTTTTTGGGAGCCGGCCGCAAAAGCGCAGGATGGCTTCAGGCCCTGTTCTGGTTCCGGGGGGCAGGCTGAGCCTGTGGTTAATTCTTCTTCCTGATGGGAAAATAGAGTGACCTGTGCCTGTCCCAACACCAAGAGCTAGTCTCTCATTGGTTTCCCGTCTTCCCGTTCATCCTCAGGACAAATTGCAACCTGTACGGAACAGGAGGTTAAAGGTGCTCATGCTCCAAGTAGGGAGATTGCTAGTAAAGTGGCTGGAATGGCGAACACGAGCACAAGGAGGTGAGAAATGAGGTGCGTTTTAGAAACCTTTCCCCATCACACGGTGTACCATCTTCTGGGTTTCTCATGCACGTTTTCGATGTAGGAAGATGCCCTTGAACCTGGAGATTTGGGACCCATGCGATGGGTAGCACGCAGTATTACTTTAAAGGGTCTGCGTTTGCTCACCCAACCTCACCAAACCTCTCAGCCCCAAGAGTGTCCACCCTTATGTCTCATCCAGCTGTGGGTCTAGATATGGTCAATCCAGGTTGCATCACAGCCCCCGAATGAATTGTGTAAGAATTTCTCTCTCTTTCCCTGTCTTTGTTTCATGGGTTTTTAAAAGTAATTTATTTTTATAATGGGGTTTAGCTGCTTTTCACGGCCGTGTTTATGCCGCCTTACACACACTTGACACACTAACAGAGAGATATCAATACATAGGTTTTAAGATTATTACTAGTCAGATATATTCTTGTGCGGTGAATCGGGCGTGTTGAGTCCAGTTCTCTGAGCAAGGAGTAGGTCTTGTCTATTCCATATTGGGTTTATGGAACGGTATCTGAGCTAATTTGAAACTCTTGTTTTATGTATCACCCCACCTCACCTTTCCCGTTAAGCAGCCATAGTGTGTTTTCTGCATGTGTGACTCTGTTCTGTTTTGTAATTCAGTTCAAGTGTAACGGTTTTTACATTCCCTCTATAAGTGACACCTTATGAGAAGTGTCCTTTTCTGTGTGACTTATTTCACTTAGAATCGTCTTACCTAAATCCACTCATCATGCTGCTACTAGCCTTATGACATTGATTTCATGGCTGAGTGATATTCCATTGTACATAAGGACCACAACTTTTTTATCCATTTTTCGCTTTCCTGGGATATTTAAGGTGGAATGAAGTGGAGGTCTTGTCAACAGAGCAGCCCTAAACTTTCGGGTGCTTGTGTCTTGCTGATTTTCAATTTTCCCACTTTATCCCCCCATGCGTAGAAGTGCCCTATGCTCTCTAAGCTGTGTTTTTTAGATGTTTCAGGACACACCGTACACTTCTCCAGAGTGGCTGATTGCAATTTACATCCCGCCCATCAGTGTAGCAAGGCTCCCATTTCTCCATGGCCTGTCCTGCATTTCTGGTTTTGACACTTTTTTCAGCATGGCCCTTTTGACCGATGGGAAGCGAGACTTCTTTGTAGCGCTGATTTGCCTTTCCAGGTTGCTTGGTTGGCCAAAAAGGGCGTATGCGTTTTTTCCTGAATATATTCAGGAAAAAACGCATACGCCCTTTTTGGCCAAGGGCACCATTGTCAACGTTTTGCCGCTTTTCATGTGCTTTAAAGGCGATTCGAATCTACCTCCTGAAATCTGTTTCCTGCAATTCTGCCTTGATTTCAAATCCTCTTCTTTGCCTTCCCTCAATATATTTGTGGACGAGAGTTATCATTTATAACTCTGCAGGTTTGTGAATTGCAGTGCCCTGAAGCTCCATTTTACAAGTCGCTTTTTTGGGAGTCGGCCGCAAAAGCGCAGGATGGCTTCAGGCCCTGTTCTGGTTCCGGGGGGCAGGCTGAGCCTGTGGTTAATTCTTCTTACTGATGGGAAAATTGAGTGACCTGTGCCTGTCCCAACACCAAGAGCTAGTCTCTCATTGGTTCCCCGTCTTCCCGTTCATCCTCAGGACAAATTGCAACCTGTACGGAACAGGAGGTTAAAGGTGCTGATGCTCCAAGTAGGGAGATTGCTAGTAAAGTGGCTGGAATGGCGAACCCGAGCACAAGGAGATGAGAAATGCGGTGCGTTTTAGAAACCTTTCCCCATCACACGGTGTACCATCTTCTGGGTTTCTCATGCATGTTTTCGATGTAGGAAGATGCCCTTGAACCTGGAGATTTGGGACCCATGCGATGGGTAGCACGCAGTATTACTTTAAAGGGTCTGCGTTTGCTCACCCAACCTCACCAAACCTCTCAGCCCCAAGAGTGTCCACCCTTATGTCTCATCCAGCTGTGGGTCTAGATATGGTCAATGCAGGTTGCATCACAGCCCCCGAACGAATTGTGTAAGAATTTCTCTCTCTTTCCCTGTCTTTGTTTCATGGGTTTTTAAAAGTAATTTATTTTTATAATGGGGTTTAGCTGCTTTTCACGGCCGTGTTTATGCCGCCTTACACACACTTGACACACTAACAGAGAGATATCAATACATAGGTTTTAAGATTATTACTAGTCAGATATATTCTTGTGCGGTGAATCGGGCGTGTTGAGTCCAGTTCTCTGAGCAAGGAGTAGGTCTTGTCTATTCCATATTGGGTTTATGGAACGGTATCTGAGCTAATTTGAAACTCTTGTTTTATGTATCACCCCACCTCACCTTTCCCGTTAAGCAGCCATAGTGTGTTTTCTGCATGTGTGACTCTGTTCTGTTTTGTAATTCAGTTCAAGTGTAACGGTTTTTACATTCCCTCTATAAGTGACACCTTATGAGAAGTGTCCTTTTCTGTGTGACTTATTTCACTTAGAATCGTCTTACCTAAATCCACTCATCATGCTGCTACTAGCCTTATGACATTGATTTCATGGCTGAGTGATATTCCATTGTACATAAGGACCACAACTTTTTTATCCATTTTTCGCTTTCCTGGGATATTTAAGGTGGAATGAAGTGGAGGTCTTGTCAACAGAGCAGCCCTAAACTTTGGGGTGCTTGTGTCTTGCTGATTTTCAATTTTCCCACTTTATCCCCCCATGCGTAGAAGTGCCCTATGCTCTCTAAGCTGTGTTTTTCAGATGTTTCAGGACACACCGTACACTTTTCCAGAGTGGCTGTTGGCAATTTACATCCCGCCCATCAGTGTAGCAAGGCTCCCATTTCTCCATGGCCTGTCCTGCATTTCTGGTTTTGACACTTTTTTCAGCATGGCCCTTTTGACCGATGGGAAGCGAGACTTCTTTGTAGCGCTGATTTGCCTTTCCAGGTTGCTTGGTTGGCCAAAAAGGGCGTATGCGTTTTTTCCTGAATATATTCAGGAAAAAACGCATACGCCCTTTTTGGCCAAGGGCACCATTGTCAACGTTTTGCCGCTTTTCATGTGCTTTAAAGGCGATTCGAATCTACCTCCTGAAATCTGTTTCCTGCAATTCTGCCTTGATTTCAAATCCTCTTCTTTGCCTTCCCTCAATATATTTGTGGACGAGAGTTATCATTTATAACTCTGCAGGTTTGTGAATTGCAGTGCCCTGAAGCTGCATTTTACAAGTCGCTTTTTTGGGAGTCGGCCGCAAAAGCGCAGGATGGCTTCAGGCCCTGTTCTGGTTCCGGGGGGCAGGCTGAGCCTGTGGTTAATTCTTCTTCCTGATGGGAAAATTGAGTGACCTGTGCCTGTCCCAACACCAAGAGCTAGTCTCTCATTGGTTCCCCGTCTTCCCGTTCATCCTCAGGACAAATTGCAACCTGTACGGAACAGGAGGTTAAAGGTGCTGATGCTCCAAGTAGGGAGATTGCTAGTAAAGTGGCTGGAATGACGAACCCGAGCACAAGGAGATGAGAAATGCGGTGCGTTTTAGAAACCTTTCCCCATCACACGGTGTACCATCTTCTGGGTTTCTCATGCATGTTTTCGATGTAGGAAGATGCCCTTGAACCTGGAGATTTGGGACCCATGCGATGGGTAGCACGCAGTATTACTTTAAAGGGTCTGCGTTTGCTCACCCAACCTCACCAAACCTCTCAGCCCCAAGAGTGTCCACCCTTATGTCTCATCCAGCTGTGGGTCTAGATATGGTCAATGCAGGTTGCATCACAGCCCCCGAACGAATTGTGTAAGAATTTCTCTCTCTTTCCCTGTCTTTGTTTCATGGGTTTTTAAAAGTAATTTATTTTTATAATGGGGTTTAGCTGCTTTTCACGGCCGTGTTTATGCCGCCTTACACACACTTGACACACTAACAGAGAGATATCAATACATAGGTTTTAAGATTATTACTAGTCAGATATATTCTTGTGCGGTGAATCGGGCGTGTTGAGTCCAGTTCTCTGAGCAAGGAGTAGGTCTTGTCTATTCCATATTGGGTTTATGGAACGGTATCTGAGCTAATTTGAAACTCTTGTTTTATGTATCACCCCACCTCACCTTTCCCGTTAAGCAGCCATAGTGTGTTTTCTGCATGTGTGACTCTGTTCTGTTTTGTAATTCAGTTCAAGTGTAACGGTTTTTACATTCCCTCTATAAGTGACACCTTATGAGAAGTGTCCTTTTCTGTGTGACTTATTTCACTTAGAATCGTCTTACCTAAATCCACTCATCATGCTGCTACTAGCCTTATGACATTGATTTCATGGCTGAGTGATATTCCATTGTACATAAGGACCACAACTTTTTTATCCATTTTTCGCTTTCCTGGGATATTTAAGGTGGAATGAATTGGAGGTCCTTGTCAACAGAGCAGCCCTAAACTTTCGGGTGCTTGTGTCTTGCTGATTTTCAGTTTTCCCACTTTATCCCCCCATGCGTAGAAGTGCCCTATGCTCTCTAAGCTGTGTTTTTTAGATGTTTCAGGACACAACGTACACTTCTCCAGAGTGGCTGTTTGCAATTTACATCCCGCCCATCAGTGTAGCAAGGCTCCCATTTCTCCATGGCCTGTCCTGCATTTCTGGTTTTGACACTTTTTTCAGCATGGCCCTTTTGACCGATGGGAAGCGAGACTTCTTTGTAGCGCTGATTTGCCTTTCCAGGTTGCTTGGTTGGCCAAAAAGGGCGTATGCGTTTTTTCCTGAATATATTCAGGAAAAAACGCATACGCCCTTTTTGGCCAAGGGCACCATTGTCAACGTTTTGCCGCTTTTCATGTGCTTTAAAGGCGATTCGAATCTACCTCCTGAAATCTGTTTCCTGCAATTCTGCCTTGATTTCAAATCCTCTTCTTTGCCTTCCCTCAATATATTTGTGGACGAGAGTTATCATTTATAACTCTGCAGGTTTGTGAATTGCAGTGCCCTGAAGCTGCATTTTACAAGTCGCTTTTTTGGGAGTCGGCCGCAAAAGCGCAGGATGGCTTCAGGCCCTGTTCTGGTTCCGGGGGGCAGGCTGAGCCTGTGGTTAATTCTTCTTCCTGATGGGAAAATTGAGTGACCTGTGCCTGTCCCAACACCAAGAGCTAGTCTCTCATTGGTTCCCCGTCTTCCCGTTCATCCTCAGGACAAATTGCAACCTGTACGGAACAGGAGGTTAAAGGTGCTGATGCTCCAAGTAGGGAGATTGCTAGTAAAGTGGCTGGAATGGCGAACCCGAGCACAAGGAGATGAGAAATGCGGTGCGTTTTAGAAACCTTTCCCCATCACACGGTGTACCATCTTCTGGGTTTCTCATGCATGTTTTCGATGTAGGAAGATGCCCTTGAACCTGGAGATTTGGGACCCATGCGATGGGTAGCACGCAGTATTACTTTAAAGGGTCTGCGTTTGCTCACCCAACCTCACCAAACCTCTCAGCCCCAAGAGTGTCCACCCTTATGTCTCATCCAGCTGTGGGTCTAGATATGGTCAATCCAGGTTGCATCACAGCCCCCGAACGAATTGTGTAAGAATTTCTCTCTCTTTCCCTGTCTTTGTTTCATGGGTTTTTAAAAGTAATTTATTTTTATAATGGGGTTTAGCTGCTTTTCACGGCCGTGTTTATGCCGCCTTACACATACTTGACACACTAACAGAGAGATATCAATACATAGGTTTTAAGATTATTACTAGTCAGATATATTCTTGTGCGGTGAATCGGGCGTGTTGAGTCCAGTTCTCTGAGCAAGGAGTAGGTCTTGTCTATTCCATATTGGGTTTATGGAACGGTATCTGAGCTAATTTGAAACTCTTGTTTTATGTATCACCCCACCTCACCTTTCCCGTTAAGCAGCCATAGTGTGTTTTCTGCATGTGTGACTCTGTTCTGTTTTGTAATTCAGTTCAAGTGTAACGGTTTTTACATTCCCTCTATAAGTGACACCTTATGAGAAGTGTCCTTTTCTGTGTGACTTATTTCGCTTAGAATCGTCTTACCTAAATCCACTCATCATGCTGCTACTAGCCTTATGACATTGATTTCATGGCTGAGTGATATTCCATTGTACATAAGGACCACAACTTTTTTATCCATTTTTCGCTTTCCTGGGATATTTAAGGTGGAATGAAGTGGAGGTCTTGTCAACAGAGCAGCCCTAAACTTTGGGGTGCTTGTGTCTTGCTGATTTTCAATTTTCCCACTTTATCCCCCCATGCGTAGAAGTGCCCTATGCTCTCTAAGCTGTGTTTTTTAGATGTTTCAGGACACACCGTACACTTCTCCAGAGTGGCTGTTGGCAATTTACATCCCGCCCATCAGTGTAGCAAGGCTCCCATTTCTCCATGGCCTGTCCTGCATTTCTGGTTTTGACACTTTTTTCCGCATGGCCCTTTTGACCGATGGGAAGCGAGACTTCTTTGTAGCGCTGATTTGCCTTTCCAGGTTGCTTGGTTGGCCAAAAAGGGCGTATGCGTTTTTTCCTGAATATATTCAGGAAAAAACGCATACGCCCTTTTTGGCCAAGGGCACCATTGTCAACGTTTTGCCGCTTTTCATGTGCTTTAAAGGCGATTCGAATCTACCTCCTGAAATCTGTTTCCTGCAATTCTGCCTTGATTTCAAATCCTCTTCTTTGCCTACCCTCAATATATTTGTGGACGAGAGTTATCATTTATAACTCTGCAGGTTTGTGAATTGCAGTGCCCTGAAGCTGCATTTTACAAGTCGCTTTTTTGGGAGTCGGCCGCAAAAGCGCAGGATGGCTTCAGGCCCTGTTCTGGTTCCGGGGGGCAGGCTGAGCCTGTGGTTAATTCTTCTTCCTGATGGGAAAATTGAGTGACCTGTGCCTGTCCCAACACCAAGAGCTAGTCTCTCATTGGTTCCCCGTCTTCCCGTTCATCCTCAGGACAAATTGCAACCTGTACGGAACAGGAGGTTAAAGGTGCTGATGCTCCAAGTAGGGAGATTGCTAGTAAAGTGGCTGGAATGGCGAACCCGAGCACAAGGAGATGAGAAATGCGGTGCGTTTTAGAAACCTTTCCCCATCACACGGTGTACCATCTTCTGGGTTTCTCATGCATGTTTTCGATGTAGGAAGATGCCCTTGAACCTGGAGATTTGGGACCCATGCGATGGGTAGCACGCAGTATTACTTTAAAGGGTCTGCGTTTGCTCACCCAACCTCACCAAACCTCTCAGCCCCAAGAGTGTCCACCCTTATGTCTCATCCAGCTGTGGGTCTAGATATGGTCAATCCAGGTTGCATCACAGCCCCCGAACGAATTGTGTAAGAATTTCTCTCTCTTTCCCTGTCTTTGTTTCATGGGTTTTTAAAAGTAATTTATTTTTATAATGGGGTTTAGCTGCTTTTCACGGCCGTGTTTATGCCGCCTTACACACACTTGACACACTAACAGAGAGATATCAATACATAGGTTTTAAGATTATTACTAGTCAGATATATTCTTGTGCGGTGAATCGGGCGTGTTGAGTCCAGTTCTCTGAGCAAGGAGTAGGTCTTGTCTATTCCATATTGGGTTTATGGAACGGTATCTGAGCTAATTTGAAACTCTTGTTTTATGTATCACCCCACCTCACCTTTCCCGTTAAGCAGCCATAGTGTGTTTTGTGCATGTGTGACTCTGTTCTGTTTTGTAATTCAGTTCAAGTGTAACGGTTTTTACATTCCCTCTATAAGTGACACCTTATGAGAAGTGTCCTTTTCTGTGTGACTTATTTCGCTTAGAATCGTCTTACCTAAATCCACTCATCATGCTGCTACTAGCCTTATGACATTGATTTCATGGCTGAGTGATATTCCATTGTACATAAGGACCACAACTTTTTTATCCATTTTTCGCTTTCCTGGGATATTTAAGGTGGAATGAAGTGGAGGTCTTGTCAACAGAGCAGCCCTAAACTTTGGGGTGCTTGTGTCTTGCTGATTTTCAATTTTCCCACTTTATCCCCCCATGCGTAGAAGTGCCCTATGCTCTCTAAGCTGTGTTTTTTAGATGTTTCAGGACACACCGTACACTTCTCCAGAGTGGCTGTTTGCAATTTACATCCCGCCCATCAGTGTAGCAAGGCTCCCATTTCTCCATGGCCTGTCCTGCATTTCTGGTTTTGACACTTTTTTCCGCATGGCCCTTTTGACCGATGGGAAGCGAGACTTCTTTGTAGCGCTGATTTGCCTTTCCAGGTTGCTTGGTTGGCCAAAAAGGGCGTATGCGTTTTTTCCTGAATATATTCAGGAAAAAATGCATACGCCCTTTTTGGCCAAGGGCACCATTGTCAACGTTTTGCCGCTTTTCATGTGCTTTAAAGGCGATTCGAATCTACCTCCTGAAATCTGTTTCCTGCAATTCTGCCTTGATTTCAAATCCTCTTCTTTGCCTTCCCTCAATATATTTGTGGACGAGAGTTATCATTTATAACTCTGCAGGTTTGTGAATTGCAGTGCCCTGAAGCTGCATTTTACAAGTCGCTTTTTTGGGAGTCGGCCGCAAAAGCGCAGGATGGCTTCAGGCCCTGTTCTGGTTCCGGGGGGCAGGCTGAGCCTGTGGTTAATTCTTCTTCCTGATGGGAAAATTGAGTGACCTGTGCCTGTCCCAACACCAAGAGCTAGTCTCTCATTGGTTCCCCGTCTTCCCGTTCATCCTCAGGACAAATTGCAACCTGTACGGAACAGGAGGTTAAAGGTGCTGATGCTCCAAGTAGGGAGATTGCTAGTAAAGTGGCTGGAATGGCGAACCCGAGCACAAGGAGATGAGAAATGCGGTGCGTTTTAGAAACCTTTCCCCATCACACGGTGTACCATCTTCTGGGTTTCTCATGCATGTTTTCGATGTAGGAAGATGCCCTTGAACCTGGAGATTTGGGACCCATGCGATGGGTAGCACGCAGTATTACTTTAAAGGGTCTGCGTTTGCTCACCCAACCTCACCAAACCTCTCAGCCCCAAGAGTGTCCACCCTTATGTCTCATCCAGCTGTGGGTCTAGATATGGTCAATCCAGGTTGCATCACAGCCCCCGAACGAATTGTGTAAGAATTTCTCTCTCTTTCCCTGTCTTTGTTTCATGGGTTTTTAAAAGTAATTTATTTTTATAATGGGGTTTAGCTGCTTTTCACGGCCGTGTTTATGCCGCCTTACACACACTTGACACACTAACAGAGAGATATCAATACATAGGTTTTAAGATTATTACTAGTCAGATATATTCTTGTGCGGTGAATCGGGCGTGTTGAGTCCAGTTCTCTGAGCAAGGAGTAGGTCTTGTCTATTCCATATTGGGTTTATGGAACGGTATCTGAGCTAATTTGAAACTCTTGTTTTATGTATCACCCCACCTCACCTTTCCCGTTAAGCAGCCATAGTGTGTTTTGTGCATGTGTGACTCTGTTCTGTTTTGTAATTCAGTTCAAGTGTAACGGTTTTTACATTCCCTCTATAAGTGACACCTTATGAGAAGTGTCCTTTTCTGTGTGACTTATTTCGCTTAGAATCGTCTTACCTAAATCCACTCATCATGCTGCTACTAGCCTTATGACATTGATTTCATGGCTGAGTGATATTCCATTGTACATAAGGACCACAACTTTTTTATCCATTTTTCGCTTTCCTGGGATATTTAAGGTGGAATGAAGTGGAGGTCTTGTCAACAGAGCAGCCCTAAACTTTGGGGTGCTTGTGTCTTGCTGATTTTCAATTTTCCCACTTTATCCCCCCATGCGTAGAAGTGCCCTATGCTCTCTAAGCTGTGTTTTTCAGATGTTTCAGGACACACCGTACACTTCTCCAGAGTGGCTGTTTGCAATTTACATCCCGCCCATCAGTGTAGCAAGGCTCCCATTTCTCCATGGCCTGTCCTGCATTTCTGGTTTTGACACTTTTTTCAGCATGGCCCTTTTGACCGATGGGAAGCGAGACTTCTTTGTAGCGCTGATTTGCCTTTCCAGGTTGCTTGTTTGGCCAAAAAGGGCGTATGCGTTTTTTCCTGAATATATTCAGGAAAAAACGCATACGCCCTTTTTGGCCAAGGGCACCATTGTCAACGTTTTGCCGCTTTTCATGTGCTTTAAAGGCGATTCGAATCTACCTCCTGAAATCTGTTTCCTGCAATTCTGCCTTGATTTCAAATCCTCTTCTTTGCCTTCCCTCAATATATTTGTGGACGAGAGTTATCATTTATAACTCTGCAGGTTTGTGAATTGCAGTGCCCTGAAGCTGCATTTTACAAGTCGCTTTTTTGGGAGTCGGCCGCAAAAGCGCAGGATGGCTTCAGGCCCTGTTCTGGTTCCGGGGGGCAGGCTGAGCCTGTGGTTAATTCTTCTTCCTGATGGGAAAATTGAGTGACCTGTGCCTGTCCCAACACCAAGAGCTAGTCTCTCATTGGTTCCCCGTCTTCCCGTTCATCCTCAGGACAAATTGCAACCTGTACGGAACAGGAGGTTAAAGGTGCTGATGCTCCAAGTAGGGAGATTGCTAGTAAAGTGGCTGGAATGGCGAACCCGAGCACAAGGAGATGAGAAATGCGGTGCGTTTTAGAAACCTTTCCCCATCACACGGTGTACCATCTTCTGGGTTTCTCATGCATGTTTTCGATGTAGGAAGATGCCCTTGAACCTGGAGATTTGGGACCCATGTGATGGGTAGCACGCAGTATTACTTTAAAGGGTCTGCGTTTGCTCACCCAACCTCACCAAACCTCTCAGCCCCAAGAGTGTCCACCCTTATGTCTCATCCAGCTGTGGGTCTAGATATGGTCAATGCAGGTTGCATCACAGCCCCTGAACGAATTGTGTAAGAATTTCTCTCTCTTTCCCTGTCTTTGTTTCATGTGTTTTTAAAAGTAATTTATTTTTATAATGGGGTTTAGCTGCTTTTCACGGCTGTGTTTAGGCCGCTTTACACCCACTTGACACACTAACAGAGAGATATCAATACATAGGTTTTAAGATTATTACTAGTCAGATATATTCTTGTGCGGTGAATCGGGCGTGTTGAGTCCAGTTCTCTGAGCAAGGAGTAGGTCTTGTCTATTACATATTGGGTTTATGGAACGGTATCTGAGCTAATTTGAAACTCTTGTTTTATGTATCACCCCACCTCACCTTTCCCGTTAAGCAGCCATAGTGTGTTTTCTGCATGTGTGACTCTGTTCTGTTTTGTAATTCAGTTCAAGTGTAACGGTTTTTACATTCCCTCTATAAGTGACACCTTATGAGAAGTGTCCTTTTCTGTGTGACTTATTTCACTTAGAATCGTCTTACCTAAATCCACTCATCATGCTGCTACTAGCCTTATGACATTGATTTCATGGCTGAGTGATAGTCCATTGTACATAAGGACCACAACTTTTTTATCCATTTTTCGCTTTCCTGGGATATTTAAGGTGGAATGAAGTGGAGGTCCTTGTCAACAGAGCAGCCCTAAACTTTCGGGTGCTTGTGTCTTGCTGATTTTCAATTTTCCCACTTTATCCCCCCATGCGTAGGAGTGCCCTATGCTCTCTAAGCTGTGTTTTTTAGATGTTTCAGGACACACCGTACACTTCTCCAGAGTGGCTGTTGGCAATTTACATCCCGCCCATCAGTGTAGCAAGGCTCCCATTTATCCATGGCCTGTCCTGCATTTCTGGTTTTGACACCTTTTTCAGCATGTCCCTTTTGATCGATGGGAAGCGAGACTTCTTTGTAGCGCTGATTTGCCTTTCCAGGTTGCTTGGTTGGCCAAAAAGGGCGTATGCGTTTTTTCCTGAATATATTCAGGAAAAAACGCATACGCCCTTTTTGGCCAAGGGCATCATTGTCAACGTTTTCCCGCTTTTCATGTGCTTTAAAGGCGATTCGAATCTACCTCCTGAAATCTGTTTCCTGCAATTCTGCCTTGATTTCAAATCCTCTTCTTTGCCTTCCCTCAATATATTTGTGGACGAGAGTTATCATTTATAACTCTGCAGGTTTGTGAATTGCAGTGCCCTGAAGCTGCATTTTACAAGTCGCTTTTTTGGGAGTCGGCCGCAAAAGCGCAGGATGGCTTCAGGCCCTGTTCTGGTTCCGGGGGGCAGGCTGAGCCTGTGGTTAATTCTTCTTCCTGATGGGAAAATTGAGTGACCTGTGCCTGTCCCAACACCAAGAGCTAGTCTCTCATTGGTTCCCCGTCTTCCCGTTCATCCTCAGGACAAATTGCAACCTGTACGGAACAGGTGGTTAAAGGTGCTGATGCTCCAAGTAGGGAGATTGCTAGTAAAGTGGCTGGAATGGCGAACCCGAGCACAAGGAGATGAGAAATGCGGTGCGTTTTAGAAACCTTTCCCCATCACACGGTGTACCATCTTCTGGGTTTCTCATGCATGTTTTCGATGTAGGAAGATGCCCTTGAACCTGGAGATTTGGGACCCATGCGATGGGTAGCACGCAGTATTACTTTAAAGGGTCTGCGTTTGCTCACCCAACCTCACCAAACCTCTCAGCCCCAAGAGTGTCCACCCTTATGTCTCATCCAGCTGTGGGTCTAGATATGGTCAATCCAGGTTGCATCACAGCCCCCGAACGAATTGTGTAAGAATTTCTCTCTCTTTCCCTGTCTTTGTTTCATGGGTTTTTAAAAGTAATTTATTTTTATAATGGGGTTTAGCTGCTTTTCACGGCCGTGTTTATGCCGCCTTACACACACTTGACACACTAACAGAGAGATATCAATACATAGGTTTTAAGATTATTACTAGTCAGATATATTCTTGTGCGGTGAATCGGGCGTGTTGAGTCCAGTTCTCTGAGCAAGGAGTAGGTCTTGTCTATTCCATATTGGGTTTATGGAACGGTATCTGAGCTAATTTGAAACTCTTGTTTTATGTATCACCCCACCTCACCTTTCCCGTTAAGCAGCCATAGTGTGTTTTCTGCATGTGTGACTCTGTTCTGTTTTGTAATTCAGTTCAAGTGTAACGGTTTTTACATTCCCTCTATAAGTGACACCTTATGAGAAGTGTCCTTTTCTGTGTGACTTATTTCGCTTAGAATCGTCTTACCTAAATCCACTCATCATGCTGCTACTAGCCTTATGACATTGATTTCATGGCTGAGTGATATTCCATTGTACATAAGGACCACAACTTTTTTATCCATTTTTCGCTTTCCTGGGATATTTAAGGTGGAATGAAGTGGAGGTCTTGTCAACAGAGCAGCCCTAAACTTTGGGGTGCTTGTGTCTTGCTGATTTTCAATTTTCCCACTTTATCCCCCCATGCGTAGAAGTGCCCTATGCTCTCTAAGCTGTGTTTTTTAGATGTTTCAGGACACACCGTACACTTCTCCAGAGTGGCTGTTTGCAATTTACATCCCGCCCATCAGTGTAGCAAGGCTCCCATTTCTCCATGGCCTGTCCTGCATTTCTGGTTTTGACACTTTTTTCAGCATGGCCCTTTTGACCGATGGGAAGCGAGACTTCTTTGTAGCGCTGATTTGCCTTTCCAGGTTGCTTGGTTGGCCAAAAAGGGCGTATGCGTTTTTTCCTGAATATATTCAGGAAAAAACGCATACGCCCTTTTTGGCCAAGGGCACCATTGTCAACGTTTTGCCGCTTTTCATGTGCTTTAAAGGCGATTCGAATCTACCTCCTGAAATCTGTTTCCTGCAATTCTGCCTTGATTTCAAATCCTCTTCTTTGCCTTCCCTCAATATATTTGTGGACGAGAGTTATCATTTATAACTCTGCAGGTTTGTGAATTGCAGTGCCCTGAAGCTGCATTTTACAAGTCGCTTTTTTGGGAGTCGGCCGCAAAAGCGCAGGATGGCTTCAGGCCCTGTTCTGGTTGCGGGGGGCAGGCTGAGCCTGTGGTTAATTCTTCTTCCTGATGGGAAAATTGAGTGACCTGTGCCTGTCCCAACACCAAGAGCTAGTCTCTCATTGGTTCCCCGTCTTCCCGTTCATCCTCAGGACAAATTGCAACCTGTACGGAACAGGAGGTTAAAGGTGCTGATGCTCCAAGTAGGGAGATTGCTAGTAAAGTGGCTGGAATGGCGAACCCGAGCACAAGGAGATGAGAAATGCGGTGCGTTTTAGAAACCTTTCCCCATCACACGGTGTACCATCTTCTGGGTTTCTCATGCATGTTTTCGATGTAGGAAGATGCCCTTGAACCTGGAGATTTGGGACCCATGCGATGGGTAGCACGCAGTATTACTTTAAAGGGTCTGCGTTTGCTCACCCAACCTCACCAAACCTCTCAGCCCCAAGAGTGTCCACCCTTATGTCTCATCCAGCTGTGGGTCTAGATATGGTCAATCCAGGTTGCATCACAGCCCCCGAACGAATTGTGTAAGAATTTCTCTCTCTTTCCCTGTCTTTGTTTCATGGGTTTTTAAAAGTAATTTATTTTTATAATGGGGTTTAGCTGCTTTTCACGGCCGTGTTTATGCCGCCTTACACACACTTGACACACTAACAGAGAGATATCAATACATAGGTTTTAAGATTATTACTAGTCAGATATATTCTTGTGCGGTGAATCGGGCGTGTTGAGTCCAGTTCTCTGAGCAAGGAGTAGGTCTTGTCTATTCCATATTGGGTTTATGGAACGGTATCTGAGCTAATTTGAAACTCTTGTTTTATGTATCACCCCACCTCACCTTTCCCGTTAAGCAGCCATAGTGTGTTTTGTGCATGTGTGACTCTGTTCTGTTTTGTAATTCAGTTCAAGTGTAACGGTTTTTACATTCCCTCTATAAGTGACACCTTATGAGAAGTGTCCTTTTCTGTGTGACTTATTTCGCTTAGAATCGTCTTACCTAAATCCACTCATCATGCTGCTACTAGCCTTATGACATTGTTTTCATGGCTGAGTGATATTCCATTGTACATATGGACCACAACTTTTTTATCCATTTTTCGCTTTCCTGGGATATTTAAGGTGGAATGAAGTGGAGGTCTTGTCAACAGAGCAGCCCTAAACTTTGGGGTGCTTGTGTCTTGCTGATTTTCAATTTTCCCACTTTTTCCCCCCATGCGTAGAAGTGCCCTATGCTCTCTAAGCTGTGTTTTTTAGATGTTTCAGGACACAACGTACACTTCTCCAGAGTGGCTGTTTGCAATTTACATCCCGCCCATCAGTGTAGCAAGGCTCCCATTTCTCCATGGCCTGTCCTGCATTTCTGGTTTTGACACTTTTTTCAGCATGGCCCTTTTGACCGATGGGAAGCGAGACTTCTTTGTAGCGCTGATTTGCCTTTCCAGGTTGCTTGGTTGGCCAAAAAGGGCGTATGCGTTTTTTCCTGAATATATTCAGGAAAAAACGCATACGCCCTTTTTGGCCAAGGGCACCATTGTCAACGTTTTGCCGCTTTTCATGTGCTTTAAAGGCGATTCGAATCTACCTCCTGAAATCTGTTTCCTGCAATTCTGCCTTGATTTCAAATCCTCTTCTTTGCCTTCCCTCAATATATTTGTGGACGAGAGTTATCATTTATAACTCTGCAGGTTTGTGAATTGCAGTGCCCTGAAGCTGCATTTTACAAGTCGCTTTTTTGGGAGTCGGCCGCAAAAGCGCAGGATGGCTTCAGGCCCTGTTCTGGTTCCGGGGGGCAGGCTGAGCTTGTGGTTAATTCTTCTTCCTGATGGGAAAATTGAGTGACCTGTGCCTGTCCCAACACCAAGAGCTAGTCTCTCATTGGTTCCCCGTCTTCCCGTTCATCCTCAGGACAAATTGCAACCTGTACGGAACAGGAGGTTAAAGGTGCTGATGCTCCAAGTAGGGAGATTGCTAGTAAAGTGGCTGGAATGGCGAACCCGAGCACAAGGAGATGAGAAATGCGGTGCGTTTTAGAAACCTTTCCCCATCACACGGTGTACCATCTTCTGGGTTTCTCATGCATGTTTTCGATGTAGGAAGATGCCCTTGAACCTGGAGATTTGGGACCCATGCGATGGGTAGCACGCAGTATTACTTTAAAGGGTCTGCGTTTGCTCACCCAACCTCACCAAACCTCTCAGCCCCAAGAGTGTCCACCCTTATGTCTCATCCAGCTGTGGGTCTAGATATGGTCAATCCAGGTTGCATCACAGCCCCTGAACGAATTGTGTAAGAATTTCTCTCTCTTTCCCTGTCTTTGTTTCATGTGTTTTTAAAAGTAATTTATTTTTATAATGGGGTTTAGCTGCTTTTCACGGCTGTGTTTAGGCCGCTTTACACCCACTTGACACACTAACAGAGAGATATCAATACATAGGTTTTAAGATTATTACTAGTCAGATATATTCTTGTGCGGTGAATCGGGCGTGTTGAGTCCAGTTCTCTGAGCAAGGAGTAGGTCTTGTCTATTACATATTGGGTTTATGGAACGGTATCTGAGCTAATTTGAAACTCTTGTTTTATGTATCACCCCACCTCACCTTTCCCGTTAAGCAGCCATAGTGTGTTTTCTGCATGTGTGACTCTGTTCTGTTTTGTAATTCAGTTCAAGTGTAACGGTTTTTACATTCCCTCTATAAGTGACACCTTATGAGAAGTGTCCTTTTCTGTGTGACTTATTTCACTTAGAATCGTCTTACCTAAATCCACTCATCATGCTGCTACTAGCCTTATGACATTGATTTCATGGCTGAGTGATAGTCCATTGTACATAAGGACCACAACTTTTTTATCCATTTTTCGCTTTCCTGGGATATTTAAGGTGGAATGAAGTGGAGGTCCTTGTCAACAGAGCAGCCCTAAACTTTCGGGTGCTTGTGTCTTGCTGATTTTCAATTTTCCCACTTTATCCCCCCATGCGTAGGAGTGCCCTATGCTCTCTAAGCTGTGTTTTTTAGATGTTTCAGGACACACCGTACACTTCTCCAGAGTGGCTGTTGGCAATTTACATCCCGCCCATCAGTGTAGCAAGGCTCCCATTTATCCATGGCCTGTCCTGCATTTCTGGTTTTGACACCTTTTTCAGCATGTCCCTTTTGATCGATGGGAAGCGAGACTTCTTTGTAGCGCTGATTTGCCTTTCCAGGTTGCTTGGTTGGCCAAAAAGGGCGTATGCGTTTTTTCCTGAATATATTCAGGAAAAAACGCATACGCCCTTTTTGGCCAAGGGCATCATTGTCAACGTTTTCCCGCTTTTCATGTGCTTTAAAGGCGATTCGAATCTACCTCCTGAAATCTGTTTCCTGCAATTCTGCCTTGATTTCAAATCCTCTTCTTTGCCTTCCCTCAATATATTTGTGGACGAGAGTTATCATTTATAACTCTGCAGGTTTGTGAATTGCAGTGCCCTGAAGCTGCATTTTACAAGTCGCTTTTTTGGGAGTCGGCCGCAAAAGCGCAGGATGGCTTCAGGCCCTGTTCTGGTTCCGGGGGGCAGGCTGAGCCTGTGGTTAATTCTTCTTCCTGATGGGAAAATTGAGTGACCTGTGCCTGTCCCAACACCAAGAGCTAGTCTCTCATTGGTTCCCCGTCTTCCCGTTCATCCTCAGGACAAATTGCAACCTGTACGGAACAGGTGGTTAAAGGTGCTGATGCTCCAAGTAGGGAGATTGCTAGTAAAGTGGCTGGAATGGCGAACCCGAGCACAAGGAGATGAGAAATGCGGTGCGTTTTAGAAACCTTTCCCCATCACACGGTGTACCATCTTCTGGGTTTCTCATGCATGTTTTCGATGTAGGAAGATGCCCTTGAACCTGGAGATTTGGGACCCATGCGATGGGTAGCACGCAGTATTACTTTAAAGGGTCTGCGTTTGCTCACCCAACCTCACCAAACCTCTCAGCCCCAAGAGTGTCCACCCTTATGTCTCATCCAGCTGTGGGTCTAGATATGGTCAATCCAGGTTGCATCACAGCCCCCGAACGAATTGTGTAAGAATTTCTCTCTCTTTCCCTGTCTTTGTTTCATGGGTTTTTAAAAGTAATTTATTTTTATAATGGGGTTTAGCTGCTTTTCACGGCCGTGTTTATGCCGCCTTACACACACTTGACACACTAACAGAGAGATATCAATACATAGGTTTTAAGATTATTACTAGTCAGATATATTCTTGTGCGGTGAATCGGGCGTGTTGAGTCCAGTTCTCTGAGCAAGGAGTAGGTCTTGTCTATTCCATATTGGGTTTATGGAACGGTATCTGAGCTAATTTGAAACTCTTGTTTTATGTATCACCCCACCTCACCTTTCCCGTTAAGCAGCCATAGTGTGTTTTCTGCATGTGTGACTCTGTTCTGTTTTGTAATTCAGTTCAAGTGTAACGGTTTTTACATTCCCTCTATAAGTGACACCTTATGAGAAGTGTCCTTTTCTGTGTGACTTATTTCGCTTAGAATCGTCTTACCTAAATCCACTCATCATGCTGCTACTAGCCTTATGACATTGATTTCATGGCTGAGTGATATTCCATTGTACATAAGGACCACAACTTTTTTATCCATTTTTCGCTTTCCTGGGATATTTAAGGTGGAATGAAGTGGAGGTCTTGTCAACAGAGCAGCCCTAAACTTTGGGGTGCTTGTGTCTTGCTGATTTTCAATTTTCCCACTTTATCCCCCCATGCGTAGAAGTGCCCTATGCTCTCTAAGCTGTGTTTTTTAGATGTTTCAGGACACACCGTACACTTCTCCAGAGTGGCTGTTTGCAATTTACATCCCGCCCATCAGTGTAGCAAGGCTCCCATTTCTCCATGGCCTGTCCTGCATTTCTGGTTTTGACACTTTTTTCAGCATGGCCCTTTTGACCGATGGGAAGCGAGACTTCTTTGTAGCGCTGATTTGCCTTTCCAGGTTGCTTGGTTGGCCAAAAAGGGCGTATGCGTTTTTTCCTGAATATATTCAGGAAAAAACGCATACGCCCTTTTTGGCCAAGGGCACCATTGTCAACGTTTTGCCGCTTTTCATGTGCTTTAAAGGCGATTCGAATCTACCTCCTGAAATCTGTTTCCTGCAATTCTGCCTTGATTTCAAATCCTCTTCTTTGCCTTCCCTCAATATATTTGTGGACGAGAGTTATCATTTATAACTCTGCAGGTTTGTGAATTGCAGTGCCCTGAAGCTGCATTTTACAAGTCGCTTTTTTGGGAGTCGGCCGCAAAAGCGCAGGATGGCTTCAGGCCCTGTTCTGGTTCCGGGGGGCAGGCTGAGCCTGTGGTTAATTCTTCTTCCTGATGGGAAAATTGAGTGACCTGTGCCTGTCCCAACACCAAGAGCTAGTCTCTCATTGGTTCCCCGTCTTCCCGTTCATCCTCAGGACAAATTGCAACCTGTACGGAACAGGAGGTTAAAGGTGCTGATGCTCCAAGTAGGGAGATTGCTAGTAAAGTGGCTGGAATGGCGAACCCGAGCACAAGGAGATGAGAAATGCGGTGCGTTTTAGAAACCTTTCCCCATCACACGGTGTACCATCTTCTGGGTTTCTCATGCATGTTTTCGATGTAGGAAGATGCCCTTGAACCTGGAGATTTGGGACCCATGCGATGGGTAGCACGCAGTATTACTTTAAAGGGTCTGCGTTTGCTCACCCAACCTCACCAAACCTCTCAGCCCCAAGAGTGTCCACCCTTATGTCTCATCCAGCTGTGGGTCTAGATATGGTCAATCCAGGTTGCATCACAGCCCCCGAACGAATTGTGTAAGAATTTCTCTCTCTTTCCCTGTCTTTGTTTCATGGGTTTTTAAAAGTAATTTATTTTTATAATGGGGTTTAGCTGCTTTTCACGGCCGTGTTTATGCCGCCTTACACACACTTGACACACTAACAGAGAGATATCAATACATAGGTTTTAAGATTATTACTAGTCAGATATATTCTTGTGCGGTGAATCGGGCGTGTTGAGTCCAGTTCTCTGAGCAAGGAGTAGGTCTTGTCTATTCCATATTGGGTTTATGGAACGGTATCTGAGCTAATTTGAAACTCTTGTTTTATGTATCACCCCACCTCACCTTTCCCGTTAAGCAGCCATAGTGTGTTTTGTGCATGTGTGACTCTGTTCTGTTTTGTAATTCAGTTCAAGTGTAACGGTTTTTACATTCCCTCTATAAGTGACACCTTATGAGAAGTGTCCTTTTCTGTGTGACTTATTTCGCTTAGAATCGTCTTACCTAAATCCACTCATCATGCTGCTACTAGCCTTATGACATTGTTTTCATGGCTGAGTGATATTCCATTGTACATATGGACCACAACTTTTTTATCCATTTTTCGCTTTCCTGGGATATTTAAGGTGGAATGAAGTGGAGGTCTTGTCAACAGAGCAGCCCTAAACTTTGGGGTGCTTGTGTCTTGCTGATTTTCAATTTTCCCACTTTTTCCCCCCATGCGTAGAAGTGCCCTATGCTCTCTAAGCTGTGTTTTTTAGATGTTTCAGGACACAACGTACACTTCTCCAGAGTGGCTGTTTGCAATTTACATCCCGCCCATCAGTGTAGCAAGGCTCCCATTTCTCCATGGCCTGTCCTGCATTTCTGGTTTTGACACTTTTTTCAGCATGGCCCTTTTGACCGATGGGAAGCGAGACTTCTTTGTAGCGCTGATTTGCCTTTCCAGGTTGCTTGGTTGGCCAAAAAGGGCGTATGCGTTTTTTCCTGAATATATTCAGGAAAAAACGCATACGCCCTTTTTGGCCAAGGGCACCATTGTCAACGTTTTGCCGCTTTTCATGTGCTTTAAAGGCGATTCGAATCTACCTCCTGAAATCTGTTTCCTGCAATTCTGCCTTGATTTCAAATCCTCTTCTTTGCCTTCCCTCAATATATTTGTGGACGAGAGTTATCATTTATAACTCTGCAGGTTTGTGAATTGCAGTGCCCTGAAGCTGCATTTTACAAGTCGCTTTTTTGGGAGTCGGCCGCAAAAGCGCAGGATGGCTTCAGGCCCTGTTCTGGTTCCGGGGGGCAGGCTGAGCTTGTGGTTAATTCTTCTTCCTGATGGGAAAATTGAGTGACCTGTGCCTGTCCCAACACCAAGAGCTAGTCTCTCATTGGTTCCCCGTCTTCCCGTTCATCCTCAGGACAAATTGCAACCTGTACGGAACAGGAGGTTAAAGGTGCTGATGCTCCAAGTAGGGAGATTGCTAGTAAAGTGGCTGGAATGGCGAACCCGAGCACAAGGAGATGAGAAATGCGGTGCGTTTTAGAAACCTTTCCCCATCACACGGTGTACCATCTTCTGGGTTTCTCATGCATGTTTTCGATGTAGGAAGATGCCCTTGAACCTGGAGATTTGGGACCCATGCGATGGGTAGCACGCAGTATTACTTTAAAGGGTCTGCGTTTGCTCACCCAACCTCACCAAACCTCTCAGCCCCAAGAGTGTCCACCCTTATGTCTCATCCAGCTGTGGGTCTAGATATGGTCAATCCAGGTTGCATCACAGCCCCCGAACGAATTGTGTAACAATTTCTCTCTCTTTCCCTGTCTTTGTTTCATGGGTTTTTAAAAGTAATTTATTTTTATAATGGGGTTTAGCTGCTTTTCACGGTCGTGTTTATGCCGCCTTACACACACTTGACACACTAACAGAGAGATATCAATACATAGGTTTTAAGATTATTACTAGTCAGATATATTCTTGTGCGGTGAATCGGGCGTGTTGAGTCCAGTTCTCTGAGCAAGGAGTAGGTCTTGTCTATTCCATATTGGGTTTATGGAACGGTATCTGAGCTAATTTGAAACTCTTGTTTTATGTATCACCCCACCTCACCTTTCCCGTTAAGCAGCCATAGTGTGTTTTCTGCATGTGTGACTCTGTTCTGTTTTGTAATTCAGTTCAAGTGTAACGGTTTTTACATTCCCTCTATAAGTGACACCTTATGAGAAGTGTCCTTTTCTGTGTGACTTATTTCACTTAGAATCGTCTTACCTAAATCCACTCATCATGCTGCTACTAGCCTTATGACATTGATTTCATGGCTGAGTGATATTCCATTGTACATAAGGACCACAACTTTTTTATCCATTTTTCGCTTTCCTGGGATATTTAAGGTGGAATGAAGTGGAGGTCTTGTCAACAGAGCAGCCCTAAACTTTGGGGTGCTTGTGTCTTGCTGATTTTCAATTTTCCCACTTTATCCCCCCATGCGTAGAAGTGCCCTATGCTCTCTAAGCTGTGTTTTTCAGATGTTTCAGGACACACCGTACACTTCTCCAGAGTGGCTGTTTGCAATTTACATCCCGCCCATCAGTGTAGCAAGGCTCCCATTTCTCCATGGCCTGTCCTGCATTTCTGGTTTTGACACTTTTTTCAGCATGACCCTTTTGACCGATGGGAAGCGAGACTTCTTTGTAGCGCTGATTTGCCTTTCCAGGTTGCTTGGTTGGCCAAAAAGGGCGTATGCGTTTTTTCCTGAATATATTCAGGAAAAAACGCATACGCCCTTTTTGGCCAAGGGCACCATTGTCAACGTTTTGCCGCTTTTCATGTGCTTTAAAGGCGATTCGAATCTACCTCCTGAAATCTGTTTCCTGCAATTCTGCCTTGATTTCAAATCCTCTTCTTTGCCTTCCCTCAATATATTTGTGGACGAGAGTTATCATTTATAACTCTGCAGGTTTGTGAATTGCAGTGCCCTGAAGCTGCATTTTACAAGTCGCTTTTTTGGGAGTCGGCCGCAAAAGCGCAGGATGGCTTCAGGCCCTGTTCTGGTTCCGGGGGGCAGGCTGAGCCTGTGGTTAATTCTTCTTCCTGATGGGAAAATTGAGTGACCTGTGCCTGTCCCAACACCAAGAGCTAGTCTCTCATTGGTTCCCCGTCTTCCCGTTCATCCTCAGGACAAATTGCAACCTGTACGGAACAGGAGGTTAAAGGTGCTGATGCTCCAAGTAGGGAGATTGCTAGTAAAGTGGCTGGAATGGCGAACCCGAGCACAAGGAGATGAGAAATGCGGTGCGTTTTAGAAACCTTTCCCCATCACACGGTGTACCATCTTCTGGGTTTCTCATGCATGTTTTCGATGTAGGAAGATGCCCTTGAACCTGGAGATTTGGGACCCATGCGATGGGTAGCACGCAGTATTACTTTAAAGGGTCTGCGTTTGCTCACCCAACCTCACCAAACCTCTCAGCCCCAAGAGTGTCCACCCTTATGTCTCATCCAGCTGTGGGTCTAGATATGGTCAATGCAGGTTGCATCACAGCCCCCGAACGAATTGTGTAAGAATTTCTCTCTCTTTCCCTGTCTTTGTTTCATGGGTTTTTAAAAGTAATTTATTTTTATAATGGGGTTTAGCTGCTTTTCACGGCCGTGTTTATGCCGCCTTACACACACTTGACACACTAACAGAGAGATATCAATACATAGGTTTTAAGATTATTAGTAGTCAGATATATTCTTGTGCGGTGAATCGGGCGTGTTGAGTCCAGTTCTCTGAGCAAGGAGTAGGTCTTGTCTATTCCATATTGGGTTTATGGAACGGTATCTGAGCTAATTTGAAACTCTTGTTTTATGTATCACCCCACCTCACCTTTCCCGTTAAGCAGCCATAGTGTGTTTTCTGCATGTGTGACTCTGTTCTGTTTTGTAATTCAGTTCAAGTGTAACGGTTTTTACATTCCCTCTATAAGTGACACCTTATGAGAAGTGTCCTTTTCTGTGTGACTTATTTCACTTAGAATCGTCTTACCTAAATCCACTCATCATGCTGCTACTAGCCTTATGACATTGATTTCATGGCTGAGTGATAGTCCATTGTACATAAGGACCACAACTTTTTTATCCATTTTTCGCTTTCCTGGGATATTTAAGGTGGAATGAAGTGGAGGTCCTTGTCAACAGAGCAGCCCTAAACTTTCGGGTGCTTGTGTCTTGCTGATTTTCAATTTTCCCACTTTATCCCCCCATGCGTAGAAGTGCCCTATGCTCTCTAAGCTGTGTTTTTTAGATGTTTCAGGACACACCGTACACTTCTCCAGAGTGGCTGTTGGCAATTTACATCCCGCCCATCAGTGTAGCAAGGCTCCCATTTCTCCATGGCCTGTCCTGCATTTCTGGTTTTGACACTTTTTTCAGCATGTCCCTTTTGACCGATGGGAAGCGAGACTTCTTTGTAGCGCTGATTTGCCTTTCCAGTTTGCTTGGTTGGCCAAAAAGGGCGTATGCGTTTTTTCCTGAATATATTCAGGAAAAAAGGCATACGCCCTTTTTGGCCAAGGGCATCATTGTCAACGTTTTTCCGCTTTTCAAGTGCTTTAAATGCGATTCGAATCTACCTCCTGAAATCTGTTTCCTGCAATTCTGCCTTGATTTCAAATCCTCTTCTTTGCCTTCCCTCAATATATTTGTGGACGAGAGTTATCATTTATAACTCTGCAGGTTTGTGAATTGCAGTGCCCTGAAGCTCCATTTTACAAGTCGCTTTTTTGGGAGCCGGCCGCAAAAGCGCAGGATGGCTTCAGGCCCTGTTCTGGTTCCGGGGGGCCGGCTGAGCCTGTGGTTAATTCTTCTTCCTGATGGGAAAATAGAGTGACCTGTGCCTGTCCCAACACCAAGAGCTAGTCTCTCATTGGTTTCCCGTCTTCCCGTTCATCCTCAGGACAAATTGCAACCTGTACGGAACAGGAGGTTAAAGGTGCTGATGCTCCAAGTAGGGAGATTGCTAGTAAAGTGGCTGGAATGGCGAACACGAGCACAAGGAGGTGAGAAATGAGGTGCGTTTTAGAAACCTTTCCCCATCACACGGTGTACCATCTTCTGGGGTTCTCATGCATGTTTTTGATGTAGGAAGATGCCCTTGAACCTGGAGATTTGGGACCCATGCGATGGGTAGCACGCAGTATTACTTTAAAGGGTCTGCGTTTGCTCACCCAACCTCACCAAACCTCTCAGCCCCAAGAGTGTCCACCCTTATGTCTCATCCAGCTGTGGGTCTAGATATGGTCAATCCAGGTTGCATCACAGCCCCCGAACGAATTGTGTAAGAATTTCTCTCTCTTTCCCTGTCTTTGTTTCATGGGTTTTTAAAAGTAATTTATTTTTATAATGGGGTTTAGCTGCTTTTCACGGCTGTGTTTATGCCGCCTTACACACACTTGACACACTAACAGAGAGATATCAATACATAGGTTTTAAGATTATTACTAGTCAGATATATTCTTGTGCGGTGAATCGGGCGTGTTGAGTCCAGTTCTCTGAGCAAGGAGTAGGTCTTGTCTATTCCATATTGGGTTTATGGAACGGTATCTGAGCTAATTTGAAACTCTTGTTTTATGTATCACCCCACCTCACCTTTCCCGTTAAGCAGCCATAGTGTGTTTTCTGCATGTGTGACTCTGTTCTGTTTTGTAATTCAGTTCAAGTGTAACGGTTTTTACATTCCCTCTATAAGTGACACCTTATGAGAAGTGTCCTTTTCTGTGTGACTTATTTCACTTAGAATCGTCTTACCTAAATCCACTCATCATGCTGCTACTAGCCTTATGACATTGATTTCATGGCTGAGTGATATTCCATTGTACATAAGGACCACAACTTTTTTATCCATTTTTCGCTTTCCTGGGATATTTAAGGTGGAATGAAGTGGAGGTCCTTGTCAACAGAGCAGCCCTAAACTTTCGGGTGCTTGTGTCTTGCTGATTTTCAATTTTCCCACTTTATCCCCCCATGCGTAGAAGTGCCCTATGCTCTCTAAGCTGTGTTTTTTAGATGTTTCAGGACACACCGTACACTTCTCCAGAGTGGCTGTTGGCAATTTACATCCCGCCCATCAGTGTAGCAAGGCTCCCATTTCTCCATGCCCTCTCCTGCATTTCTGGTTTTGACACCTTTTTCAGCATGTCCCTTTTGACCGATGGGAAGCGAGACTTCTTTGTAGCGCTGATTTGCCTTTCCAGGTTGCTTGGTTGGCCAAAAAGGGCATCATTGTCAACGTTTTGCCGCTTTTCATGTGCTTTAAAGGCGATTCAAATCTACCTCCTGAAATCTGTTTCCTGCAATTCTGCCTTGATTTCAAATCCTCTTCTTTGCCTTCCCTCAATATATTTGTGGACGAGAGTTATCATTTATAACTCTGCAGGTTTGTGAATTGCAGTGCCCTGAAGCTCCATTTTACAAGTCGCTTTTTTGGGAGTCGGCCGCAAAAGCGCAGGATGGCTTCAGGCCCTGTTCTGGTTCCGGGGGGCAGGCTGAGCCTGTGGTTAATTCTTCTTCCTGATGGGAAAATTGAGTGACCTGTGCCTGTCCCAACACCAAGAGCTAGTCTCTCATTGGTTCCCCGTCTTCCCGTTCATCCTCAGGACAAATTGCAACCTGTACGGAACAGGAGGTTAAAGGTGCTGATGCTCCAAGTAGGGAGATTGCTAGTAAAGTGGCTGGAATGGCGAACCCGAGCACAAGGAGATGAGAAATGCGGTGCGTTTTAGAAACCTTTCCCCATCACACGGTGTACCATCTTCTGGGTTTCTCATGCAGGTTTTCGATGTAGGAAGATGCCCTTGAACCTGGAGATTTGGGACCCATGCGATGGGTAGCACGCAGTATTACTTTAAAGGGTCTGCGTTTGCTCACCCAACCTCACCAAACCTCTCAGCCCCAAGAGTGTCCACCCTTATGTCTCATCCAGCTGTGGGTCTAGATATGGTCAATCCAGGTTGCATCACAGCCCCCGAACGAATTGTGTAAGAATTTCTCTCTCTTTCCTTGTCTTTGTTTCATGGGTTTTTAAAAGTAATTTATTTTTATAATGGGGTTTAGCTGCTTTTCACGGCCGTGTTTATGCCGCCTTACACACACTTGACACACTAACAGAGAGATATCAATACATAGGTTTTAAGATTATTACTAGTCAGATATATTCTTGTGCGGTGAATCGGGCGTGTTGAGTCCAGTTCTCTGAGCAAGGAGTAGGTCTTGTCTATTCCATATTGGGTTTATGGAACGGTATCTGAGCTAATTTGAAACTCTTGTTTTATGTATCACCCCACCTCACCTTTCCCGTTAAGCAGCCATAGTGTGTTTTCTGCATGTGTGACTCTGTTCTGTTTTGTAATTCAGTTCAAGTGTAACGGTTTTTACATTCCCTCTATAAGTGACACCTTATGAGAAGTGTCCTTTTCTGTGTGACTTATTTCACTTAGAATCGTCTTACCTAAATCCACTCATCATGCTGCTACTAGCCTTATGACATTGATTTCATGGCTGAGTGATAGTCCATTGTACATAAGGACCACAACTTTTTTATCCATTTTTCGCTTTCCTGGGATATTTAAGGTGGAATGAAGTGGAGGTCCTTGTCAACAGAGCAGCCCTAAACTTTCGGGTGCTTGTGTCTTGCTGATTTTCAATTTTCCCACTTTATCCCCCCATGCGTAGGAGTGCCCTATGCTCTCTAAGCTGTGTTTTTTAGATGTTTCAGGACACACCGTACACTTCTCCAGAGTGGCTGTTGGCAATTTACATCCCGCCCATCAGTGTAGCAAGGCTCCCATTTATCCATGGCCTGTCCTGCATTTCTGGTTTTGACACCTTTTTCAGCATGTCCCTTTTGACCGATGGGAAGCGAGACTTCTTTGTAACGCTGATTTGCCTTTCCAGGTTGCTTGGTTGGCCAAAAAGGGCGTATGCGTTTTTTCCTGAATATATTCAGGAAAAAACGCATACGCCCTTTTTGGCCAAGGGCATCATTGTCAACGTTTTCCCGCTTTTCATGTGCTTTAAAGGCGATTCGAATCTACCTCCTGAAATCTGTTTCCTGCAATTCTGCCTTGATTTCAAATCCTCTTCTTTGCCTTCCCTCAATATATTTGTGGACGAGAGTTATCATTTATAACTCTGCAGGTTTGTGAATTGCAGTGCCCTGAAGCTCCATTTTACAAGTCGCTTTTTTGGGAGTCGGCCGCAAAAGCGCAGGATGGCTTCAGGCCCTGTTCTGGTTCCGGGGGGCAGGCTGAGCCTGTGGTTAATTCTTCTTCCTGATGGGAAAATTGAGTGACCTGTGCCTGTCCCAACACCAAGAGCTAGTCTCTCATTGGTTCCCCGTCTTCCCGTTCATCCTCAGGACAAATTGCAACCTGTACGGAACAGGTGGTTAAAGGTGCTGATGCTCCAAGTAGGGAGATTGCTAGTAAAGTGGCTGGAATGGCGAACCCGAGCACAAGGAGATGAGAAATGCGGTGCGTTTTAGAAACCTTTCCCCATCACACGGTGTACCATCTTCTGGGTTTCTCATGCATGTTTTCGATGTAGGAAGATGCCCTTGAACCTGGAGATTTGGGACCCATGCGATGGGTAGCACGCAGTATTACTTTAAAGGGTCTGCGTTTGCTCACCCAACCTCACCAAACCTCTCAGCCCCAAGAGTGTCCACCCTTATGTCTCATCCAGCTGTGGGTCTAGATATGGTCAATCCAGGTTGCATCACAGCCCCCGAACGAATTGTGTAAGAATTTCTCTCTCTTTCCCTGTCTTTGTTTCATGGGTTTTTAAAAGTAATTTATTTTTATAATGGGGTTTAGCTGCTTTTCACGGCCGTGTTTATGCCGCCTTACACACACTTGACACACTAACAGAGAGATATCAATACATAGGTTTTAAGATTATTACTAGTCAGATATATTCTTGTGCGGTGAATCGGGCGTGTTGAGTCCAGTTCTCTGAGCAAGGAGTAGGTCTTGTCTATTCCATATTGGGTTTATGGAACGGTATCTGAGCTAATTTGAAACTCTTGTTTTATGTATCACCCCACCTCACCTTTCCCGTTAAGCAGCCATAGTGTGTTTTCTGCATGTGTGACTCTGTTCTGTTTTGTAATTCAGTTCAAGTGTAACGGTTTTTACATTCCCTCTATAAGTGACACCTTATGAGAAGTGTCCTTTTCTGTGTGACTTATTTCGCTTAGAATCGTCTTACCTAAATCCACTCATCATGCTGCTACTAGCCTTATGACATTGATTTCATGGCTGAGTGATATTCCATTGTACATAAGGACCACAACTTTTTTATCCATTTTTCGCTTTCCTGGGATATTTAAGGTGGAATGAAGTGGAGGTCTTGTCAACAGAGCAGCCCTAAACTTTGGGGTGCTTGTGTCTTGCTGATTTTCAATTTTCCCACTTTATCCCCCCATGCGTAGAAGTGCCCTATGCTCTCTAAGCTGTGTTTTTTAGATGTTTCAGGACACACCGTACACTTCTCCAGAGTGGCTGTTTGCAATTTACATCCCGCCCATCAGTGTAGCAAGGCTCCCATTTCTCCATGGCCTGTCCTGCATTTCTGGTTTTGACACTTTTTTCAGCATGGCCCTTTTGACCGATGGGAAGCGAGACTTCTTTGTAGCGCTGATTTGCCTTTCCAGGTTGCTTGGTTGGCCAAAAAGGGCGTATGCGTTTTTTCCTGAATATATTCAGGAAAAAACGCATACGCCCTTTTTGGCCAAGGGCACCATTGTCAACGTTTTGCCGCTTTTCATGTGCTTTAAAGGCGATTCGAATCTACCTCCTGAAATCTGTTTCCTGCAATTCTGCCTTGATTTCAAATCCTCTTCTTTGCCTTCCCTCAATATATTTGTGGACGAGAGTTATCATTTATAACTCTGCAGGTTTGTGAATTGCAGTGCCCTGAAGCTGCATTTTACAAGTCGCTTTTTTGGGAGTCGGCCGCAAAAGCGCAGGATGGCTTCAGGCCCTGTTCTGGTTCCGGGGGGCAGGCTGAGCCTGTGGTTAATTCTTCTTCCTGATGGGAAAATTGAGTGACCTGTGCCTGTCCCAACACCAAGAGCTAGTCTCTCATTGGTTCCCCGTCTTCCCGTTCATCCTCAGGACAAATTGCAACCTGTACGGAACAGGAGGTTAAAGGTGCTGATGCTCCAAGTAGGGAGATTGCTAGTAAAGTGGCTGGAATGGCGAACCCGAGCACAAGGAGATGAGAAATGCGGTGCGTTTTAGAAACCTTTCCCCATCACACGGTGTATCATCTTCTGGGTTTCTCATGCATGTTTTCGATGTAGGAAGATGCCCTTGAACCTGGAGATTTGGGACCCATGCGATGGGTAGCACGCAGTATTACTTTAAAGGGTCTGCGTTTGCTCACCCAACCTCACCAAACCTCTCAGCCCCAAGAGTGTCCACCCTTATGTCTCATCCAGCTGTGGGTCTAGATATGGTCAATCCAGGTTGCATCACAGCCCCCGAACGAATTGTGTAAGAATTTCTCTCTCTTTCCCTGTCTTTGTTTCATGGGTTTTTAAAAGTAATTTATTTTTATAATGGGGTTTAGCTGCTTTTCACGGTCGTGTTTATGCCGCCTTACACACACTTGACACACTAACAGAGAGATATCAATACATAGGTTTTAAGATTATTACTAGTCAGATATATTCTTGTGCGGTGAATCGGGCGTGTTGAGTCCAGTTCTCTGAGCAAGGAGTAGGTCTTGTCTATTCCATATTGGGTTTATGGAACGGTATCTGAGCTAATTTGAAACTCTTGTTTTATGTATCACCCCACCTCACCTTTCCCGTTAAGCAGCCATAGTGTGTTTTCTGCATGTGTGACTCTGTTCTGTTTTGTAATTCAGTTCAAGTGTAACGGTTTTTACATTCCCTCTATAAGTGACACCTTATGAGAAGTGTCCTTTTCTGTGTGACTTATTTCACTTAGAATCGTCTTACCTAAATCCACTCATCATGCTGCTACTAGCCTTATGACATTGATTTCATGGCTGAGTGATATTCCATTGTACATAAGGACCACAACTTTTTTATCCATTTTTCGCTTTCCTGGGATATTTAAGGTGGAATGAAGTGGAGGTCTTGTCAACAGAGCAGCCCTAAACTTTGGGGTGCTTGTGTCTTGCTGATTTTCAATTTTCCCACTTTATCCCCCCATGCGTAGAAGTGCCCTATGCTCTCTAAGCTGTGTTTTTTAGATGTTTCAGGACACACCGTACACTTCTCCAGAGTGGCTGTTGGCAATTTACATCCCGCCCATCAGTGTAGCAAGGCTCCCATTTCTCCATGGCCTGTCCTGCATTTCTGGTTTTGACACTTTTTTCAGCATGTCCCTTTTGACCGATGGGAAGCGAGACTTCTTTGTAGCGCTGATTTGCCTTTCCAGGTTGCTTGGTTGGCCAAAAAGGGCGTATGCGTTTTTTCCTGAATATATTCAGGAAAAAAGGCATACGCCCTTTTTGGCCAAGGGCATCATTGTCAACGTTTTTCCGCTTTTCAAGTGCTTTAAATGCGATTCGAATCTACCTCCTGAAATCTGTTTCCTGCAATTCTGCCTTGATTTCAAATCCTCTTCTTTGCCTTCTCTCAATATATTTGTGGACGAGAGTTATCATTTATAACTCTGCAGGTTTGTGAATTGCAGTGCCCTGAAGCTCCATTTTACAAGTCGCTTTTTTGGGAGCCGGCCGCAAAAGCGCAGGATGGCTTCAGGCCCTGTTCTGGTTCCGGGGGGCCGGCTGAGCCTGTGGTTAATTCTTCTTCCTGATGGGAAAATAGAGTGACCTGTGCCTGTCCCAACACCAAGAGCTAGTCTCTCATTGGTTTCCCGTCTTCCCGTTCATCCTCAGGACAAATTGCAACCTGTACGGAACAGGAGGTTAAAGGTGCTGATGCTCCAAGTAGGGAGATTGCTAGTAAAGTGGCTGGAATGGCGAACACGAGCACAAGGAGGTGAGAAATGAGGTGCGTTTTAGAAACCTTTCCCCATCACACGGTGTACCATCTTCTGGGGTTCTCATGCATGTTTTTGATGTAGGAAGATGCCCTTGAACCTGGAGATTTGGGACCCATGCGATGGGTAGCACGCAGTATTACTTTAAAGGGTCTGCGTTTGCTCACCCAACCTCACCAAACCTCTCAGCCCCAAGAGTGTCCACCCTTATGTCTCATCCAGCTGTGGGTCTAGATATGGTCAATCCAGGTTGCATCACAGCCCCCGAACGAATTGTGTAAGAATTTCTCTCTCGTTCCCTGTCTTTGTTTCATGGGTTTTTAAAAGTAATTTACTTTTATAATGGGGTTTAGCTGCTTTTCACGGCTGAGTTTAGGCCGCTTTACACCCACTTGACACACTAACAGAGAGATATCAATACATAGGTTTTAAGATTATTACTAGTCAGATATATTCTTGTGCGGTGAATCGGGCGTGTTGAGTCCAGTTCTCTGAGCAAGGAGTAGGTCTTGTCTATTCCATATTGGGTTTATGGAACGGTATCTGAGCTAATTTGAAACTCTTGTTTTATGTATCACCCCACCTCACCTTTCCCGTTAAGCAGCCATAGTGTGTTTTCTGCATGTGTGACTCTGTTCTGTTTTGTAATTCAGTTCAAGTGTAACGGTTTTTACATTCCCTCTATAAGTGACACCTTATGAGAAGTGTCCTTTTCTGTGTGACTTATTTCACTTAGAATCGTCTTACCTAAATCCACTCATCATGCTGCTACTAGCCTTATGACATTGATTTCATGGCTGAGTGATATTCCATTGTACATAAGGACCACAACTTTTTTATCCATTTTTCGCTTTCCTGGGATATTTAAGGTGGAATGAAGTGGAGGTCCTTGTCAACAGAGCAGCCCTAAACTTTCGGGTGCTTGTGTCTTGCTGATTTTCAATTTTCCCAATTTATCCCCCCATGCGTAGAAGTGCCCTATGCTCTCTAAGCTGTGTTTTTTAGATGTTTCAGGACACACCGTACACTTCTCCAGAGTGGCTGTTGGCAATTTACATCCCGCCCATCAGTGTAGCAAGGCTCCCATTTCTCCATGCCCTCTCCTGCATTTCTGGTTTTGACACCTTTTTCAGCATGTCCCTTTTGACCGATGGGAAGCGAGACTTCTTTGTAGCGCTGATTTGCCTTTCCAGGTTGCTTGGTTGGCCAAAAAGGGCGTATGCGTTTTTTCTTGAATATATTCAGGAAAAAACGCATACGCCCTTTTTGGCCAAGGGCATCATTGTCAACGTTTTGCCGCTTTTCATGTGCTTTAAAGGCGATTCAAATCTACCTCCTGAAATCTGTTTCCTGCAATTCTGCCTTGATTTCAAATCCTCTTCTTTGCCTTCCCTCAATATATTTGTGGACGAGAGTTATCATTTATAACTCTGCAGGTTTGTGAATTGCAGTGCCCTGAAGCTCCATTTTACAAGTCGCTTTTTTGGGAGTCGGCCGCAAAAGCGCAGGATGGCTTCAGGCCCTGTTCTGGTTCCGGGGGGCAGGCTGAGCCTGTGGTTAATTCTTCTTCCTGATGGGAAAATTGAGTGACCTTTGCCTGTCCCAACACCAAGAGCTAGTCTCTCATTGGTTCCCCGTCTTCCCGTTCATCCTCAGGACAAATTGCAACCTGTACGGAACAGGAGGTTAAAGGTGCTGATGCTCCAAGTAGGGAGATTGCTAGTAAAGTGGCTGGAATGGCGAACCCGAGCACAAGGAGATGAGAAATGCGGTGCGTTTTAGAAACCTTTTCCCATCACACGGTGTACAATCTTCTGGGTTTCTCATGCAGGTTTTCGATGTAGGAAGATGCCCTTGAACCTGGAGATTTGGGACCCATGCGATGGGTAGCACGCAGTATTACTTTAAAGGGTCTGCGTTTGCTCACCCAACCTCACCAAACCTCTCAGCCCCAAGAGTGTCCACCCTTATGTCTCATCCAGCTGTGGGTCTAGATATGGTCAATCCAGGTTGCATCACAGCCCCCGAACGAATTGTGTAAGAATTTCTCTCTCTTTCCTTGTCTTTGTTTCATGGGTTTTTAAAAGTAATTTATTTTTATAATGGGGTTTAGCTGCTTTTCACGGCCGTGTTTATGCCGCCTTACACACACTTGACACACTAACAGAGAGATATCAATACATAGGTTTTAAGATTATTACTAGTCAGATATATTCTTGTGCGGTGAATCGGGCGTGTTGAGTCCAGTTCTCTGAGCAAGGAGTAGGTCTTGTCTATTCCATATTGGGTTTATGGAACGGTATCTGAGCTAATTTGAAACTCTTGTTTTATGTATCACCCCACCTCACCTTTCCCGTTAAGCAGCCATAGTGTGTTTTCTGCATGTGTGACTCTGTTCTGTTTTGTAATTCAGTTCAAGTGTAACGGTTTTTACATTCCCTCTATAAGTGACACCTTATGAGAAGTGTCCTTTTCTGTGTGACTTATTTCACTTAGAATCGTCTTACCTAAATCCACTCATCATGCTGCTACTAGCCTTATGACATTGATTTCATGGCTGAGTGATAGTCCATTGTACATAAGGACCACAACTTTTTTATCCATTTTTCGCTTTCCTGGGATATTTAAGGTGGAATGAAGTGGAGGTCCTTGTCAACAGAGCAGCCCTAAACTTTCGGGTGCTTGTGTCTTGCTGATTTTCAATTTTCCCACTTTATCCCCCCATGCGTAGAAGTGCCCTATGCTCTCTAAGCTGTGTTTTTTAGATGTTTCAGGACACACCGTACACTTCTCCAGAGTGGCTGTTGGCAATTTACATCCCGCCCATCAGTGTAGCAAGGCTCCCATTTCTCCATGGCCTGTCCTGCATTTCTGGTTTTGACACTTTTTTCAGCATGTCCCTTTTGACCGATGGGAAGCGAGACTTCTTTGTAGCGCTGATTTGCCTTTCCAGGTTGCTTGGTTGGCCAAAAAGGGCGTATGCGTTTTTTCCTGAATATATTCAGGAAAAAAGGCATACGCCCTTTTTGGCCAAGGGCATCATTGTCAACGTTTTTCCGCTTTTCAAGTGCTTTAAATGCGATTCGAATCTACCTCCTGAAATCTGTTTCCTGCAATTCTGCCTTGATTTCAAATCCTCTTCTTTGCCTTCCCTCAATATATTTGTGGACGAGAGTTATCATTTATAACTCTGCAGGTTTGTGAATTGCAGTGCCCTGAAGCTCCATTTTACAAGTCGCTTTTTTGGGAGCCGGCCGCAAAAGCGCAGGATGGCTTCAGGCCCTGTTCTGGTTCCGGGGGGCAGGCTGAGCCTGTGGTTAATTCTTCTTCCTGATGGGAAAATAGAGTGACCTGTGCCTGTCCCAACACCAAGAGCTAGTCTCTCATTGGTTTCCCGTCTTCCCGTTCATCCTCAGGACAAATTGCAACCTGTACGGAACAGGAGGTTAAAGGTGCTGATGCTTCAAGTAGGGAGATTGCTAGTAAAGTGGCTGGAATGGCGAACACGAGCACAAGGAGGTGAGAAATGAGGTGCGTTTTAGAAACCTTTCCCCATCACACGGTGTACCATCTTCTGGGTTTCTCATGCATGTTTTCGATGTAGGAAGATGCCCTTGAACCTGGAGATTTGGGACCCATGCGATGGGTAGCACGCAGTATTACTTTAAAGGGTCTGCGTTTGCTCACCCATCCTCACCAAACCTCTCAGCCCCAAGAGTGTCCACCCTTATGTCTCATCCAGCTGTGGGTCTAGATATGGTCAATCCAGGTTGCATCACAGCCCCCGAACGAATTGTGTAAGAATTTCTCTCTCTTTCCCTGTCTTGGTTTCATGGGTTTTTAAAAGTAATTTATTCTTATAATGGGGTTTAGCTGCTTTTCACGGCTGTTTTTATGCCGCTTTACACCCACTTGACTCACTTTCAGAGAGATATAAATTCATAGGTTTTAAGATTCTTACTAATCAAATATATTCTTGTGCGGTGAATAGGGGGTGTTGAGTCCAGTTCACTGAGCAAGGAGTAGGTCTTTCTATTACATATTGGGTTTATGGAACGGTATCTCAGCTAATTTGAAACCCTTGTTTTATGCATCACCCCACCTCACCTTTCCCGTTAAGCAGCCATAGTGTGTTTTGTAAACGTGTGACTCTGTTTTGTTTTGTAATTCAGTTCAATTGTAGCGGTTTTTATATTCCCTCTATAAGTGATAGCTTATGATAAGTGTCTTTTTCTGTGTGACTTATTTCACTTAGAATTGTCGTACCTAAATCCACTCATCATGCTGCTACTAGCCTTATGACATTGATTTCATGGCTGAGTGATATTCCATTGTACATAAGGACCACCACTTCTTTATCCATTTTTCTCTTTCCTGGGATATTTAAGGTGTCATGAAGTGGAGGTTCTTGTCAACAGAGCAGCCCTAAACTTTGGGGTGCCTGTGTGTTGCTGATTTTTAGTTTTCCCAATTTATACGCCCATGAGTGTAAGTGCCCTATGTGCTCTAAGCTGTGTTTTTTCGATGTTTCAGGACACACCGTACACTTCTCCAGAGTGGCTGTTGGCAATTTACATCCTGACTATCAGCGTAGCAAGGCTCCCATTTCTCCATGGCCTGTCCTGCATTTCTGGTTTTGACACTTTTTTCAGCATGGCCCTTTTGACCGATGGGAAGCGAGACTTCTTTGTAGCGCTGATTTGCCTTTCCATGTTGCTTGGTTGGCCAAAAAGGGCGTATGCGTTTTTTCCTGAATATATTCAGGAAAAAACGCATACGCCCTTTTTGGCCAAGGGCATCATTGTCGACGTTTTGCCGTTTTTCATGTGCTTTAAAGGCGACTCGAATCTACCTCCTGAAATCTGTTTCCTGCAATTCTGCCTTGCTTTCAAATCCTCTTCGTTGCCTTCCCTCAATATATTTGTGAACGAGAGTTATCATTTACAACTCTGCAGGTTTGTTAATTGCAGTTCCCCTGAGCTCCATTTTTCAACTCGCTTTTTTGGGAGCTGGCCGCAAAAGCGCAGGACGGCATCAGGCCCTATTCTGGTTCCGGGCGGCAGGCTGAGCCTGTGGTTAATTCTTCTTCCTGATGGGAAAATAGTGACCTGTGCCTGTCCCAACACCTAGAGCTAGTCTCTCATTGGCTCCCCTTCTTCCCATTCATACTCAGGACAAATTGCAAGCTGTACGGAACAGGAGGTTAAAGGTCCTGATTCTCCAAGGAGGGAGATTGCTAGTAAAGCGGCTGGAATGGCGAACCCGAGCACAAGGAGATGAGAAATGAGGTGCGTTTTAGAAACCTTTCCCGGTCACACGGTCTACCACCTTCTGGGTTTCTCATGCATGTTTTCGATGTAGGAAGATGCCCTTGAACCTGGAGATTTGGGACCCATGCGATGGGTAACAGGCAGTAGTACTTTAAAGGCTCTGTGTTTGCTCCCCCAACCTCACCAAATCTCTCAGCCCCGAGAGTATCCACCCTTACGTCTCATCCAGCTGTGGGTCTAGATATGGTCATTCCAGGTGGCATCACAGCCCCTGAACGAATTTTGTAAGAATTTCTCTCTCTTTCACTGTCTTTGTTTCACGGGTTTTTAAAATTAATTTATTTTTATAATGGTGTTTAGCTGCTTTTCACGGCTGTGTTTATGCCGCTTTACACCCACTTGACTCACATCCAGAGAGATATCAATACATAGGTTTTAAGATTCTTACTAGTCAGATATATTCTTGTGCGAGAATAGGGGGTGTTGAGTCCAGTTCACTGAGCAAGGAGTAGGTCTTTCTATTACATATTGGGGTTATGGAACGGTATCTGAGCTAATTTGAAACCCTTGTTTTCTGCAGCACCCCACCTCACCTTTCCCGTTAAGCAGCCATAGTGTGTTTTCTAAACGTGTGACTCTGTTCTGTTTTGTAATTCAGTTCAAGTGTAGCGGTTTTTACATTCCCTCTATAAGTGATAGCTTATGATAAGTGTCTTTTTCTGTGTGACTTATTTCACTTAGAATTGTCGTACCTAAATCCACTCATCATGCTGCTACTAGCCTTATGACATTGATTTCATGGCTGAGTGATATTCCATTGTACATAAGGACCACCACTTCTTTATCCATTTTTCTCTTTCCTGGGATATTTAAGGTGTGGTGAAGTGGAGGTTCTTGTCAACAGAGCAGCCCTAAACTTTGGGGTGCCTGTGTGTTGCTGATTTTTAGTTTTCCCAATTTATACGCCCATGAGTGTAAGTGCCCTATGCGTTCTAAGCTGTGTTTTTTCGATGTTTCAGGACACACCGTACACTTCTCCAGAGTGGCTGTTGGCAATTTACATCCCGCCCATCAGCGTAGCAAGGCTCCCATTTCTCCATGGGCTGTCCTGCATTTCTGGTTTTGACACTTTTTTCAGCATGTCCCTTTTGACCGATGGGAAGCGAGACTTCTTTGTAGCGCTGATTTGCCTTTCCAGGTTGCTTGGTTGGCCAAAAAGGGCGTATGCGTTTTTTCCTGAATATATTCAGGAAAAAAGGCATACGCCCTTTTTGGCCAAGGGCATCATTGTCAACGTTTTTCCGCTTTTCAAGTGCTTTAAATGCGATTCGAATCTACCTCCTGAAATCTGTTTCCTGCAATTCTGCCTTGATTTCAAATCCTCTTCTTTGCCTTCCCTCAATATATTTGTGGACGAGAGTTATCATTTATAACTCTGCAGGTTTGTGAATTGCAGTGCCCTGAAGCTGCATTTTACAAGTCGCTTTTTTGGGAGCCGGCCGCAAAAGCGCAGGATGGCTTCAGGCCCTGTTCTGGTTCCGGGGGGCAGGCTGAGCCTGTGGTTAATTCTTCTTCCTGATGGGAAAATAGAGTGACCTGTGCCTGTCCCAACACCAAGAGCTAGTCTCTCATTGGTTTCCCGTCTTCCCGTTCATCCTCAGGACAAATTGCAACCTGTACGGAACAGGAGGTTAAAGGTGCTGATGCTCCAAGTAGGGAGATTGCTAGTAAAGTGGCTGGAATGGCGAACACGAGCACAAGGAGGTGAGAAATGAGGTGCGTTTTAGAAACCTTTCCCCATCACACGGTGTACCATCTTCTGGGGTTCTCATGCATGTTTTTGATGTAGGAAGATGCCCTTGAACCTGGAGATTTGGGACCCATGCGATGGGTAGCACGCAGTATTACTTTAAAGGGTCTGCGTTTGCTCACCCAACCTCACCAAACCTCTCAGCCCCAAGAGTGTCCACCCTTATGTCTCATCCAGCTGTGGGTCTAGATATGGTCAATCCAGGTTGCATCACAGCCCCCGAACGAATTGTGTAAGAATTTCTCTCTCTTTCCCTGTCTTTGTTTCATGGGTTTTTAAAAGTAATTTATTTTTATAATGGGGTTTAGCTGCTTTTCACGGCTGTGTTTAGGCCGCTTTACACCCACTTGACACACTAACAGAGAGATATCAATACATAGGTTTTAAGATTATTACTAGTCAGATATATTCTTGTGCGGTGAATCGGGCGTGTTGAGTCCAGTTCTCTGAGCAAGGAGTAGGTCTTGTCTATTCCATATTGGGTTTATGGAACGGTATCTGAGCTAATTTGAAACTCTTGTTTTATGTATCACCCCACCTCACCTTTCCCGTTAAGCAGCCATAGTGTGTTTTCTGCATGTGTGACTCTGTTCTGTTTTGTAATTCAGTTCAAGTGTAACGGTTTTTACATTCCCTCTATAAGTGACACCTTATGAGAAGTGTCCTTTTCTGTGTGACTTATTTCACTTAGAATCGTCTTACCTAAATCCACTCATCATGCTGCTACTAGCCTTATGACATTGATTTCATGGCTGAGTGATATTCCATTGTACATAAGGACCACAACTTTTTTATCCATTTTTCGCTTTCCTGGGATATTTAAGGTGGAATGAAGTGGAGGTCCTTGTCAACAGAGCAGCCCTAAACTTTCGGGTGCTTGTGTCTTGCTGATTTTCAATTTTCCCACTTTATCCCCCCATGCGTAGAAGTGCCCTATGCTCTCTAACCTGTGTTTTTTAGATGTTTCAGGACACACCGTACACTTCTCCAGAGTGGCTGTTGGCAATTTACATCCCGCCCATCAGTGTAGCAAGGCTCCCATTTCTCCATGCCCTCTCCTGCATTTCTGGTTTTGACACCTTTTTCAGCATGTCCCTTTTGACCGATGGGAAGCGAGACTTCTTTGTAGCGCTGATTTGCCTTTCCAGGTTGCTTGGTTGGCCAAAAAGGGCGTATGCGTTTTTTCCTGAATATATTCAGGAAAAAACGCATACGCCCTTTTTGGCCAAGGGCATCATTGTCAACGTTTTGCCGCTTTTCATGTGCTTTAAAGGCGATTCAAATCTACCTCCTGAAATCTGTTTCCTGCAATTCTGCCTTGATTTCAAATCCTCTTCTTTGCCTTCCCTCAATATATTTGTGGACGAGAGTTATCATTTATAACTCTGCAGGTTTGTGAATTGCAGTGCCCTGAAGCTCCATTTTACAAGTCGCTTTTTTGGGAGTCGGCCGCAAAAGCGCAGGATGGCTTCAGGCCCTGTTCTGGTTCCGTGGGGCAGGCTGAGCCTGTGGTTAATTCTTCTTCCTGATGGGAAAATTGAGTGACCTGTGCCTGTCCCAACACCAAGAGCTAGTCTCTCATTGGTTCCCCGTCTTCCCGTTCATCCTCAGGACAAATTGCAACCTGTACGGAACAGGAGGTTAAAGGTGCTGATGCTCCAAGTAGGGAGATTGCTAGTAAAGTGGCTGGAATGGCGAACCCGAGCACAAGGAGATGAGAAATGCGGTGCGTTTTAGAAACCTTTCCCCATCACACGGTGTACAATCTTCTGGGTTTCTCATGCATGTTTTCGATGTAGGAAGATGCCCTTGAACCTGGAGATTTGGGACCCATGTGATGGGTAGCACGCAGTATTACTTTAAAGGGTCTGCGTTTGCTCACCCAACCTCACCAAACCTCTCAGCCCCAAGAGTGTCCACCCTTATGTCTCATCCAGCTGTGGGTCTAGATATGGTCAATCCAGGTTGCATCACAGCCCCCGAACGAATTGTGTAAGAATTTCTCTCTCTTTCCCTGTCTTTGTTTCATGGGTTTTTAAAAGTAATTTATTTTTATAATGGGGTTTAGCTGCTTTTCACGGCTGAGTTTAGGCCGCTTTACACCCACTTGACACACTAACAGAGAGATATCAATACATAGGTTTTAAGATTATTACTAGTCAGATATATTCTTTTGCGGTGAATCGGGCGTGTTGAGTCCAGTTCTCTGAGCAAGGAGTAGGTCTTGTCTATTCCATATTGGGTTTATGGAACGGTATCTGAGCTAATTTGAAACTCTTGTTTTATGTATCACCCCACCTCACCTTTCCCGTTAAGCAGCCATAGTGTGTTTTCTGCATGTGTGACTCTGTTCTGTTTTGTAATTCAGTTCAAGTGTAACGGTTTTTACATTCCCTCTATAAGTGACACCTTATGAGAAGTGTCCTTTTCTGTGTGACTTATTTCACTTAGAATCGTCTTACCTAAATCCACTCATCATGCTGCTACTAGCCTTATGACATTGATTTCATGGCTGAGTGATATTCCATTGTACATAAGGACCACAACTTTTTTATCCATTTTTCGCTTTCCTGGGATATTTAAGGTGGAATGAAGTGGAGGTCCTTGTCAACAGAGCAGCCCTAAACTTTCGGGTGCTTGTGTCTTGCTGATTTTCAATTTTCCCACTTTATCCCCCCATGCGTAGAAGTGCCCTATGCTCTCTAAGCTGTGTTTTTTAGATGTTTCAGGACACACCGTACACTTCTCCAGAGTGGCTGTTGGCAATTTACATCCCGCCCATCAGTGTAGCAAGGCTCCCATTTCTCCATGCCCTCTCCTGCATTTCTGGTTTTGACACCTTTTTCAGCATGTCCCTTTTGACCGATGGGAAGCGAGACTTCTTTGTAGCGCTGATTTGCCTTTCCAGGTTGCTTGGTTGGCCAAAAAGGGCGTATGCGTTTTTTCCTGAATATATTCAGGAAAAAACGCATACGCCCTTTTTGGCCAAGGGCATCATTGTCAACGTTTTGCCGCTTTTCATGTGCTTTAAAGGCGATTCAAATCTACCTCCTGAAATCTGTTTCCTGCAATTCTGCCTTGATTTCAAATCCTCTTCTTTGCCTTCCCTCAATATATTTGTGGACGAGAGTTATCATTTATAACTCTGCAGGTTTGTGAATTGCAGTGCCCTGAAGCTCCATTTTACAAGTCGCTTTTTTGGGAGTCGGCCGCAAAAGCGCAGGATGGCTTCAGGCCCTGTTCTGGTTCCGGGGGGCAGGCTGAGCCTGTGGTTAATTCTTCTTCCTGATGGGAAAATTGAGTGACCTGTGCCTGTCCCAACACCAAGAGCTAGTCTCTCATTGGTTCCCCGTCTTCCCGTTCATCCTCAGGACAAATTGCAACCTGTACGGAACAGGAGGTTAAAGGTGCTGATGCTCCAAGTAGGGAGATTGCTAGTAAAGTGGCTGGAATGGCGAACCCGAGCACAAGGAGATGAGAAATGCGGTGCGTTTTAGAAACCTTTCCCCATCACACGGTGTACAATCTTCTGGGTTTCTCATGCAGGTTTTCGATGTAGGAAGATGCCCTTGAACCTGGAGATTTGGGACCCATGCGATGGGTAGCACGCAGTATTACTTTAAAGGGTCTGCGTTTGCTCACCCAACCTCACCAAACCTCTCAGCCCCAAGAGTGTCCACCCTTATGTCTCATCCAGCTGTGGGTCTAGATATGGTCAATCCAGGTTGCATCACAGCCCCCGAACGAATTGTGTAAGAATTTCTCTCTCTTTCCTTGTCTTTGTTTCATGGGTTTTTAAAAGTAATTTATTTTTATAATGGGGTTTAGCTGCTTTTCACGGCCGTGTTTATGCCGCCTTACACACACTTGACACACTAACAGAGAGATATCAATACATAGGTTTTAAGATTATTACTAGTCAGATATATTCTTGTGCGGTGAATCGGGCGTGTTGAGTCCAGTTCTCTGAGCAAGGAGTAGGTCTTGTCTATTCCATATTGGGTTTATGGAACGGTATCTGAGCTAATTTGAAACTCTTGTTTTATGTATCACCCCACCTCACCTTTCCCGTTAAGCAGCCATAGTGTGTTTTCTGCATGTGTGACTCTGTTCTGTTTTGTAATTCAGTTCAAGTGTAACGGTTTTTACATTCCCTCTATAAGTGACACCTTATGAGAAGTGTCCTTTTCTGTGTGACTTATTTCACTTAGAATCGTCTTACCTAAATCCACTCATCATGCTGCTACTAGCCTTATGACATTGATTTCATGGCTGAGTGATAGTCCATTGTACATAAGGACCACAACTTTTTTATCCATTTTTCGCTTTCCTGGGATATTTAAGGTGGAATGAAGTGGAGGTCCTTGTCAACAGAGCAGCCCTAAACTTTCGGGTGCTTGTGTCTTGCTGATTTTCAATTTTCCCACTTTATCCCCCCATGCGTAGAAGTGCCCTATGCTCTCTAAGCTGTGTTTTTTAGATGTTTCAGGACACACCGTACACTTCTCCAGAGTGGCTGTTGGCAATTTACATCCCGCCCATCAGTGTAGCAAGGCTCCCATTTCTCCATGGCCTGTCCTGCATTTCTGGTTTTGACACTTTTTTCAGCATGTCCCTTTTGACCGATGGGAAGCGAGACTTCTTTGTAGCGCTGATTTGCCTTTCCAGGTTGCTTGGTTGGCCAAAAAGGGCGTATGCGTTTTTTCCTGAATATATTCAGGAAAAAAGGCATACGCCCTTTTTGGCCAAGGGCATCATTGTCAACGTTTTTCCGCTTTTCAAGTGCTTTAAATGCGATTCGAATCTACCTCCTGAAATCTGTTTCCTGCAATTCTGCCTTGATTTCAAATCCTCTTCTTTGCCTTCCCTCAATATATTTGTGGACGAGAGTTATCATTTATAACTCTGCAGGTTTGTGAATTGCAGTGCCCTGAAGCTCCATTTTACAAGTCGCTTTTTTGGGAGCCGGTCGCAAAAGCGCAGGATGGCTTCAGGCCCTGTTCTGGTTCCGGGGGGCAGGCTGAGCCTGTGGTTAATTCTTCTTCCTGATGGGAAAATAGAGTGACCTGTGCCTGTCCCAACACCAAGAGCTAGTCTCTCATTGGTTTCCCGTCTTCCCGTTCATCCTCAGGACAAATTGCAACCTGTACGGAACAGGAGGTTAAAGGTGCTGATGCTCCAAGTAGGGAGATTGCTAGTAAAGTGGCTGGAATGGCGAACACGAGCACAAGGAGGTGAGAAATGAGGTGCGTTTTAGAAACCTTTCCCCATCACACGGTGTACCATCTTCTGGGTTTCTCATGCATGTTTTCGATGTAGGAAGATGCCCTTGAACCTGGAGATTTGGGACCCATGCGATGGGTAGCACGCAGTATTACTTTAAAGGGTCTGCGTTTGCTCACCCATCCTCACCAAACCTCTCAGCCCCAAGAGTGTCCACCCTTATGTCTCATCCAGCTGTGGGTCTAGATATGGTCAATCCAGGTTGCATCACAGCCCCCGAACGAATTGTGTAAGAATTTCTCTCTCTTTCCCTGTCTTGGTTTCATGGGTTTTTAAAAGTAATTTATTCTTATAATGGGGTTTAGCTGCTTTTCACGGCTGTTTTTATGCCGCTTTACACCCACTTGACTCACTTTCAGAGAGATATAAATTCATAGGTTTTAAGATTCTTACTAATCAAATATATTCTTGTGCGGTGAATAGGGGGTGTTGAGTCCAGTTCACTGAGCAAGGAGTAGGTCTTTCTATTACATATTGGGTTTATGGAACGGTATCTCAGCTAATTTGAAACCCTTGTTTTATGCATCACCCCACCTCACCTTTCCCGTTAAGCAGCCATAGTGTGTTTTGTAAACGTGTGACTCTGTTTTGTTTTGTAATTCAGTTCAATTGTAGCGGTTTTTATATTCCCTCTATAAGTGATAGCTTATGATAAGTGTCTTTTTCTGTGTGACTTATTTCACTTAGAATTGTCGTACCTAAATCCACTCATCATGCTGCTACTAGCCTTATGACATTGATTTCATGGCTGAGTGATATTCCATTGTACATAAGGACCACCACTTCTTTATCCATTTTTCTCTTTCCTGGGATATTTAAGGTGTCATGAAGTGGAGGTTCTTGTCAACAGAGCAGCCCTAAACTTTGGGGTGCCTGTGTGTTGCTGATTTTTAGTTTTCCCAATTTATACGCCCATGAGTGTAAGTGCCCTATGTGCTCTAAGCTGTGTTTTTTCGATGTTTCAGGACACACCGTACACTTCTCCAGAGTGGCTGTTGGCAATTTACATCCTGACTATCAGCGTAGCAAGGCTCCCATTTCTCCATGGCCTGTCCTGCATTTCTGGTTTTGACACTTTTTTCAGCATGGCCCTTTTGACCGATGGGAAGCGAGACTTCTTTGTAGCGCTGATTTGCCTTTCCAGGTTGCTTGGTTGGCCAAAAAGGGCGTATGCGTTTTTTCCTGAATATATTCAGGAAAAAACGCATACGCCCTTTTTGGCCAAGGGCATCATTGTCGACGTTTTGCCGTTTTTCATGTGCTTTAAAGGTGACTCGAATCTACCTCCTGAAATCTGTTTCCTGCAATTCTGCCTTGCTTTCAAATCCTCTTCGTTGCCTTCCCTCAATATATTTGTGAACGAGAGTTATCATTTACAACTCTGCAGGTTTGTTAATTGCAGTTCCCCTGAGCTCCATTTTTCAACTCGCTTTTTTGGGAGCTGGCCGCAAAAGCGCAGGACGGCATCAGGCCCTATTCTGGTTCCGGGCGGCAGGCTGAGCCTGTGGTTAATTCTTCTTCCTGATGGGAAAATAGAGTAACCTGTGCCTGTCCCAACACCTAGAGCTAGTCTCTCATTGGCTCCCCTTCTTCCCATTCATACTCAGGACAAATTGCAAGCTGTACGGAACAGGAGGTTAAAGGTCCTGATTCTCCAAGGAGGGAGATTGCTAGTAAAGCGGCTGGAATGGCGAACCCGAGCACAAGGAGATGAGAAATGAGGTGCGTTTTAGAAACCTTTCCCGGTCACACGGTCTACCACCTTCTGGGTTTCTCATGCATGTTTTCGATGTAGGAAGATGCCCTTGAACCTGGAGATTTGGGACCCATGCGATGGGTAACAGGCAGTAGTACTTTAAAGGCTCTGTGTTTGCTCCCCCAACCTCACCAAATCTCTCAGCCCCGAGAGTATCCACCCTTACGTCTCATCCAGCTGTGGGTCTAGATATGGTCATTCCAGGTGGCATCACAGCCCCTGAACGAATTTTGTAAGAATTTCTCTCTCTTTCACTGTCTTTGTTTCACGGGTTTTTAAAATTAATTTATTTTTATAATGGTGTTTAGCTGCTTTTCACGGCTGTGTTTATGCCGCTTTACACCCACTTGACTCACATCCAGAGAGATATCAATACATAGGTTTTAAGATTCTTACTAGTCAGATATATTCTTGTGCGAGAATAGGGGGTGTTGAGTCCAGTTCACTGAGCAAGGAGTAGGTCTTTCTATTACATATTGGGGTTATGGAACGGTATCTGAGCTAATTTGAAACCCTTGTTTTCTGCAGCACCCCACCTCACCTTTCCCGTTAAGCAGCCATAGTGTGTTTTCTAAACGTGTGACTCTGTTCTGTTTTGTAATTCAGTTCAAGTGTAGCGGTTTTTACATTCCCTCTATAAGTGATAGCTTATGATAAGTGTCTTTTTCTGTGTGACTTATTTCACTTAGAATTGTCGTACCTAAATCCACTCATCATGCTGCTACTAGCCTTATGACATTGATTTCATGGCTGAGTGATATTCCATTGTACATAAGGACCACCACTTCTTTATCCATTTTTCTCTTTCCTGGGATATTTAAGGTGTGGTGAAGTGGAGGTTCTTGTCAACAGAGCAGCCCTAAACTTTGGGGTGCCTGTGTGTTGCTGATTTTTAGTTTTCCCAATTTATACGCCCATGAGTGTAAGTGCCCTATGCGTTCTAAGCTGTGTTTTTTCGATGTTTCAGGACACACCGTACACTTCTCCAGAGTGGCTGTTGGCAATTTACATCCCGCCCATCAGCGTAGCAAGGCTCCCATTTCTCCATGGGCTGTCCTGCATTTCTGGTTTTGACACTTTTTTCAGCATGTCCCTTTTGACCGATGGGAAGCGAGACTTCTTTGTAGCGCTGATTTGCCTTTCCAGGTTGCTTGGTTGGCCAAAAAGGGCGTATGCGTTTTTTCCTGAATATATTCAGGAAAAAAGGCATACGCCCTTTTTGGCCAAGGGCATCATTGTCAACGTTTTTCCGCTTTTCAAGTGCTTTAAATGCGATTCGAATCTACCTCCTGAAATCTGTTTCCTGCAATTCTGCCTTGATTTCAAATCCTCTTCTTTGCCTTCCCTCAATATATTTGTGGACGAGAGTTATCATTTATAACTCTGCAGGTTTGTGAATTGCAGTGCCCTGAAGCTGCATTTTACAAGTCGCTTTTTTGGGAGCCGGCCGCAAAAGCGCAGGATGGCTTCAGGCCCTGTTCTGGTTCCGGGGGGCAGGCTGAGCCTGTGGTTAATTCTTCTTCCTGATGGGAAAATAGAGTGACCTGTGCCTGTCCCAACACCAAGAGCTAGTCTCTCATTGGTTTCCCGTCTTCCCGTTCATCCTCAGGACAAATTGCAACCTGTACGGAACAGGAGGTTAAAGGTGCTGATGCTCCAAGTAGGGAGATTGCTAGTAAAGTGGCTGGAATGGCGAACACGAGCACAAGGAGGTGAGAAATGAGGTGCGTTTTAGAAACCTTTCCCCATCACACGGTGTACCATCTTCTGGGGTTCTCATGCATGTTTTTGATGTAGGAAGATGCCCTTGAACCTGGAGATTTGGGACCCATGCGATGGGTAGCACGCAGTATTACTTTAAAGGGTCTGCGTTTGCTCACCCAACCTCACCAAACCTCTCAGCCCCAAGAGTGTCCACCCTTATGTCTCATCCAGCTGTGGGTCTAGATATGGTCAATCCAGGTTGCATCACAGCCCCCGAACGAATTGTGTAAGAATTTCTCTCTCTTTCCCTGTCTTTGTTTCATGGGTTTTTAAAAGTAATTTATTTTTATAATGGGGTTTAGCTGCTTTTCACGGCTGTGTTTAGGCCGCTTTACACCCACTTGACACACTAACAGAGAGATATCAATACATAGGTTTTAAGATTATTACTAGTCAGATATATTCTTGTGCGGTGAATCGGGCGTGTTGAGTCCAGTTCTCTGAGCAAGGAGTAGGTCTTGTCTATTCCATATTGGGTTTATGGAACGGTATCTGAGCTAATTTGAAACTCTTGTTTTATGTATCACCCCACCTCACCTTTCCCGTTAAGCAGCCATAGTGTGTTTTCTGCATGTGTGACTCTGTTCTGTTTTGTAATTCAGTTCAAGTGTAACGGTTTTTACATTCCCTCTATAAGTGACACCTTATGAGAAGTGTCCTTTTCTGTGTGACTTATTTCACTTAGAATCGTCTTACCTAAATCCACTCATCATGCTGCTACTAGCCTTATGACATTGATTTCATGGCTGAGTGATATTCCATTGTACATAAGGACCACAACTTTTTTATCCATTTTTCGCTTTCCTGGGATATTTAAGGTGGAATGAAGTGGAGGTCCTTGTCAACAGAGCAGCCCTAAACTTTCGGGTGCTTGTGTCTTGCTGATTTTCAATTTTCCCACTTTATCCCCCCATGCGTAGAAGTGCCCTATGCTCTCTAACCTGTGTTTTTTAGATGTTTCAGGACACACCGTACACTTCTCCAGAGTGGCTGTTGGCAATTTACATCCCGCCCATCAGTGTAGCAAGGCTCCCATTTCTCCATGCCCTCTCCTGCATTTCTGGTTTTGACACCTTTTTCAGCATGTCCCTTTTGACCGATGGGAAGCGAGACTTCTTTGTAGCGCTGATTTGCCTTTCCAGGTTGCTTGGTTGGCCAAAAAGGGCGTATGCGTTTTTTCCTGAATATATTCAGGAAAAAACGCATACGCCCTTTTTGGCCAAGGGCATCATTGTCAACGTTTTGCCGCTTTTCATGTGCTTTAAAGGCGATTCAAATCTACCTCCTGAAATCTGTTTCCTGCAATTCTGCCTTGATTTCAAATCCTCTTCTTTGCCTTCCCTCAATATATTTGTGGACGAGAGTTATCATTTATAACTCTGCAGGTTTGTGAATTGCAGTGCCCTGAAGCTCCATTTTACAAGTCGCTTTTTTGGGAGTCGGCCGCAAAAGCGCAGGATGGCTTCAGGCCCTGTTCTGGTTCCGTGGGGCAGGCTGAGCCTGTGGTTAATTCTTCTTCCTGATGGGAAAATTGAGTGACCTGTGCCTGTCCCAACACCAAGAGCTAGTCTCTCATTGGTTCCCCGTCTTCCCGTTCATCCTCAGGACAAATTGCAACCTGTACGGAACAGGAGGTTAAAGGTGCTGATGCTCCAAGTAGGGAGATTGCTAGTAAAGTGGCTGGAATGGCGAACCCGAGCACAAGGAGATGAGAAATGCGGTGCGTTTTAGAAACCTTTCCCCATCACACGGTGTACAATCTTCTGGGTTTCTCATGCATGTTTTCGATGTAGGAAGATGCCCTTGAACCTGGAGATTTGGGACCCATGTGATGGGTAGCACGCAGTATTACTTTAAAGGGTCTGCGTTTGCTCACCCAACCTCACCAAACCTCTCAGCCCCAAGAGTGTCCACCCTTATGTCTCATCCAGCTGTGGGTCTAGATATGGTCAATGCAGGTTGCATCACAGCCCCTGAACGAATTGTGTAAGAATTTCTCTCTCTTTCCCTGTCTTTGTTTCATGTGTTTTTAAAAGTAATTTATTTTTATAATGGGGTTTAGCTGCTTTTCACGGCTGTGTTTAGGCCGCTTTACACCCACTTGACACACTAACAGAGAGATATCAATACATAGGTTTTAAGATTATTACTAGTCAGATATATTCTTGTGCGGTGAATCGGGCGTGTTGAGTCCAGTTCTCTGAGCAAGGAGTAGGTCTTGTCTATTCCATATTGGGTTTATGGAACGGTATCTGAGCTAATTTGAAACTCTTGTTTTATGTATCACCCCACCTCACCTTTCCCGTTAAGCAGCCATAGTGTGTTTTCTGCATGTGTGACTCTGTTCTGTTTTGTAATTCAGTTCAAGTGTAACGGTTTTTACATTCCCTCTATAAGTGACACCTTATGAGAAGTGTCCTTTTCTGTGTGACTTATTTCACTTAGAATCGTCTTACCTAAATCCACTCATCATGCTGCTACTAGCCTTATGACATTGATTTCATGGCTGAGTGATATTCCATTGTACATAAGGACCACAACTTTTTTATCCATTTTTCGCTTTCCTGGGATATTTAAGGTGGAATGAAGTGGAGGTCCTTGTCAACAGAGCAGCCCTAAACTTTCGGGTGCTTGTGTCTTGCTGATTTTCAATTTTCCCACTTTATCCCCCCATGCGTAGAAGTGCCCTATGCTCTCTAAGCTGTGTTTTTTAGATGTTTCAGGACACACCGTACACTTCTCCAGAGTGGCTGTTGGCAATTTACATCCCGCCCATCAGCGTAGCAAGGCTCCCATTTCTCCATGGGCTGTCCTGCATTTCTGGTTTTGACACTTTTTTCAGTATGTCCCTTTTGACCGATGGGAAGCGAGACTTCTTTGTAGCGCTGATTTGCCTTTCCAGGTTGCTTGGTTGGCCAAAAAGGGCGTATGCGTTTTTTCCTGAATATATTCAGGAAAAAAGGCATACGCCCTTTTTGGCCAAGGGCATCATTGTCAACGTTTTGCCGCTTTTCAAGTGCTTTAAATGCGATTCGAATCTACCTCCTGAAATCTGTTTCCTGCAATTCTGCCTTGATTTCAAATCCTCTTCTTTGCCTTCCCTCAATATATTTGTGGACGAGAGTTATCATTTATAACTCTGCAGGTTTGTGAATTGCAGTGCCCTGAAGCTGCATTTTACAAGTCGCTTTTTTGGGAGCCGGCCGCAAAAGCGCAGGATGGCTTCAGGCCCTGTTCTGGTTCCGGGGGGCAGGCTGAGCCTGTGGTTAATTCTTCTTCCTGATGGGAAAATAGAGTGACCTGTGCCTGTCCCAACACCAAGAGCTAGTCTCTCATTGGTTTCCCGTCTTCCCGTTCATCCTCAGGACAAATTGCAACCTGTACGGAACAGGAGGTTAAAGGTGCTGATGCTCCAAGTAGGGAGATTGCTAGTAAAGTGGCTGGAATGGCGAACACGAGCACAAGGAGGTGAGAAATGAGGTGCGTTTTAGAAACCTTTCCCCATCACACGGTGTACCATCTTCTGGGGTTCTCATGCATGTTTTTGATGTAGGAAGATGCCCTTGAACCTGGAGATTTGGGACCCATGCGATGGGTAGCACGCAGTATTACTTTAAAGGGTCTGCGTTTGCTCACCCAACCTCACCAAACCTCTCAGCCCCAAGAGTGTCCACCCTTATGTCTCATCCAGCTGTGGGTCTAGATATGGTCAATCCAGGTTGCATCACAGCCCCCAAACGAATTGTGTAAGAATTTCTCTCTCTTTCCCTGTCTTTGTTTCATGGGTTTTTAAAAGTAATTTATTTTTATAATGGGGTTTAGCTGCTTTTCACGGCTGTGTTTAGGCCGCTTTACACCCACTTGACACACTAACAGAGAGATATCAATACATAGGTTTTAAGATTATTACTAGTCAGATATATTCTTGTGCGGTGAATCGGGCGTGTTGAGTCCAGTTCTCTGAGCAAGGAGTAGGTCTTGTCTATTCCATATTGGGTTTATGGAATGGTATCTGAGCTAATTTGAAACTCTTGTTTTATGTATCACCCCACCTCACCTTTCCCGTTAAGCAGCCATAGTGTGTTTTCTGCATGTGTGACTCTGTTCTGTTTTGTAATTCAGTTCAAGTGTAACGGTTTTTACATTCCCTCTATAAGTGACACCTTATGAGAAGTGTCCTTTTCTGTGTGACTTATTTCACTTAGAATCGTCTTACCTAAATCCACTCATCATGCTGCTACTAGCCTTATGACATTGATTTCATGGCTGAGTGATATTCCATTGTACATAAGGACCACAACTTTTTTATCCATTTTTCGCTTTCCTGGGATATTTAAGGTGGAATGAAGTGGAGGTCCTTGTCAACAGAGCAGCCCTAAACTTTCGGGTGCTTGTGTCTTGCTGATTTTCAATTTTCCCACTTTATCCCCCCATGCGTAGAAGTGCCCTATGCTCTCTAAGCTGTGTTTTTTAGATGTTTCAGGACACACCGTACACTTCTCCAGAGTGGCTGTTGGCAATTTACATCCCGCCCATCAGTGTAGCAAGGCTCCCATTTCTCCATGGCCTGTCCTGCATTTCTGGTTTTGACACCTTTTTCAGCATGTCCCTTTTGATCGATGGGAAGCGAGACTTCTTTGTAGCGCTGATTTGCCTTTCCAGGTTGCTTGGTTGGCCAAAAAGGGCGTATGCGTTTTTTCCTGAATATATTCAGGAAAAAACGCATACGCCCTTTTTGGCCAAGGGCATCATTGTCAACGTTTTGCCGCTTTTCATGTGCTTTAAAGGCGATTCAAATCTACCTCCTGAAATCTGTTTCCTGCAATTCTGCCTTGATTTCAAATCCTCTTCTTTGCCTTCCCTCAATATATTTGTGGACGAGAGTTATCATTTATAACTCTGCAGGTTTGTGAATTGCAGTGCCCTGAAGCTCCATTTTACAAGTCGCTTTTTGGGAGTCGGCAGCAAAAGCGCAGGATGGCTTCAGGCCCTGTTCTGGTTCCGGGGGGCAGGCTGAGCCTGTGGTTAATTCTTCTTCCTGATGGGAAAATTGAGTGACCTGTGCCTGTCCCAACACCAAGAGCTAGTCTCTCATTGGTTCCCCGTCTTCCCGTTCATCCTCAGGACAAATTGCAACCTGTACGGAACAGGAGGTTAAAGGTGCTGATGCTCCAAGTAGGGAGATTGCTAGTAAAGTGGCTGGAATGGCGAACCCGAGCACAAGGAGATGAGAAATGCGGTGCGTTTTAGAAACCTTTCCCCATCACACGGTGTACAATCTTCTGGGTTTCTCATGCATGTTTTCGATGTAGGAAGATGCCCTTGAACCTGGAGATTTGGGACCCATGTGATGGGTAGCACGCAGTATTACTTTAAAGGGTCTGCGTTTGCTCACCCAACCTCACCAAACCTCTCAGCCCCAAGAGTGTCCACCCTTATGTCTCATCCAGCTGTGGGTCTAGATATGGTCAATGCAGGTTGCATCACAGCCCCTGAACGAATTGTGTAAGAATTTCTCTCTCTTTCCCTGTCTTTGTTTCATGTGTTTTTAAAAGTAATTTATTTTTATAATGGGGTTTAGCTGCTTTTCACGGCTGTGTTTAGGCCGCTTTACACCCACTTGACACACTAACAGAGAGATATCAATACATAGGTTTTAAGATTATTACTAGTCAGATATATTCTTGTGCGGTGAATCGGGCGTGTTGAGTCCAGTTCTCTGAGCAAGGAGTAGGTCTTGTCTATTCCATATTGGGTTTATGGAACGGTATCTGAGCTAATTTGAAACTCTTGTTTTATGTATCACCCCACCTCACCTTTCCCGTTAAGCAGCCATAGTGTGTTTTCTGCATGTGTGACTCTGTTCTGTTTTGTAATTCAGTTCAAGTGTAACGGTTTTTACATTCCCTCTATAAGTGACACCTTATGAGAAGTGTCCTTTTCTGTGTGACTTATTTCACTTAGAATCGTCTTACCTAAATCCACTCATCATGCTGCTACTAGCCTTATGACATTGATTTCATGGCTGAGTGATAGTCCATTGTACATAAGGACCACAACTTTTTTATCCATTTTTCGCTTTCCTGGGATATTTAAGGTGGAATGAAGTGGAGGTCCTTGTCAACAGAGCAGCCCTAAACTTTCGGGTGCTTGTGTCTTGCTGATTTTCAATTTTCCCACTTTATCCCCCCATGCGTAGAAGTGCCCTATGCTCTCTAAGCTGTGTTTTTTAGATGTTTCAGGACACACCGTACACTTCTCCAGAGTGGCTGTTGACAATTTACATCCCGCCCATCAGTGTAGCAAGGCTCCCATTTCTCCATGGCCTGTCCTGCATTTCTGGTTTTGACACTTTTTTCAGCATGTCCCTTTTGACCGATGGGAAGCGAGACTTCTTTGTAGCGCTGATTTGCCTTTCCAGGTTGCTTGGTTGGCCAAAAAGGGCGTATGCCTTTTTTCCTGAATATATTCAGGAAAAAAGGCATACGCCCTTTTTGGCCAAGGGCATCATTGTCAACGTTTTGCCGCTTTTCAAGTGCTTTAAAGGCGATTCGAATCTACCTCCTGAAATCTGTTTCCTGCAATTCTGCCTTGATTTCAAATCCTCTTCTTTGCCTTCCCTCAATATATTTGTGGACGAGAGTTATCATTTATAACTCTGCAGGTTTGTGAATTGCAGTGCCCTGAAGCTGCATTTTACAAGTCGCTTTTTTGGGAGCCGGCCGCAAAAGCGCAGGATGGCTTCAGGCCCTGTTCTGGTTCCGGGGGGCAGGCTGAGCCTGTGGTTAATTCTTCTTCCTGATGGGAAAATAGAGTGACCTGTGCCTGTCCCAACACCAAGAGCTAGTCTCTCATTGGTTTCCCGTCTTCCCGTTCATCCTCAGGACAAATTGCAACCTGTACGGAACAGGAGGTTAAAGGTGCTGATGCTCCAAGTAGGGAGATTGCTAGTAAAGTGGCTGGAATGGCGAACACGAGCACAAGGAGGTGAGAAATGAGGTGCGTTTTAGAAACCTTTCCCCATCACACGGTGTACCATCTTCTGGGTTTCTCATGCATGTTTTCGATGTAGGAAGATGCCCTTGAACCTGGAGATTTGGGACCCATGCGATGGGTAGCACGCAGTATTACTTTAAAGGGTCTGCGTTTGCTCACCCAACCTCACCAAACCTCTCAGCCCCAAGAGTGTCCACCCTTATGTCTCATCCAGCTGTGGGTCTAGATATGGTCAATCCAGGTTGCATCACAGCCCCCGAACGAATTGTGTAAGAATTTCTCTCTCTTTCCCTGTCTTTGTTTCATGGGTTTTTAAAAGTAATTTATTTTTATAATGGGGTTTAGCTGCTTTTCACGGCTGTGTTTAGGCCGCTTTACACCCACTTGACACACTAACAGAGAGATATCAATACATAGGTTTTAAGATTATTACTAGTCAGATATATTCTTGTGCGGTGAATCGGGCGTGTTGAGTCCAGTTCTCTGAGCAAGGAGTAGGTCTTGTCTATTCCATATTGGGTTTATGGAACGGTATCTGAGCTAATTTGAAACTCTTGTTTTATGTATCACCCCACCTCACCTTTCCCGTTAAGCAGCCATAGTGTGTTTTCTGCATGTGTGACTCTGTTCTGTTTTGTAATTCAGTTCAAGTGTAACGGTTTTTACATTCCCTCTATAAGTGACACCTTATGAGAAGTGTCCTTTTCTGTGTGACTTATTTCACTTAGAATCGTCTTACCTAAATCCACTCATCATGCTGCTACTAGCCTTATGACATTGATTTCATGGCTGAGTGATATTCCATTGTACATAAGGACCACAACTTTTTTATCCATTTTTCGCTTTCCTGGGATATTTAAGGTGGAATGAAGTGGAGGTCCTTGTCAACAGAGCAGCCCTAAACTTTCGGGTGCTTGTGTCTTGCTGATTTTCAATTTTCCCACTTTATCCCCCCATGCGTAGAAGTGCCCTATGCTCTCTAAGCTGTGTTTTTTAGATGTTTCAGGACACACCGTACACTTCTCCAGAGTGGCTGTTGGCAATTTACATCCCGCCCATCAGTGTAGCAAGGCTCCCATTTCTCCATGGCCTGTCCTGCATTTCTGGTTTTGACACCTTTTTCAGCATGTCCCTTTTGATCGATGGGAAGCGAGACTTCTTTGTAGCGCTGATTTGCCTTTCCAGGTTGCTTGGTTGGCCAAAAAGGGCGTATGCGTTTTTTCCTGAATATATTCAGGAAAAAACGCATACGCCCTTTTTGGCCAAGGGCATCATTGTCAACGTTTTGCCGCTTTTCATGTGCTTTAAAGGCGATTCAAATCTACCTCCTGAAATCTGTTTCCTGCAATTCTGCCTTGATTTCAAATCCTCTTCTTTGCCTTCCCTCAATATATTTGTGGACGAGAGTTATCATTTATAACTCTGCAGGTTTGTGAATTGCAGTGCCCTGAAGCTCCATTTTACAAGTCGCTTTTTGGGAGTCGGCCGCAAAAGCGCAGGATGGCTTCAGGCCCTGTTCTGGTTCCGGGGGGCAGGCTGAGCCTGTGGTTAATTCTTCTTCCTGATGGGAAAATTGAGTGACCTGTGCCTGTCCCAACACCAAGAGCTAGTCTCTCATTGGTTCCCCGTCTTCCCGTTCATCCTCAGGACAAATTGCAACCTGTACGGAACAGGAGGTTAAAGGTGCTGATGCTCCAAGTAGGGAGATTGCTAGTAAAGTGGCTGGAATGGCGAACCCGAGCACAAGGAGATGAGAAATGCGGTGCGTTTTAGAAACCTTTCCCCATCACACGGTGTACAATCTTCTGGGTTTCTCATGCATGTTTTCGATGTAGGAAGATGCCCTTGAACCTGGAGATTTGGGACCCATGTGATGGGTAGCACGCAGTATTACTTTAAAGGGTCTGCGTTTGCTCACCCAACCTCACCAAACCTCTCAGCCCCAAGAGTGTCCACCCTTATGTCTCATCCAGCTGTGGGTCTAGATATGGTCAATGCAGGTTGCATCACAGCCCCTGAACGAATTGTGTAAGAATTTCTCTCTCTTTCCCTGTCTTTGTTTCATGTGTTTTTAAAAGTAATTTATTTTTATAATGGGGTTTAGCTGCTTTTCACGGCTGTGTTTAGGCCGCTTTACACCCACTTGACACACTAACAGAGAGATATCAATACATAGGTTTTAAGATTATTACTAGTCAGATATATTCTTGTGCGGTGAATCGGGCGTGTTGAGTCCAGTTCTCTGAGCAAGGAGTAGGTCTTGTCTATTCCATATTGGGTTTATGGAACGGTATCTGAGCTAATTTGAAACTCTTGTTTTATGTATCACCCCACCTCACCTTTCCCGTTAAGCAGCCATAGTGTGTTTTCTGCATGTGTGACTCTGTTCTGTTTTGTAATTCAGTTCAAGTGTAACGGTTTTTACATTCCCTCTATAAGTGACACCTTATGAGAAGTGTCCTTTTCTGTGTGACTTATTTCACTTAGAATCGTCTTACCTAAATCCACTCATCATGCTGCTACTAGCCTTATGACATTGATTTCATGGCTGAGTGATAGTCCATTGTACATAAGGACCACAACTTTTTTATCCATTTTTCGCTTTCCTGGGATATTTAAGGTGGAATGAAGTGGAGGTCCTTGTCAACAGAGCAGCCCTAAACTTTCGGGTGCTTGTGTCTTGCTGATTTTCAATTTTCCCACTTTATCCCCCCATGCGTAGAAGTGCCCTATGCTCTCTAAGCTGTGTTTTTTAGATGTTTCAGGACACACCGTACACTTCTCCAGAGTGGCTGTTGACAATTTACATCCCGCCCATCAGTGTAGCAAGGCTCCCATTTCTCCATGGCCTGTCCTGCATTTCTGGTTTTGACACTTTTTTCAGCATGTCCCTTTTGACCGATGGGAAGCGAGACTTCTTTGTAGCGCTGATTTGCCTTTCCAGGTTGCTTGGTTGGCCAAAAAGGGCGTATGCCTTTTTTCCTGAATATATTCAGGAAAAAAGGCATACGCCCTTTTTGGCCAAGGGCATCATTGTCAACGTTTTGCCGCTTTTCAAGTGCTTTAAAGGCGATTCGAATCTACCTCCTGAAATCTGTTTCCTGCAATTCTGCCTTGATTTCAAATCCTCTTCTTTGCCTTCCCTCAATATATTTGTGGACGAGAGTTATCATTTATAACTCTGCAGGTTTGTGAATTGCAGTGCCCTGAAGCTGCATTTTACAAGTCGCTTTTTTGGGAGCCGGCCGCAAAAGCGCAGGATGGCTTCAGGCCCTGTTCTGGTTCCGGGGGGCAGGCTGAGCCTGTGGTTAATTCTTCTTCCTGATGGGAAAATAGAGTGACCTGTGCCTGTCCCAACACCAAGAGCTAGTCTCTCATTGGTTTCCCGTCTTCCCGTTCATCCTCAGGACAAATTGCAACCTGTACGGAACAGGAGGTTAAAGGTGCTGATGCTCCAAGTAGGGAGATTGCTAGTAAAGTGGCTGGAATGGCGAACACGAGCACAAGGAGGTGAGAAATGAGGTGCGTTTTAGAAACCTTTCCCCATCACACGGTGTACCATCTTCTGGGTTTCTCATGCATGTTTTCGATGTAGGAAGATGCCCTTGAACCTGGAGATTTGGGACCCATGCGATGGGTAGCACGCAGTATTACTTTAAAGGGTCTGCGTTTGCTCACCCAACCTCACCAAACCTCTCAGCCCCAAGAGTGTCCACCCTTATGTCTCATCCAGCTGTGGGTCTAGATATGGTCAATCCAGGTTGCATCACAGCCCCCGAACGAATTGTGTAAGAATTTCTCTCTCTTTCCCTGTCTTTGTTTCATGGGTTTTTAAAAGTAATTTATTTTTATAATGGGGTTTAGCTGCTTTTCACGGCTGTGTTTAGGCCGCTTTACACCCACTTGACACACTAACAGAGAGATATCAATACATAGGTTTTAAGATTATTACTAGTCAGATATATTCTTGTGCGGTGAATCGGGCGTGTTGAGTCCAGTTCTCTGAGCAAGGAGTAGGTCTTGTCTATTCCATATTGGGTTTATGGAACGGTATCTGAGCTAATTTGAAACTCTTGTTTTATGTATCACCCCACCTCACCTTTCCCGTTAAGCAGCCATAGTGTGTTTTCTGCATGTGTGACTCTGTTCTGTTTTGTAATTCAGTTCAAGTGTAACGGTTTTTACATTCCCTCTATAAGTGACACCTTATGAGAAGTGTCCTTTTCTGTGTGACTTATTTCACTTAGAATCGTCTTACCTAAATCTACTCATCATGCTGCTACTACACTTATGACATTGATTTCATGGCTGAGTGATATTCCATTGTACATAAGGACCACAACTTTTTTATCCATTTTTCGCTTTCCTGGGATATTTAAGGTGGAATGAAGTGGAGGTCCTTGTCAACAGAGCAGCCCTAAACTTTCGGGTGCTTGTGTCTTGCTGATTTTCAATTTTCCCACTTTATCCCCCCATGCGTAGAAGTGCCCTATGCTCTCTAAGCTGTGTTTTTTAGATGTTTCAGGACACACCGTACACTTCTCCAGAGTGGCTGTTGGCAATTTACATCCCGCCCATCAGTGTAGCAAGGCTCCAATTTCTCCATGCCCTGTCCTGCATTTCTGGTTTTGACACCTTTTTCAGCATGTCCCTTTTGACCGATGGGAAGCGAGACTTCTTTGTAGCGCTGATTTGCCTTTCCAGGTTGCTTGGTTGGCCAAAAAGGGCGTATGCGTTTTTTCCTGAATATATTCAGGAAAAAACTCATACGCCCTTTTTGGCCAAGGGCATCATTGTCAACGTTTTGCCACTTTTCTTGTGCTTTAAAGGCGATTCGAATCTACCTCCTGAAATCTATTTCCTGCAATTCTGCCTTGATTTCAAATCCTCTTCTTTGCCTTCCCTCAATATATTTGTGGACGAGAGTTATCATTTATAACTCTGCAGGTTTGTGAATTGCAGTGCCCTGAAGCTCCATTTTACAAGTCGCTTTTTTGGGAGTCGGCCGCAAAAGCGCAGGATGGCTTCAGGCCCTGTTCTGGTTCCGGGGGGCAGGCTGAGCCTGTGGTTAATTCTTCTTCCTGATGGGAAAATTGAGTGACCTGTGCCTGTCCCAACACCAAGAGCTAGTCTCTCATTGGTTCCCCGTCTTCCCGTTCATCCTCAGGACAAATTGCAACCTGTACGGAACAGGAGGTTAAAGGTGCTGATGCTCCAAGTAGGGAGATTGCTAGTAAAGTGGCTGGAATGGTGAACCCGAGCACAAGGAGATGAGAAATGCGGTGCGTTTTAGAAACCTTTCCCCATCACACGGTGTACCATCTTCTGGGTTTCTCATGCAGGTTTTCGATGTAGGAAGATGCCCTTGAACCTGGAGATTTGGGACCCATGGGATGGGTAACAGGCAGTAGTACTTTTAAGGCTCTGCGTTTGCTCCCCCAACCTCACCAAGTCTCTCAGCCCCGTGAGTGTCCACCCTTATGTCTCATCCAGCTGTGGGTCTAGATATGGTCATTCCAGGTGGCATCACAGCCCCTGAACGAATTTTGTAAGAATTTCTCTCTCTTTCACTTTCTTTGTTTCAAGGGTTTTTAAAATTAATTTATTCTTATAATGGGGTTTAGCTGCTTTTCACGGCTGTTTTTATGCCGCTTTACACCCACTTGACTCACTTTCAGAGAGATATAAATTCATAGGTTTTAAGATTCTTACTAATCAAATATATTCTTGTGCGGTGAATAGGGGGTGTTGAGTCCAGTTCACTGAGCAAGGAGTAGGTCTTTCTATTACATATTGGGTTTATGGAACGGTATCTCAGCTAATTTGAAACCCTTGTTTTATGCATCACCCCACCTCACCTTTCCCGTTAAGCAGCCATAGTGTGTTTTGTAAACGTGTGACTCTGTTTTGTTTTGTAATTCAGTTCAATTGTAGCGGTTTTTATATTCCCTCTATAAGTGATAGCTTATGATAAGTGTCTTTTTCTGTGTGACTTATTTCACTTAGAATTGTCGTACCTAAATCCACTCATCATGCTGCTACTAGCCTTATGACATTGATTTCATGGCTGAGTGATATTCCATTGTACATAAGGACCACCACTTCTTTATCCATTTTTCTCTTTCCTGGGATATTTAAGGTGTCATGAAGTGGAGGTTCTTGTCAACATAGCAGCCCTAAACTTTGGGGTGCCTGTGTGTTGCTGATTTTTAGTTTTCCCAATTTATACGCCCATGAGTGTAAGTGCCCTATGTGCTCTAAGCTGTGTTTTTTCGATGTTTCAGGACACACCGTACACTTCTCCAGAGTGGCTGTTGGCAATTTACATCCTGACTATCAGCGTAGCAAGGCTCCCATTTCTCCATGGCCTGTCCTGCATTTCTGGTTTTGACACTTTTTTCAGCATGGCCCTTTTGATCGATGGGAAGCGAGACTTCTTTGTAGCGCTGATTTGCCTTTCCAGGTTGCTTGGTTGGCCAAAAAGGGCGTATGCGTTTTTTCCTGAATATATTCAGGAAAAAACGCATACGCCCTTTTTGGCCAAGGGCATCATTGTCGACGTTTTGCCGTTTTTCATGTGCTTTAAAGGCGACTCGAATCTACCTCCTGAAATCTGTTTCCTGCAATTCTGCCTTGCTTTCAAATCCTCTTCGTTGCCTTCCCTCAATATATTTGTGAACGAGAGTTATCATTTACAACTCTGCAGGTTTGTTAATTGCAGTTCCCCTGAGCTCCATTTTTCAACTCGCTTTTTTGGGAGCTGGCCGCAAAAGCGCAGGACGGCATCAGGCCCTATTCTGGTTCCGGGCGGCAGGCTGAGCCTGTGGTTAATTCTTCTTCCTGATGGGAAAATAGAGTGACCTGTGCCTGTCCCAACACCTAGAGCTAGTCTCTCATTGGCTCCCCTTCTTCCCATTCATACTCAGGACAAATTGCAAGCTGTACGGAACAGGAGGTTAAAGGTCCTGATTCTCCAAGGAGGGAGATTGCTAGTAAAGCGGCTGGAATGGCGAACCCGAGCACAAGGAGATGAGAAATGAGGTGCGTTTTAGAAACCTTTCCCGGTCACACGGTCTACCACCTTCTGGGTTTCTCATGCATGTTTTCGATGTAGGAAGATGCCCTTGAACCTGGAGATTTGGGACCCATGCGATGGGTAACAGGCAGTAGTACTTTAAAGGCTCTGTGTTTGCTCCCCCAACCTCACCAAATCTCTCAGCCCCGAGAGTATCCACCCTTACGTCTCATCCAGCTGTGGGTCTAGATATGGTCATTCCAGGTGGCATCACAGCCCCTGAACGAATTTTGTAAGAATTTCTCTCTCTTTCACTGTCTTTGTTTCACGGGTTTTTAAAATTAATTTATTTTTATAATGGTGTTTAGCTGCTTTTCACGGCTGTGTTTATGCCGCTTTACACCCACTTGACTCACATCCAGAGAGATATCAATACATAGGTTTTAAGATTCTTACTAGTCAGATATATTCTTGTGCGAGAATAGGGGGTGTTGAGTCCAGTTCACTGAGCAAGGAGTAGGTCTTTCTATTAAATATTGGGGTTATGGAACGGTATCTGAGCTAATTTGAAACCCTTGTTTTCTGCAGCACCCCACCTCACCTTTCCCGTTAAGCAGCCATAGTGTGTTTTCTAAACGTGTGACTCTGTTCTGTTTTGTAATTCAGTTCAAGTGTAGCGGTTTTTACATTCCCTCTATAAGTGATAGCTTATGATAAGTGTCTTTTTCTGTGTGACTTATTTCACTTAGAATTGTCGTACCTAAATCCACTCATCATGCTGCTACTAGCCTTATGACATTGATTTCATGGCTGAGTGATATTCCATTGTACATAAGGACCACCACTTCTTTATCCATTTTTCTCTTTCCTGGGATATTTAAGGTGTGGTGAAGTGGAGGTTCTTGTCAACAGAGCAGCCCTAAACTTTGGGGTGCCTGTGTGTTGCTGATTTTTAGTTTTCCCAATTTATACGCCCATGAGTGTAAGTGCCCTATGCGTTCTAAGCTGTGTTTTTTCGATGTTTCAGGACACACCGTACACTTCTCCAGAGTGGCTGTTGGCAATTTACATCCCGCCCATCAGCGTAGCAAGGCTCCCATTTCTCCATGGGCTGTCCTGCAATTCTGGTTTTGAGCCTTTTTTCAGCATGGCCCTTTTGATCGATGGGAAGCGAGACTTCTTTGTAGCGCTGATTTGCCTTTCCAGGTAGCTTGGTTGGCCAAAAAGGGCGTATGCGTTTTTTCCTGAATATATTCTGGAAAAAACGCATACGTCCTTTTTGGCCAAGGGCATCATTGTCGACGTTTTGCCGTTTTTCATGTGCTTTAAAGGCGACGTGAATCTACCTCCTGAAATCTGTTTCCTGCAATTCTGCCTTGCTTTCAAATCCTCTTCGTTGCCTTCCCTCAATATATTTGTGGACGAGAGTTATCATTTATAACTCTGCAGGTTTGTGAATTGCAGTGCCCCTGAGCTCCATTTTTCAACTCGCTTTTTTGGGAGCTGGCCGCAAAAGCGCAGGATGGCCTCAGGCCCTATTCCGGTTCTGGGCGGCAGGCTGAGGCTGTGGATAATTCTTCTTCCTGTTGGGAAAATAGAGTGACCTGTGCCTGTCCCAACACCTAGAGCTAGTCTCTCATTGGCTCCCCCTCATCCTGTTCATCCTCAGGACAAATTGCAAGCTGTACGGAACAGGAGGTTAAAGGTGCTGATTCTCCAAGGAGGGAGATTGCTAGTAAAGCGGCTGGAATGGCGAACACGAGCACAAGGAGATGAGAAATTAGCTGCGTTTTAGAAACCTTTCCCGGTCACACGGTGTACCACCTTCTGGGTTTCTCATGCATGTTTTCGAGGTAGGAAGATTCCCTTGAACCTGGAGATTTGGGACCCATGCGATGGGTAACAGGCAGTAGTACTTTAAAGGATCTGCGTTTGCTCCCCCAACCTCACCAAATCTCTCAGCCCCGAGAGTGTCCACCCTTATGTCTCATCCAGCTGTGGGTCTAGATATGGTCATTCCAGGTGGCATCACAGCACCTGAACGAATTTTGTAAGAATTTCTCTCTCTTTCACTGTCTTTGTTTCACGGGTTTTTAAAATTAATTTAGTTTTATAATGGGGTTTAGCTGCTTTTCACGGCTGTGTTTATGCCGCTTTACACCCACTTGACTCACATCCAGAGAGATATCAATACATAGGTTTTAAGATTCTTACTAATCAGATATATTCTTGTGCGGTGAATAGGGGGTGTTGAGTCCAGTTCACTGAGCAAGGAGCAGGTCTTTCTATTACATGTTGGGTTTATGGAACGGTATCTCAGCTAATTTGAAACCCTTGTTTTATGCATCACCCCACCTCACCTTTCCCGTTAAGCAGCCATAGTGGGTTTTGTAAACGTGTGACTCTGTTTTGTTTTGTAATTCAGTTCAATTGTAGCGGTTTTTACATTCCCTCTATAAGTGATAGCTTATGATAAGTGTCTTTTTCTGTGTGACTTATTTCACTTAGAATTGTCGTACCTAAATCCACTCATCATGCTGCTACTAGCCTTATGACACTGATTTCATGGCTGAGTGATATTCCATTGTACATAAGGACCACAACTTCTTTATCCATTTTTCTCTTTCCTGGGATATTTAAGGTGTCATGAAGTGGAGGTTCTTGTCAACAGAGCAGCCCTAAACTTTGGGGTGCCTGTGTCTTGCTGATTTTTAATTTTCCCAATATATACGCACGTGAGTGGAAGTGCCCTATGCACTCTAAGCTGTGTTTTTTCGATGTTTCGGGACACACAGTACACTTCTCCAGAGTGGCTGTTGGCAATTTACATCCTGACTATCAGCGTAGCAGGGCTCCCATTTCTCCATGGCCTGTCCTGCATTTCTGGTTTTGACACTTTTTTCAGCATGGCCCTTTTGACCGATGGGAAGCGAGACTTCTTTGTAGCGCTGATTTGCCTTTCCAGGTTGCTTGGTTGGCCAAAAAGGGCGTATGCGTTTTTTCCTGAATATATTCAGGAAGAAACGCATACGCCCTTTTTGACCATGGGCATCATTGTCGACGTTTTGCCGCTTTTCATGTGCTTTAAAGGCGATTCGAATCTACCTCCTGAAATCTGTTTCCTGCAATTCTACCTTGCTTTCAAATCCTCTTCGTTGTCTTCAATCAAGATATTTGTGAACGAGAGTTATCATTTACAACTCTGCAGGTTTGTTAATTGCATTTCCCCTGAGCTCCATTTTTCAACTCGCTTTTTTGGGAGCTGGCCGCAAAAGCGCAGGACGGCATCAGGCCCTATTCTGGTTCCGGGTGGCAGGCTGAGCCTGTGGTTAATTCTTCTTCCTGATGGGAAAATAGAGTGACCTGTGCCTGTCCCAACACCTAGAGCTAGTCTCTCATTGGCTCCCATTCTTCCCATTCATACTCAGGACAAATTGCAAGCTGTACGGAACAGGAGGTTAAAGGTCCTGATTCTCCAAGGAGGGAGATTGCTAGTAAAGCGGCTGGAATGGCGAACCCGAGCACAAGGAGATGAGAAATGAGGTGCGTTTTAGAAACCTTTCCCGGTCACACGGTCTACCACCTTCTGGGTTTCTCATGCATGTTTTCGATGTAGGAAGATGCCCTTGAACCTGGAGATTTGGGACCCATGCGATGGGTAACAGGCAGTAGTACTTTAAAGGCTCTGTGTTTGCTCCCTCAACCTCACCAAATCTCTCAGCCCCGAGAGTATCCACCCTTACGTCTCATCCAGCTGTGGGTCTAGATATGGTCATTCCAGGTGGCATCACAGCCCCTGAACGAATTTTGTAAGAATTTCTCTCTCTTTCACTGTCTTTGTTTCACGGGTTTTTAAAATTAATTTATTTTTATAATGGTGTTTAGCTGCTTTTCACGGCTGTGTTTATGCCGCTTTACACCCACTTGACTCACATCCAGAGAGATATCAATACATAGGTTTTAAGATTCTTACTAGTCAGATATATTCTTGTGCGGTGAATCGGGCGTGTTGAGTCCAGTTCTCTGAGCAAGGAGTAGGTCTTGTCTATTCCATATTGGGTTTATGGAACGGTATCTGAGCTAATTTGAAACTCTTGTTTTATGTATCACCCCACCTCACCTTTCCCGTTAAGCAGCCATAGTGTGTTTTCTGAATGTGTGACTCTGTTCTGTTTTGTAATTCAGTTCAAGTGTAACGGTTTTTACATTCCCTCTATAAGTGACACCTTATGAGAAGTGTCCTTTTCTGTGTGACTTATTTCACTTAGAATCGTCTTACCTAAATCCACTCATCATGCTGCTACTAGCCTTATGACATTGATTTCATGGCTGAGTGATATTCCATTGTACATAAGGACCACAACTTTTTTATCCATTTTTCGCTTTCCTGAGATATTTAAGGTGGGATGAAGTGGAGGTCCTTGTCAACAGAGCAGCCCTAAACTTTGGGGTGCTTGTGTCTTGCTGATTTTCAATTTTCCCACTTTATCCCCCCATGCGTGGAAGTGCCCTGTGCTCTCTAAGCTGTGTTTTTTAGATGTTTCATGACACACCGTACACTTCTCCAGAGTGGCTGTTGGCAATTTACATCCCGCCCATCAGTGTAGCAAGGCTCCCATTTCTCCATGGCCTGTCCTGCATTTCTGGTTTTGACACTTTTTTCAGCATGGCCCTTTTGACCGATGGGAAGCGAGACTTCTTTGTAGCGCTGATTTGCCTTTCCAGGTTGCTTGGTTGGCCAAAAAGGGCGTATGCGTTTTTTCCTGAATATATTCAGGAAAAAACGCATACGCCCTTTTTGGCCAAGGGCATCATTGTGAACGTTTTGCCGCTTTTCATGTGCTTTAAAGGCGATTCGAATCTACCTCCTGAAATCTGTTTCCTGCAATTCTGCCTTGATTTCAAATCCTCTTCTTTGCCTTCCCTCAATATATTTGTGGACGAGAGTTATCATTTATAACTCTGCAGGTTTGTGAATTGCAGTGCCCTGAAGCTCCATTTTACAAGTCGCTTTTTTGGGAGCCGGCCGCAAAAGCGCAGGATGGCTTCAGGCCCTGTTCTGGTTCCGGGGGGCAGGCTGAGCCTGTGGTTAATTCTTCTTCCTGAAGGGAAAATAGAGTGACCTGTGCCTGTCCCAACACCAAGAGCTAGTCTCTCATTGGCTCCCCGTCTTCCCGTTCATCCTCAGGACAAATTGCAACCTGTACGGAACAGGAGGTTAAAGGTGCTGATGCTCCAAGTAGGGAGATTGCTAGTAAAGTGGCTGGAATGGCGAACCCGAGCACAAGGAGATGAGAAATGAGGTGCGTTTTAGAAACCTTTCCCCATCACACGGTGTACCATCTTCTGGGTTTCTCATGCATGTTTTCGATGTAGGAAGATGCCCTTGAACCTGGAGATTTGGGACCCATGCGATGGGTAGCACGCAGTATTACTTTAAAGGGTCTGCGTTTGCTCACCCAACCTCACCAAACCTCTCAGCCCCAAGAGTGTCCACCCTTATGTCTCATCCAGCTGTGGGTCTAGATATGGTCAATCCAGGTTGCATCACAGCCCCTGAACGAATTGTGTAAGAATTTCTCTCTCTTTCCCTGTCTTTGTTTCATGGGTTTTTAAAAGTAATTTATTTTTATAATGGGGTTTAGCTGCTTTTCACGGCTGTGTTTATGCCGCTTTACACCCACTTGACACACTAACAGAGAGATATCAATACATAGGTTTTAAGATTATTACTAGTCAGATATATTCTTGTGCGGTGAATCGGGCGTGTTGAGTCCAGTTCTCTGAGCAAGGAGTAGGTCTTGTCTATTCCATATTGGGTTTATGGAACGGTATCTGAGCTAATTTGAAACTCTTGTTTTATGTATCACCCCACCTCACCTTTCCCGTTAAGCAGCCTTAGTGTGTTTTCTGCATGTGTGACTCTGTTCTGTTTTGTAATTCAGTTCAAGTGTAACGGTTTTTACATTCCCTCTATAAGTGACACCTTATGAGAAGTGTCCTTTTCTGTGTGACTTATTTCACTTAGAATCGTCTTACCTAAATCCACTCATCATGCTGCTACTAGCCTTATGACATTGATTTCATGGCTGAGTGATATTCCATTGTACATAAGGACCACAACTTTTTTATCCATTTTTCGCTTTCCTGGGATATTTAAGGTGGAATGAAGTGGAGGTCCTTGTCAACAGAGCAGCCCTAAACTTTGGGGTGCTTGTGTCTTGCTGATTTTCAATTTTCCCACTTTATCCCCCCATGCGTGGAAGTGCCCTATGCTCTCTAAGCTGTGTTTTTTAGATGTTTCAGGACACACCGTACACTTCTCCAGAGTGGCTGTTGGCAATGTACATCCCGCCCATCAGTGTAGCAAGGCTCCCATTTCTCCATGGCCTGTCCTGCATTTCTGGTTTTGACACTTTTTTCAGCATGGCCCTTTTGACCGATGGGAAGCGAGACTTCTTTGGAGCGCTGATTTGCCTTTCCAGGTTGCTTGGTTGGCCAAAAAGGGCGTATGCGTTTTTTCCTGAATATATTCAGGAAAAAACGCATACGCCCTTTTTGGCCAAGGGCATCATTGTCAACGTTTTGCCGCTTTTCATGTGCTTTAAAGGCGATTAGAATCTACCTCCTGAAATCTGTTTCCTGCAATTCTGCCTTGATTTCAAATCCTCTTCTTTGCCTTCCCTCAATATATTTGTGGACGAGAGTTATCATTTATAACTCTGCAGGTTTGTGAATTGCAGTGCCCTGAAGCTCCATTTTACAAGTCGCTTTTTCGGGAGCCGGCCGCAAAAGCGCAGGATGGCTTCAGGCCCTGTTCTGGTTCCGGGGGGCAGGCTGAGCCTGTGGTTAATTCTTCTTCCTGATGGGAAAATAGAGTGACCTGTGCCTGTCCCAACACCAAGAGCTAGTCTCTCATTGGTTCCCCGTCTTCCCGTTCATCCTCAGGACAAATTGCAACCTGTACGGAACAGGAGGTTAAAGGTGCTGATGCTCCAAGTAGGGAGGTTGCTAGTAAAGTGGCTGGAATGGCGAACCCGAGCACAAGGAGATGAGAAATGAGGTGCGTTTTAGAAACCTTTCCCCATCACACGGTGTACCATCTTCTGGGTTTCTCATGCATGTTTTCGATGTAGGAAGATGCCCTTGAACCTGGAGATTTGGGACCCATGCGATGGGTCGCACGCAGTATTACTTTAAAGGGTCTGCGTTTGCTCACCCAACCTCACCAAACCTCTCAGCCCCAAGAGTGTCCACCCTTATGTCTCATCCAGCTGTGGGTCTAGATATGGTCAATCCAGGTTGCATCACAGCCCCTGAACGAATTGTGTAAGAATTTCTCTCTCTTTCCCTGTCTTTGTTTCATGGGTTTTTAAAAGTAATTTATTTTTATAATGGGGTTTAGCTGCTTTTCACGGCTGTGTTTAGGCCGCTTTACACCCACTTGACACACTAACAGAGAGATATCAATACATAGGTTTTAAGATTATTACTAGTCAGATATATTCTTGTGCGGTGAATCGGGCGTGTTGAGTCCAGTTCTCTGAGCAAGGAGTAGGTCTTGTCTATTACATATTGGGTTTATGGAACGGTATCTGAGCTAATTTGAAACTCTTGTTTTATGTATCACCCCACCTCACCTTTCCCGTTAAGCAGCCATAGTGTGTTTTCTGCATGTGTGACTCTGTTCTGTTTTGTAATTCAGTTCAAGTGTAACGGTTTTTACATTCCCTCTATAAGTGACACCTTATGAGAAGTGTCCTTTTCTGTGTGACTTATTTCACTTAGAATCGTCTTACCTAAATCCACTCATCATGCTGCTACTAGCCTTATGACATTGATTTCATGGCTGAGTGATATTCCATTGTACATAAGGACCACAACTTTTTTATCCATTTTTCGCTTTCCTGGGATATTTAAGGTGGAATGAAGTGGAGGTCCTTGTCAACAGAGCAGCCCTAAACTTTGGGGTGCTTGTGTCTTGCTGATTTTCAATTTTCCCACTTTATCCCCCCATGCGTGGAAGTGCCCTATGCTCTCTAAGCTGTGTTTTTTAGATGTTTCAGGACACACCGTACACTTCTCCAGAGTGGCTGTTGGCAATGTACATCCCGCCCATCAGTGTAGCAAGGCTCCCATTTCTCCATGGCCTGTCCTGCATTTCTGGTTTTGACACTTTTTTCAGCATGGCCCTTTTGACCGATGGGAAGCGAGACTTCTTTGGAGCGCTGATTTGCCTTTCCAGGTTGCTTGGTTGGCCAAAAAGGGCGTATGCGTTTTTTCCTGAATATATTCAGGAAAAAACGCATACGCCCTTTTTGGCCAAGGGCATCATTGTCAACGTTTTGCCGCTTTTCATGTGCTTTAAAGGCGATTCGAATCTACCTCCTGAAATCTGTTTCCTGCAATTCTGCCTTGATTTCAAATCCTCTTCTTTGCCTTCCCTCAATATATTTGTGGATGAGAGTTATCATTTATAACTCTGCAGGTTTGTGAATTGCAGTGCCCTGAAGCTCCATTTTACAAGTCGGTTTTTTGGGAGCTGGCCGCAAAAGCACAGGACGGCATCAGGCCCTATTCTGGTTCCGGGCGACAGGCTGAGCCTGTGGTTAATTCTTCTTCCTGATGGGAAAATAGAGTGACCTGTGCCTGTCCCAACACCAAGAGCTAGTCTCTCATTGGTTCCCCGTCTTCCCGTTCATCCTCAGGACAAATTGCAACCTGTACGGAACAGGAGGTTAAAAGTGCTGATTCTCCAAGGAGGGAGATTGCTAGTAAAGCGGCTGGAATGGCGACCCCGAGCACAAGGAGATGAGAAATGAGGTGCGTTTTAGAAACCTTTCCTGGTCACACGGTCTACCACCTTCTGGGTTTCTCATGCATGTTTTCGATGTAGGAAGATGCCCTTGAACCTGTAGATTTGGGACCCATGGGATGGGTAACAGGCAGTAGTACTTTAAAGGCTCTGTTTTGCTCACCCAACCTCACCAAATCTCTCAGCCCCGAGAGTATCCACCCTTACGTCTCATCCAGCTGTGGGTCTAGATATGGTCAATCCAGGTGGCATCACAGCCCCTGAACGAATTTTTTAAGAATTTCTCTGTCTTTCACTGTCTTTGTTTCACGGGTTTTTAAAATTAATTTATTTTTATAATGGGGTTTAGCTGCTTTTCACGGCTGTGTTTATGCTGCTTTACACCCACTTGACTCACATCCAGAGAGATATCAATACATAGGTTTTAAGATTCTTACTAATCAGATATATTCTTGTGCGGTCAATAGGGGGTGTTGAGTCCAGTTCACTGAGCAAGGAGTAGGTCTTTCTATTACATATTAGGTTTATGGAACGGTATCTCAGCTAATTTGAAACCCTTGTTTTATGCATCACCCCACATCACCTTTCCCGTTAAGCAGCCATAGTGTGTTTTCTAAACGTGTGACTCTGTTCTGTTTTGTAATTCAGTTCAAGTGTAGCGGTTTTTACATTCTCTCTATAAGTGATAGCTTATGATACGTGTCTTTTTCTGTGTGACTTATTTCACTTAGTATCGTCGTATCTAAATCCACTCATCATGCTGCTACTAGCCTTATGACATTGATTTCATGGCTGAGTGATATTCCATTGTACATAAGGACCAACACTTCTTTATCCATTTTTCTCTTTCCTGGGATATTTAAGGTGTCATGAAGTGGAGGTTCTTGTCAACAGAGCAGCCCTAAACTTTGGAGTGCCTGTGTCTTGCTGATTTTTAGTTTTCCCAATTTATTCGCCCGTGAGGGGAAGTGCCCTATGCGCTCTAAGCTGTGTTTTTTCGATGTTTCAGGACACACCGTACACTTCTCCAGAGTGGCTGTTGGCAATTTACATCCTGCCCATCAGCGTAGCAAGGCTCCCATTTCTCCATGGCCTGTCCTGCATTTCTGGTTTTGACACTTTTTTCAGCATGGCACTTTTGACCGATGGGAAGCGAGACTTCTTTGTAGCGCTGATTTGCCTTTCCTGGTTGCTTTGTTGGCCAAAAAGGGCGTATGCTATTTTTCCTGAATATATTCAGGAAAAAACGCATACGCCCTTTTTGGCCAAGGGCATCATTATCGACGTTTTGCCGCTTCTCATGTGCTTTACAGGCAATTCGAATCTACCTCCTGAAATCTGTTTCCTGCAATTCTGCCTTGATTTCAAATCGTCTTCTTTGCCTTCCCTCAAGATATTTGTGGACGAGAGTTATCATTTATAACTCTGCAGGTTTGTGAATTGCAGTGCCCCTGCGCTCCATTTTACAACTCGCTTTTTTGGGAGCTGGCCGCAAATGCGCAGGATGGCCTCAGGCACTATTCTGGTTCCGGGCGGCAGGCTGAGCTTGCGGTTAATTCTTCTTCCTGATGGGAAAATAGAGTGACCTGTGCCTGTCCCAACACCTAGAGCTAGTCTCTCATTGGCTACCCCTCTTCCCGTTCATCCTCAGGACAAATTGCAAGCTGTACGGAACAGGAGGTTAAAGGTGCTGATTCTCCAAGGAGGGAGATTGCTAGTAAAGCGGCTGGAATGGCGAACCCGAGCACAAGGAGATGAAAAATGAGGTGCGTTTTAGAAACGTTTCCCGGTCACACGGTCTACCACCTTCTGGGTTTCTCATGCATGTTTTCGATGTAGGAAGATGCCCTTGAACCTGGAGATTTGGGACCCATGGGATGGGTAACAGGCAGTAGTACTTTAAAGGCTCTGCATTTGCTCCCCCTACCTCACCAAAGCTCTCAGCCCCAAGAGTGTCCACCCTTACGTCTCATCCAGCTGTGGGTCTAGATATGGTCAATCCAGGTGGCATCACAGCCTCTGAATGAATTGTATAAGAATTTCTCTCTCTTTCACTGTCTTTGTTTCATGGGGTTTTAAAAGTTCTTTGTTTTTATAGTGGGGTTAACTTCTTTTCACTGCTGTGTTTATGCCGCTTTACACCCCCTTGACACACTTACAGACAGATATCAATACATAGGTTTTAAGATTCTTACTAGTCAGATATGTTCTTGTGCCGTGAATAGGGGGTGTTTAGTCCAGTTCACTGAGCAAGGAGTAGGTCTTGTCTATTACATATTGTGTTTATGGAACGTTATCTGAGCTAATTTGAAATCCTTGTTTTATGCATCACCCCACCTCACCTTTCCCGTTAAGCATCCATAGTGTGTTTTCTAAATGTGTGACTCTGTTCTGTTTTGTAATTCCGTTCAAGTGTAGCGGTTTTTACATTCCCTCTGTTAGTGATATCTTATGATAAGTGTCTTTTTCTGTGTGACTTATTTCACTTCGAATCATCGTACCTAAATCCACTCATCATGCTGCTACTAGCCTTATGATATTGATTTCACCCTCGATTGATATTCCATTTTACATATGGAGCACAACTTCTTTATCCATTTTTCTCTTTCGTGGGATATTTAAGGTAGAATTAAGTGGAGGTTCTTGTCAACAGAGCAGCCCTAAAATTTGGGGTTCCTTTGTTTTGCTGATTTTTAATTTTCCCAATTTATACGCCCATGAGTGGATGTGCCCCTTTCTCTCTAGCTGTGTTTTTTAGATGTTTTAGGAAACACCATACCCTCCTCCAGAGTCGTCATTGGCAATTTACATCCCACCCATCAGTGTAACAAGGCTCCCTTTCCTCCCTGTCCTCTCCTGCATTTCTTCTTTTTACACTTTTTTAGGAAGGCCATTTTGACCGATGGGAAGTCAGACTTCTTTGTAGTGCTGAATTGCATTTCCGGCTTGCTTGGTTGGCCAAAAGGGGCCTATGGTTTTTTTCCTGAATTCATACAGAAAAAAACGCATATGCTCTTTTTGTCCAAGTGCATCATTGTCGGGTCTGAAGTGTCGGGTGTGGGTCCTCTGCATGTGGAAACCTAGGAGCAAGTGAAATTAGACAAAGCACAAAGGAAAAAATGGTTAGACTTTATTTTATTGCCCAGATTCTATTGTTATCTCCCAGGAATTTTTAATGGGCTTTGCCAGTGACAAAGCCCTCCTCTGCCTTTTGTCCCATTCCTCATTCTTGGGGCGCTGAGGGTGCAGACACGTCTTCTGTAAATGCTTCATGCTGAGTTGGGTGTCCTCATACCCGGGGGGAGGGGCAGGACTTCTCCCCAGCAGCCTCCAGGTGAGGTTGATTGTCCGCAGGCCTCCTCCCTCACTGCTCGTCTGCCTGAGCACCAGCATTGGCAGTTTTATAGATTCTAATGACCTTTAAGGGTCCAGGAAAGAGATGTGCAGAGACGCTGGGGGGGTGGGCGGTTTTACCCTGCTCCACATTGGTTTGGCCCCCTTAGGCTGACGGTTTCTGCCAGCCTAGATGCTCTGACCAGTAGTCTGCGCTTTCTTCAGTTAGGCCTCTGAATTAACGTACAAACAGCACCAGGTGTCAGAGCCCTGCTTGCTCAACTCCCAGACAGTCCAGGGCCGGTGGTGATCCAGGACCATGACGGCCACTCAGTCAACGGCCTTTTGAAGTAGCCAGGAGTACAGCCGGTCTCACTGGCCGCCGTCACCGCGGTGTCTGTAGGCTTTTCTATGGTGGCAGCGTTATTTACGGTTCCCCTGCCAAGTTTATTAGCTCCGCTCTGGGTGCAGTAAGTCCTGTAAGCAATAGTCTGTTCTTTTGGGGCACACTCTTGTTGTTTCCTGAGAGAAGCTCCAGGTCAAGTGATGGTCACACGAGTCGTCATGGGGGCCCATTGCCCCAAGTTGTCTCTCTGGAGGTTGGTGTTGGAGGGCCTCCTCACTCGAGGTCATTGTGCCCACGGAGCAATCCCTGCAACTTCAGGGCATGGTGGGTGGTTAGGATCACCAAGTGGCGTCCTTTTCCCTTAGGAGGGAGCTGGCCTTGCGGGCTGCTGATTTCCAGGTTTTTAGATACCCCCAGTATCCTGGTCGAATGGGGTGGCTGGCCAATGCCTGGAGGGCATTCTTGCATTGTTCCATTTCAAGTGGTCCCAGTTTTTGCACTAATACTCCAAGGGCGATTCACCTTGGACCAGGAATGTAAAGGTCAAAGGGTTTAGCTAACTTAGGGAGGTCCAGGGCCAGGGTCTGAATTGACTGCTCTTTCCAATCTTGAAAGGCCGCTTCTGGATTCTATTCAAAAGGATCATCATCTTTTCCTTTCAGTGTTTCATATAGAGGCCCAGCTATTAGACTGTAGTTAGGGATCCAGATGCAGCAAATCCCGGTCTCCCCAGGAACCCCTAAGCTGTCTTCTAGTTTCAGGAAGGCTGAGGCTGCAAATGGCTTATTCCCTTTCCTGGGGTGGGCTTCTCCGACCTTCTGTTCGAATGAAGCCCAGGAAGGCCACCTTAGTTTGTGATATTTGAGCCTTTTCCTTGGACACCTTCTATCTTTTATTGGCTAAGGAGTTCAGAGGCCTCCTTAGTCGGGCTGGTGATCAGAATGTCATCTGCATATTGAAGGAGGGTTCCCTTCTCCAGAGGTAGATCTTTTAGGTCTTTAGCTAACGTTTCCCCAAAGACGGTGTGGGAATTTTTGAACCCCTGGGGCAGGACGGCCCAGCAGTATTGTTTTTGTTGTATGTTGAGTCCTGCCACTCACAGCCAACATTTCTTGTGACTCTGGGACTAATGGAATACAGAAGAAGGCATCATTGAAGTCTAATACAGAATGCCATGTCCTGGTGGATGGTAGAATGACCAGCAGGGTGTAGGAATTAGGAACTACTAGATGTATATCCACTGTGGCTTCACTGACTGTCCTGGCATCCTCTACCAGGTCCCCAGCAGCCCACGGGGCTCTCGTGGTCAGGCCACTCCCAGGATATGGAGCTCACCTGGGCAGGTACGCAGCAGCCCACGGGGCTCTCGTGGGCAGGCCCCTCCCTGGATATGGAGCTCCCATGGACAGGTACCCCGGCAGGGCTGGGCACACAGGAACCGTGCACATAGCCCTCATTGCAGAGCACCCCCAGCACACCTGTCACTCAGAGCTGACACAGAGCACCTCAGAGCAGAGCTTGAACTAACAAACAGCAGCTCCAACAGGTCTGTGACCCTAGGCTTCACTCTGTGCGGCCTCCCTCTGCCTGGTCTTCCAGGGGCTTCCACTGCAGCCGGAGCACCAGGCCTCTGTCTCCACCCACCACCCCTCCTCTCCCTGACTCCTGGGTTCCTCTCATTAGCAGAGGTTCTTCTTGAAGTTGTCTCCCACTCATGGACCAGATAAAATGATTAGAAAACAAGCCAGGGCTGCCGCCCCTTATCTATCCTGACTCTCGGGACCCTACACCTGTTCCTTGGATCTGGCCGGTGCAGCAAGACCCATTTTCTGCAACTCTGAGCCCCTGAGGGGCGAGGATTGGCTGACCTGGGCAGCCTGACCCGGCCGGCCAGCCCTTCCCAGGTGTGCCTGGGTTGAGGTCAATATAAACACCCCTCCAGGCAGCAAAAGCCTCTGCAGCTGTGCCTGACGCCATATTCTCTGCCCCGTCAGCAGTCTCGGGGTTGGGCTGGTGGGAGAGAGTAGGGCCCACGGCTCTATGAGTGGCCCGGTGTGACTGGGGCTCTGCTGGACTTTCTGCAGGAGTTGCCGGGCTGCCACCTGCTAAAGAAGAGGATGTGTCACCCATACTTGCTGCTGGAATTTCTCCCCGGGCAGAGGTGAGGAAGGACAAAAGCAGTGGGGGCCGGGACAGGAGGGGTACCTCAGGCAGGGAAATGGAAAGCTTCCAGACGAGCGCCCGGGGCCAGGACCATCCTGGCTGGCCTGCAGGCACCAAGTCGGCCTGCGTGCTGTCGCTGGTGTGACTCCAAGCCCCTTCCTCTAGTTTTTAAAGTCTTTGCACACATTCAGGTGTTTTACCTGGGAAGGGTGGGAAAAGTTCAGCAGCAGCTGGCCTGGGGCTCAGCTCACGTTTACTCAGAGACGCCTCCTCACGGTCCCCCAGCTTTGCAATGAGGACGCTCCTCGTGTGGGGGCTGCTGGCTGCATGGGAGATGATTCCCACCTGTGACCAACTTCAGAATTGTTTACCACTGGAGCAAGTGCCCTGATAGTGTTTTCCTCTGTATGACCAGTGGGTTCTGTTTTTTTTTTTTTTCTTTTTTGGTTCAAGGTAAGTTTTATTCCTCTTTTTGTATTTATGCATATAAGCATGGAAATAATTCATTCATATAAATACGTCTATGGGAAGGACAGAACTTTTTTTTCTGTTTTATTTTTTTAAGTATTATTTATTTTTTAATTTTTGAATTTATTTTATTCATTTTTTTATACAGCAGGCTCTTATTGGTTACCTATTTTATACATATAAGTGTATATATGTCAATCTCAGGCTCGCAATTCATCCCACCACCACCACCCTGACACTTTCCCCCCTTGGTGTCCATACATTTGTTCTCTACATCTGTGTCTCTATTTCTGCCTTGCAAACCGGTTCATCTTTACCATTTTTCTAGGTTCCACATGTATGTGTTAATATACGATATTTGTTTTTCTCTTTCTGACTTACTTCACTCTGTATGCCAGTCTCTAGATCTATCCACGTCTCCACAAATGACCCAATTTCATTCCTTTTTATGGCTGAGTAATATTCCATTTTATATATGTAGCACATCTTTTCTGTTCGTCTGTCTATGGGCATTTAGGTTGCTTCCATGACCTGGCTATTGTAAATAGTGCTGCAATGAATATTGTGGTGAATATGTCTTTTTGAATTATGGATTTCTCTGGGTATATGGCCAGTAGTGGGATTGCTGGGTCATATGGTAATTCTATTTTTAGTATTTTAAGGAACCTCCATGCTGTTCTCCATAGTGACTGTATCAATTTACATTCCCACAAATAGTGTAAGAGGGTTCCCTTTTCTCCACACCCTCTCCAGCATTTGTTGCTTGTAGATTTTCTGATGATGCCCATTCTAACTCGTGTGAGGTGATACCTCATTGTAGTTTTGGTTTATATTTCTCTAATAATTAGTGATGTTGAGCAGCTTTTCATGTGCTTCTTGGTCATCTGTATGTCTTCTTGGGACAAATGTCTATTTACGTCATCTGCCCATTTTTGGATTGGGTTGTTTGTTTTTTTACTGTTGAGCTGCATGAGCTGTTTATATACATTGGAGATTACTCCTTTGTCCATTGATTCGTTTGCAAATATTTTCTCCCATTGTGAGGGTTGTCTTTTCGTCTTGTTTGTAGTTTCCTTTGCTTTGCAAAAGCTTTTAGGTTTCATTTGCTCCCATATGTTTATTTTTTTTTAATTCCATTACTCTAGGAGGTGGATCAAAAAAGATCTTGCTGTGATTTATGTCAAAGAGTATTCTTCCTATGTTTTCCTCTAAGAGTTTTATAGTGTCCGGTCTTACATTTCGGTCTCTAATCCATTTTGAGTTTATTTTTTGTGTATGGTGTTAGGGAGTGTTCTAATTTCATTCTTTTACATGTAGCTGTCCATTTTTCCCAGCACCACTTATTGAAGAGACTTTCTTTTCTCCTTTTTATACCCTTGCCTCCTTTGTCATAGATTAGTGGGCCATAGGTGTGTAGGTTTATCTCTGGGCTTTTTTTTTCTTTTACATCTTTATTGGAGTATAATTGCTTTACAATTGTGTGTTAGTTTCTGCTGTATAAAAAAAGTGAATCAGCTGTGCGTATACACATAACACCATATCCCCTCCCTCTTGCACCTCCCTCTCACTCCCTTATCCCACCCTTTTAGGTGGTCACAAAGCAAAGAGCTGATCTCCCTGTGCTATGTGGTTGCTTCCCAGTAGCTATCAATTTTACATTTGGTAGTGTATATATGTCCATACCACTCTCACTTTGTCCCAGCTTACCCTTCCCTCTCCCCATGTCCTCAAGTCCTTTCTCTACGTCTGTGTCCTTAATCCTTTCCTGCCCCTAGGTTCTTCATAAACTTTTTTTTTAAGATTCCATATATATGTGTTAGCATACGGTATTTGTTTTTCTCTTTCTGACTTACTTCACTCTGTAGGACAGACTCTAGATCCATCCACCTCACTAAAAATAACTCAATTTCGTTTCTTTTTATGGCTGAATAATGTTCCATTGTATATATATGTGCCACATCTTCTTTATCCATTTATCTGTTGATGGACACTTAAGTTGCTTCCATGTCCTGGCTATTGTAAATAGAGCTACAGTGAACATTGTGGTACATGACTCTTTTTGAATTATGGTTTTCTCAGGGTAAATATCCAGGAGTGGGTTTGCTGGGTTGTATGGTAGTTCTATTTTTAGTTTTTAAGGAACCCCCATACCGTTCTCCCTAGTGGCTATATCAATTTACATTCCCACCAACAGTGCAAGAGGGTTCCCTTTTCTCCAATAAATGCCTCTCCAGCATTTATTGTTGGTAGATTTTTTGATGATGGCCATTCTGACTGGTGTGAGGTGATACCTCACTGTAGTTTTGATTTGCATTTCTCTAATGATTAGTGATATTCAGCATCCTTTCATGTGTTTGTTGGCAACCTGTATATCTTCTTTGGAGAAATGTCTATTTAGGTCTTCTGCCCATTTTTGGATTGGGTTGTTTGGTTTTGTGATATTGAGCTACATGAGCTGCTTTTTGGAGATTAATCCTTTGCCATTTGCTTCATTTGAAAATATTTTCTCCCATTCTGATGGTTGTCTTTTCATCTTGCTTATGTTTTCCTTTGCTGTGCAAAATAATTTATGTTTCATTCGGTCCCATTTTTTTATTTTTGTTTTTATTTCCATTTCTCTAGGAGGTGGGTCAAAAAGGATCTTGCTGTGATTTATGTCATAGACTGCTCTGCTTATGTTTTCCTCTAAGAGTTTTGTAGTGGCTGGTCTTATATTTAGGTCTCTAATCCATTTTGAGTTTATTTTTGTGTATGGTGTTAGGGAGTGTACTAATTTCATTCTTTTACATGTAACTGTCCAGTTTTCCCAGCACCACTTGCTGAAGACACTGTCTTTTCTCCATTGTATACCCTTGCCTCCTTTGTCATAGATTAGTGAACCATAGGTACGTGGGTTTATCTCTGTGCTTTCTATCCTGTTCTATTGACCTATATTTCTGTTTTTGTGTCAGTACCATATTATCTTGATTACTCTAGCTTTGTAATATAGTCTGAAGTCTGGAAGTCTGATTCCTCCAGCTCTTTTTTTCCCCCCTCAAGACTGCTTTGGCTATCCAGGGTCTTTTGTGTCTCCCTACAAATTTTAAGATTTTTTTTTTCTTGTTCTGTAGAAAATGCCAAAGGTATTTTGATCGGGATTGCATTGAATCTGTAGATTGCTTTGGGTAGTATAGTCATTTTCACAATATTGATTCTTCTAATCCGAGAACATGGTATATGTCTCCATCTGTTTATATCATCTTTGATTTCTTTCTTCAGTGTCTTTTAGTTTTCTGAGTACAGGTCTTTTACTTCCTTAGGTAGGTTTATTCCTAGGTATTTTATTCTTATTGTTGCAGTGGTAATGGGATTGTTTCCTTAATTTCTCTTTCTGATCTTTCATTGTTAGTGTAGAGGAATGCAAGCAATTTCTGTGCATTAATTTTGTATCCTGCAACTTTACCAAATTCATTGATTAGCTCCAGTGGTTTTCTGGTGGCATCTTTAGGATTCTCTATCTATGATATCATGTCATCTGCAAACAGTGACAATTTTACTTCTTCTTTTCCTTTTTGTATTCCTTTTATTTCTTTTTCTTCTCTGATTGCCATGGCTAGGACTTCCAAAACTATGTTGAATAGCAGTGGTGAGAGTGGACATCCTTGTCTTGTTCCTGATCTTAGAGGAAACGCTTTCAGTTTTTCACCATTGAGAATGCTGTTTGCTGTGGGTTTGTCATATATGGCCTTTATTATGTTGAGGTAGTTTCCCTCTATGCCCACACTCCAGAGTTTTTATCGTAAATGAGTGTTGAATTTTCTCAAAATCTTTTCCTTCATCTATTGAGATGATCATATGGTTTTATTCTACAATTTGTTAATATGGTGTATCACATTGATTTGTGTATATTGAAGAATCCTTGCATCCCTGGGATAAACCCCACTTGATCATGGTGTATGATCCTTTTAATGTGTTGTTCGATTCTGTTTGCTAGTATTTTGTTGAGGATTTTTACATCTATATTCATCAGTGATATTGGTCTATAATTTTCTTTCCTTGTAGTATCTCTGTCTGATTTTGGTATCAGGGTGATGGTGGTCTCATAGAATGAGTTTGGGAGTGTTCCTTCCCCTGCAATTGTTTTGAAGAATTTGAGAAGGTTGGGTGTTAGCTCTTCTCTAAATGTTTGATAGAATTCACCTGTGATGCCATCTGGTTCTGGACTTTGGTTTATTGGAAGATTTTTAATCACAGTTTCAATTTCATTGCTTGTGATAGGTTTGTTCATATTTTCTATTTCTTCCTGGTTCAGTCTTAGAAGGTTATCCCTTTCTAAGAATTTGTCCATTTCTTCCAGATTGTCCATTTTATTGGCCTAGAGTTGCTTGTAGTAGTCTCTTAGGATGCTTTGTATTCCTGTTGTGTCTGTTGTAACTTCTGCTTTTTCACTTCTAATTTTGTTGATTTGCGTCTTCTCCCTCTTTTTCTTAAGTCTGGCTAAAGGTTGATCATTTTTGCTTATCTTCTCAAAGAACCAGCTTTTAGTTTTATTGATCTTTGCTTTCGTTTTCTTTGTTTCTATTTCATTTATTTCTGCTCTGATGTTTATGATTTCTTTCCTTCTACTAACTTTGGGTTTTGTTCTTCTTTCTCTAGTTCCTCTAGGTGTAAGGTTCGATTGTTTATTTGGGATTTTTCTTGTTTCTTGAGGTAGGCTTGTATTGCTATAAACTTCCCTCTTAGAACTCCTTTTGCTGCATCCCATAGGTTTTGGATCATCGTGTTTTTGTTGTCATTTGTCTCTAGGTAGTTTTTGATTTCCTCTTTGATTTCTTCAGTGATCTCTTGGTTATTTAGTAACGTATTGTTTAGCCTCCATGTGTTTGTGTTTTTTACGTTTTTTTCCGTGTAATTGATTTCTAATCTCATAGCATTGTGGTCGGAACAGCTGCTTGATATGATTTCAGTTTTCTTAAATTTACTGAGGCTTTATCTGTGACCCAAGATATGATCTATCCTGGAGAATGTTCCGTGTGCAGTTGAGAAGAACGTGTAATCTGCTGTTTTTGGATGGAATGTCCTATAAATATCAATTAACTCTATCTGGTCTATTGTGTCATTTAAAGCTTGTGTTTCCTTATTAATTTTCTGTCTGGCTGATCTCCACTGGTGTAAGTGAGCTGTTAAAGTCCCCCGCTATTATTGTGTTACTGTCGATTTCCTCTTTTATAGCTGTTAGCAGTTGCCTTATACATTGAGGTGCTCCTATTTTGGGTACATATATATTTATAATTGTTATATCTTCTTCTTGGATTGATCCCCTGACCATTATGTAGTGTCTTTCCTTGTCTCTTGTAACATTCTTTATTTTAAAGTCTATTTTATCTGATATGAGTATTGCTACTCCAGCTTTCTTTTGATTTTCATTTGCATAGAGTATATTTTTCCATCGCCTCACTTTGAGTCTGTATGTGTCCCTAGGTCTGAAATGGATCTCTTGTAGACAGCATATATATGGGTCTTGTTTTTGTATCCATTCAGCGAGCCTGTGTCTTTTGGTTGGAACATTTAGTGCATTCACGTTTAAGGTAATTATCGATATGTATGTTCCTACTACTATTTTCTTAATTGTTATGGGTTTGTCTTGGTGGGTCCTTTTCTTCTCTTGTGTTTCCCACTTAGAGAAGTTCCTTTAGCATTTGGTGTAGAGCTGGTTTCATGGTGCTGAATTCTCTTAGCTTTTGCTTGTCTGTAAGGCTTTTGATTTCTCCATCAAATCTGAATGAGCTCTTTGCAGGATGGAGTACTCTTGGTTGTAGGTTCTTCCCTTTCATCACTTTAAATTTATCATGCCACTTCCTTCTGGCTTGTAGATTTTCTGCTGAGAAATCAGTTGTTATCCTTATGGGAGTTCCCTTGTATGTTATTGGTCATTTTTCCCTTGCTGCTTTCAATCATTTTTCTTTGTCGTTAATTTTTGTCAATTTGATTACTATGTGTCTTGTCATTTTTCTCCTTTGGTTTATCCTGCCTGGGACACTCTGTGCTTCTGGACTTGGGTGGCTATTTCTTTTCCCATGCTAGGGAAGTTTTTGACCATAATCTCTTCAAATATATTCTCGGGTCCTTTCTCTCTCTCTTCTCCTTCTGGGACCCCTATAATGCGAATGTTGTTGCGTTTAATGTTGTCCCAGAGGACTCTTGGGGTGTCTTCGTTTATTTTCATTCTTTTTCTTTATTCTGTTCCATGGCAGTGATTTCCACCTCTCTGTCTTCCAGGTCACTTATCCGTTCTTCTGCCACAGTTATTCTGCTACTGATTCCTTCTAGTGTATTTTTCATTTCAGTTATTACATTGTTCACCTCTGTTTGTTGGTTCTTTAATTCTTCTAGGTCCTTGTTAAACATTTCTTGCATCTTCTCGATCTTTGCCTCCTTTTTTTTTCCAAGGTCTTGGCTCAACTTCACTATCATTATTCTGAATTCTTTTTCTGGAAGGTTCCCTATCTCCACCTCATTTCGTTTTTTTTCTGGGCTTTTATCTTGTTCCTTGATCTGGTATAAAGTCCTCTGCCTTTTCATTTTGTCTATCTTTCTGTGAATGTGGTTTTCCTTCCACAGGCTGCAGAATTGTAGTTCTTCTTGCTTCTGTTGTCTGCTCTCCGGTGGATGAGTCTATCTTAGAGGCTAGTGCAAGCTTCCTGATGGGAGGGACTGGTGGTGGGTAGAGCTGGGTGTTGCTTTGGTGGGCAGAGCTTTAATCCGCTTGTCTACGGATTAAATAAAACTTTAATAAAAAGTTTAATCCGCTTGTCTGCTGATGCATGGGGCTGGGTTCCCTCCCTGTTGGTTGTTTGGCCTGAGGCGACCCAGCCCTGGAGCCTACCTTGCTCTTGGTGGGGCTAATGGCGGACTCTGGGAGGGCACACACCAAGGAGTATTTCCCAGAACTTCTGCTGCCAGTGTCGTTGTCCTCACGGTGAGCCACAGCCACAGCCACCACCTGCCTCTGCAGGAGACCCTCTAAAAGTAGCAGGTAGTTCTGGTCATTCTCCTACAGGGTCACTGCTCCTTCCCCTGGGTCCTGATGTGCACACTACTTTGTGTGTGCCCTCCAAGAGTGGAGTATCTGAGTGGAGTTGAGACTCTGAGACTCTGTGTGGACTCGCACAGACTCTGGGTCCTGTGAAGCTTCGATGTTTTCTGATTCTAGAAATCCTATAGGAGACGGTCCACAGCAGGTGACGCTAATGTTGTCAGTAGAGGTGTTGAAGCCAAAGATCTGCAGTTCCAACTAGAGGTGCCGATGTACATACAGGACAAAATCATCTCGTGTGAATGTAGTTCAGGCATGTTTAAGATGAATGCAGTCATGTTAATGCCTACCATATTCTATCTTGAGCCTCTCTTCAGGGACCCCCTCCTCAGTTCCTGAGGCTCCTGTAAGTCATGTACAGGGGACTGGAGAGTGGGCTCTGTCCAGTCTGAGCCCTGAGTTACCCTGTGTGTATCTTAGGATACTTTGTATTTCTGTGGTGTCTGTTGTAACATCATCTCTTTCATTTCAGATTTATTTGGGCCCTCTCTTTTTAAAAAAACATATGACTGTTTTCTTTTATTCTTTACAGAAGTTTAATAAGTGTTTGATCTACTATCCTTACCCTATGTATACTTTTTGCAGTGAGATTTTTACTTTTCTTTGTTTCCTTGTTACTATCAATAATTAGTGAGACTTCTTTTAAGCTACCTTCAACATTGCTTATAAAGCTGCTTTATTAGTGATGACAGAGCCTTAATGGAAGTCATGTTCTGGTTGTAAATTAGAATGCAATGTGCCAGCAAATAGCCCCTTAAGTTTATGTCTCATTACTTCTTGTTCTTTTTTTAATTTAATTTTTATTTTTTGTCAGAGCAAATTTAATTAAAATGTTTTGTTTCTTCTAGGTGTGCAAGATGTGGTTCTTTTAAACATATACATATATCTATTCTTCTTTGGATCATTTTCCCATGTAGGTTATGACACGATGTTGAGTAGTCTTGTCTTGGTATTACGTAGGTCTTTGGTGATTACATATTTCACATGTGTTTCTATATCTATCTTAACCCCAATATCCTAATGTATCCAATCCTCACACCTTTCCATTTGGTGAACCATAAGTTTGTTTAATGAATCTGTGATTGCATTTCTCTGTGGAAATATCTTCATTGGTATCAATTTTTAGCTAAGACCTATAAGTGATATTATAGGATATGTGTCTTTTGCTTTCTGACTTAGTACAATTTGCCTGATTACCTCAAGAATCATACATGGTGCTGCAAATGGCATTGTTTCATTTTTTTCCCTGGCTAATATTCCATCTGTACATGTACCAGTTCTTCTTTGGCCACGCACCTCTTGATGGACTTTCTGGTTGCCTCCATGTCTTGGCTATTGCAATACTGCTGCAATGCACATTTGCTTGCCTGTGTCTTTCCAGTTATATCTTCTTATGTTATAGGCCAAGGAGTGGGCTTGCTGTATCATATGGTAGCTCAGTGTGTATGTTTTAAAGGCACCCCCATTCAGTTCTCATTAGTGGCTCTTTCCAGGATACGTCCCACTTAAAATTGAGGCTATGCATTTCTCCAAAACACCTTCAATATTTATTATTGGTAGTTTTCTTGCTGATGGTTATTCTAACAGGTGTGAGCTGATACCTATCTGTGGTTGAATTTGCATGTGTCCCATAATCTGTTGAAATTGAGCTTTAAAGCATGCCCTTTTTATTGATCAAACTGTGATTACAGCTTAGTTCTTCAAAGTGTTTTCTTAAAGTAAGTGTCACATTTTGAAAATTTTTGGCCATTAAATCCCTCAAGACATTTTGAGGGCACGTTTCATTTACAGCCCTGAAGTACTTGTTCATATGAAGTGACCATTAGCACAGGTTTTAAAGCTGCTTGTGCAGGTAACGGCCAGAGGGTGGCAGCCTTTCTATGTTCCCAATCTGGTAAATACGGAAAGAGACCTTCAGCCCCAAGAGTGTCCAGCTTTATTTCTCATCCAGCTGTGGGTCTAGATATGGTCACACCAGGTTGCATCACAGCCCCGGAAAGAATTATGTAAAAATTTCTCCCTCTATCACTATCTTTGTTTTTTGGGATTTTAAAGTAATTTATTTTTATAATGGGATTTACCTGATTTTCACTGCTGTGTTTATGCCCCTTTACACCCATTGATTAACTTACAGAGAGAAATCAATACATAGGTTTTAAGATTTTTACTAGTCAGATATACACTTGTTCGTTGAATAGGGGGTGTTGTGTCCACTTCACGGAGCAAGGAGTATGTCTTGTCTATTACATATTGGGTTTATGGATCGGTATCTGAGCTAATATGAAACCCTTGTTTTATGCATCACCCCACCTCACCTTTCCCGTTAAGCAGCCATAGTGTGTTTTCTAAATGTGTGACTCTATTCTGTTTTGTAATTCAGTTCAATTGTAGCGGTTTTTACATTCCCTCTATAAGTGATATCTTATGATAAGTGTCTTTTTCTGTGTGACTTATTTCACTTAGAATCGTCGAACCTAAATCCACTCATCTTGCTGCTAATAGCCTTATGACATTGATTTCATGGCTGAGTGATATTCCATTGTACATAAGGACCACAACATCGTTATCCATTTTCCTATTTCCTGGGATATTTAAGGTGTAATGAAGAGGAGGTTCTTGTCAAGAGAGCAGCCCTAAACTTTGGTGTGCCTGTGTCTTGCTGATTTTTAGTTTTCCCAATTTATACGCCCATGAGTGGAAGTGCCCTATGCTCTCTAAGCTGTGTTTTTTAGATGTTTCAGGACACACCGTACACTTCTCCAGAGTGGCTGTTGGCAATTTACATTCCGCCATCAGCGTACCAAGGCTCCCATTTCTCCATGGCCAGTGCTGCATTTCTGGTTTTGACACTTTTTTCAGCATGGCCCTTTTGATCGATGGGAAGCAAGACTTCTTTGTAGCGCTGATTTGCCTTTCCAGGTTGCTTGGTTGGCCAAAAAGGGCCTATGCGTTTTTTCCTGAATATATTCAGGAAAAAACGCATAGGCCCTTTTTAGCCAAGGGCATAAGTGTCGACGTTTTGCCACTTTTCATGTGCTTTAAACGCGATTCGAATCTACCTCCTTAAGTCTGTTTCTGCAGTTCTGCCTTGCTTTCAAATCCTCTTCGTTGCTTTCCCTCAATATATTTGTGGACGAGTGTTATCATTGATAACTCTGCAGGTTTGTGAATTGCAGTGCCCCTGATCTCCATTTTTCAACTCGCTTTTTTGGGAGTTGGCCGCAGAAGCACAGGATTTCTTCAGGCCCTATTCTACTTCCAGGCAGCAGGCTGAGTCTGTGGTTAATTCTTTTTCCTGATGGAAAAATAGAGTGACCTGTGCCTGTCCCAAAACCTAGAGCTTGTCCCTTATTGGTTCCCCCTCTTTCCGTTCATCCTCAGGACAAATTGCAACCTGTACCAAACAGGAGGTTAAAGGTGCTGATTCTCCAAGTACGGAGATTGCAATTATAGCGGCTGGAATGGTGAACCCAAGCACAAGGAGATGAGAAATGAGGTGTGTTTTAGAAACCTTTGCCGATCACACAGTGTACCGTCGTCTGGGATTCTTATGCGTGTTTTCGATGTAGGAAGATGCCCTTGAACCTAGAGATTTGGGACCAATGAGATGGGTACCACGCAGTATTACTTTAAAGGGTCTGCGTTTGCTCACCCAACCTCACCAAACCTCTCAGCCCCAAGAGTGTACACCCTTATGTCTCATCCAGCTGTGGGTCTAGATATGGTCAATCCAGGTTGCATCACAGCCCCTGAACTAATTTTGTAAGAATTTCTTTCTCTATAACTGTCTTTGTTTCATGGGTTTTTAATTTCTTTTTATAATGGGGTTTAGCTGCTTTTCACTGCTGTGTTTATGCCGCTTTACACCCACTTGACACACTAACAGAGAGATTTCAATACATAGGTTTTAAGATTATTACTAGTCAGGTATATTCTTGTGTGGTGAATAGGGGGTGTTGAGTCCAGTTCTCTGAGCAAGGAGTGGGTCTTGTCTATTACATATTGGGTTTATGGAACGGTATCTCAGCTAATTTGAAACCCTTGTTTTATGTATCACCCCAACTCACCTTTCCCGTTAAGCAGCCATAGTGTGTTTTCTGCATGTGTGACACTGTTCTGTTTTGTAATTCAGTTCAAGTGTAACGGTTTTTACTTTCCCTGTATAAGTGATATCTTATGAGAAGTGTAGTTTTCTGTGTGACTTATTTCACTTAGAATCGTCGTACCTAAATCCACTCATCATGCTGCTACTAGCCTTATGACATTGATTTCATGGCTGAATGATATTCCATTGTACATAAGGACCACAACTTCTTTATCCATTTTTCCCTTTCTTGGGATATTTAAGGTGGAATGAAGTGGAGGTCCTTGGCAACAGAGCAGCCCTAAACTTTGGTGTGCTTGTGTCTTACTGATTTTTAATTTTTCCAATTTATACCCCCATGCGTGGAAGTGCCCTATGCTCTCTAAGGTGTGTTTTTTAGATGTTTCAGGACACACCGTACCCTTCTCCAGAGTGGCTGTTGGCAATTTACATCCCGCCCATCAGCGTAGCAGGGCTCCCATTTCTCCATGGCCTTTCCTGCATTTCTGGTTTTGACACTTTTCTCAGTATGGCCCTTTTGACCGATGGGACGCGAGACTTCTTTGAAGCGCTGATTTGCATTTCCAGGTTGCTTGGTTGGCTAAAAAGGGCGTATGCGTTTTTTCCTGAATATATTCAAGAAAACACGCATACGCCCTTTTTGGCCAAGGACATCATTGTCAACGTTTTGCCGCTTTTGATGTGCTTTAAAGGCGTTTCAGATCTACCTCATGAAATCTGTTTCCTGCAATTCTGCCTTGATTTCAAATCCTCTTCTTTGCCTTCCCTCAATATATTTGTGGACGAGAGTTATCGTTTATAACTCTGCAGGTTTGTGAATTGCAGTGCGCTGATCCTCCATTTTACAACTCGCTTTTTTGGGAGGGGGCCGCAAAAGCGCAGGATGGCTTCAGGCCCTGTTTTGGTTCTGGAGGGCAGGCTGAGCCTGTGGTTAATTCTTCTTCCTGATGGGAAAATAGAGTGACCTGTGTCTGTCCCAATACCAAGAGCTAGTCTCTCATTGGTTCCCCGTCTTCCCGTTCATCCTCAGCACAAATTGCAACCTGTACGGAACAGGAGGTTAAAGGTGATGATACTCCAAGTAGGGAGATTGCTAGTAAAGTGGCTGGAATGGCGAACGCGAGCACAAGGAGATGAGAAATGAGGTGCGTTTTAGAAACCTTTGCCCATCACACGGTGTACCATCTTCTGGGTTTCACATGCATGTTTTCGATGTAGGAAGATGCCCTTGAACCTGGAGATTTGGGACCCATTCGATGGGTAGCACGCAGTGTTACTTTAAAGGGTCTGCGTTTGCTCACCCAACCTCACCAAACCTCTCAGCCCCAAGAGTGTCCACCCTTATGTCTCATCCAGCTATGGGTCTAGATATGGTCAATCCAGGTTGCATCACAGCCCCTGAACGAATTGTGTAAGAATTTCTCTTTCTTTCCCTGTCTTTGTTTCCTGGGTTTTTAAAAGTAATTTATTTTTATAATGGGGTTTAGCTGCTTTTCATGGCTGTGTTTATGCCGCTTTACACCCACTTGACACACTAACAGAGAGATATCAATACATAGGTTTTAAGATTATTACTAGTCAGATATATTCTTGTGCGGTGAATCGGGCGTGTTGAGTCCAGTTCTCTGAGCAAGGAGTAGGTCTTGTCTATTCCATATTGGGTTTATGGAACGGTATCTGAGCTAATTTGAAACTCTTGTTTTATGTATCACCCCACCTCACCTTTCCCGTTAAGCAGCCATAGTGTGTTTTCTGCATGTGTGACTCTGTTCTGTTTTGTAATTCAGTTCAAGTGTAACGGTTTTTACATTCCCTCTATAAGTGACACCTTATGAGAAGTGTCCTTTTCTGTGTGACTTATTTCACTTAGAATCGTCTTACCTAAATCCACTCATCATGCTGCTACTAGCCTTATGACATTGATTTCATGGCTGAGTGATATTCCATTGTACATAAGGACCACAACTTTTTTATCCATTTTTCGCTTTCCTGGGATATTTAAGGTGGAATGAAGTGGAGGTCCTTGTCAACAGAGCAGCCCTAAACTTTGGGGTGCTTGTGTCTTGCTGATTTTCAATTTTCCCACTTTATCCCCCCATGCGTGGAAGTGCCCTGTGCTCTCTAAGCTGTGTTTTTTAGATGTTTCATGACACACCGTACACTTCTCCAGAGTGGCTGTTGGCAATTTACATCCCGCCCATCAGTGTAGCAAGGCTCCCATTTCTCCATGGCCTGTCCTGCATTTCTGGTTTTGACACTTTTTTCAGCATGGCCCTTTTGACCGATGGGAAGCGAGACTTCTTTGTAGCGCTGATTTGCCTTTCCAGGTTGCTTGGTTGGCCAAAAAGGGCGTATGCGTTTTTTCCTGAATATATTCAGGAAAAAACGCATACGCCCTTTTTGGCCAAGGGCATCATTGTCAACGTTTTGCCGCTTTTCATGTGCTTTAAAGGCGATTCGAATCTACCTCCTGAAATCTGTTTCCTGCAATTCTGCCTTGATTTCAAATCCTCTTCTTTGCCTTCCCTCAATATATTTGTGGACGAGAGTTATCATTTATAACTCTGCAGGTTTGTGAATTGCAGTGCCCTGAAGCTCCATTTTACAAGTCGCTTTTTTGGGAGCCGGCCGCAAAAGCGCAGGATGGCTTCAGGCCGTGTTCTGGTTCCGGGGGGCAGGCTGAGCCTGTGGTTAATTCTTCTTCCTGAAGGGAAAATAGAGTGACCTGTGCCTGTCCCAACACCAAGAGCTAGTCTCTCATTGGTTCCCCGTCTTCCCGTTCATCCTCAGGACAAATTGCAACCTGTACGGAACAGGAGGTTAAAGGTGCTGATGCTCCAAGTAGGGAGATTGCTAGTAAAGTGGCTGGAATGGCGAACCCGAGCACAAGGAGATGAGAAATGAGGTGCGTTTTAGAAACCTTTCCCCATCACACGGTGTACCATCTTCTGGGTTTCTCATGCATGTTTTCGATGTAGGAAGATGCCCTTGAACCTGGAGATTTGGGACCCATGCGATGGGTAGCACGCAGTATTACTTTAAAGGGTCTGCGTTTGCTCACCCAACCTCACCAAACCTCTCAGCCCCAAGAGTGTCCACCCTTATGTCTCATCCAGCTGTGGGTCTAGATATGGTCAATCCAGGTTGCATCACAGCCCCTGAACGAATTGTGTAAGAATTTCTCTCTCTTTCCCTGTCTTTGTTTCATGGGTTTTTAAAAGTAATTTATTTTTATAATGGGGTTTAGCTGCTTTTCACGGCTGTGTTTATGCCGCTTTACACCCACTTGACACACTAACAGAGAGATATCAATACATAGGTTTTAAGATTATTACTAGTCAGATATATTCTTGTGCGGTGAATCGGGCGTGTTGAGTCCAGTTCTCTGAGCAAGGAGTAGGTCTTGTCTATTCCATATTGGGTTTATGGAACGGTATCTGAGCTAATTTGAAACTCTTGTTTTATGTATCACCCCACCTCACCTTTCCCGTTAAGCAGCCTTAGTGTGTTTTCTGCATGTGTGACTCTGTTCTGTTTTGTAATTCAGTTCAAGTGTAACGGTTTTTACATTCCCTCTATAAGTGACACCTTATGAGAAGTGTCCTTTTCTGTGTGACTTATTTCACTTAGAATCGTCTTACCTAAATCCACTCATCATGCTGCTACTAGCCTTATGACATTGATTTCATGGCTGAGTGATATTCCATTGTACATAAGGACCACAACTTTTTTATCCATTTTTCGCTTTCCTGGGATATTTAAGGTGGAATGAAGTGGAGGTCCTTGTCAACAGAGCAGCCCTAAACTTTGGGGTGCTTGTGTCTTGCTGATTTTCAATTTTCCCACTTTATCCCCCCATGCGTGGAAGTGCCCTGTGCTCTCTAAGCTGTGTTTTTTAGATGTTTCATGACACACCGTACACTTCTCCAGAGTGGCTGTTGGCAATTTACATCCCGCCCATCAGTGTAGCAAGGCTCCCATTTCTCCATGGCCTGTCCTGCATTTCTGGTTTTGACACTTTTTTCAGCATGGCCCTTTTGACCGATGGGAAGCGAGACTTCTTTGTAGCGCTGATTTGCCTTTCCAGGTTGCTTGGTTGGCCAAAAAGGGCGTATGCGTTTTTTCCTGAATATATTCAGGAAAAAACGCATACGCCCTTTTTGGCCAAGGGCATCATTGTCAACGTTTTGCCGCTTTTCATGTGCTTTAAAGGCGATTCGAATCTACCTCCTGAAATCTGTTTCCTGCAATTCTGCCTTGATTTCAAATCCTCTTCTTTGCCTTCCCTCAATATATTTGTGGACGAGAGTTATCATTTATAACTCTGCAGGTTTGTGAATTGCAGTGCCCTGAAGCTCCATTTTACAAGTCGCTTTTTTGGGAGCCGGCCGCAAAAGCGCAGGATGGCTTCAGGCCGTGTTCTGGTTCCGGGGGGCAGGCTGAGCCTGTGGTTAATTCTTCTTCCTGAAGGGAAAATAGAGTGACCTGTGCCTGTCCCAACACCAAGAGCTAGTCTCTCATTGGTTCCCCGTCTTCCCGTTCATCCTCAGGACAAATTGCAACCTGTACGGAACAGGAGGTTAAAGGTGCTGATGCTCCAAGTAGGGAGATTGCTAGTAAAGTGGCTGGAATGGCGAACCCGAGCACAAGGAGATGAGAAATGAGGTGCGTTTTAGAAACCTTTCCCCATCACACGGTGTACCATCTTCTGGGTTTCTCATGCATGTTTTCGATGTAGGAAGATGCCCTTGAACCTGGAGATTTGGGACCCATGCGATGGGTAGCACGCAGTATTACTTTAAAGGGTCTGCGTTTGCTCACCCAACCTCACCAAACCTCTCAGCCCCAAGAGTGTCCACCCTTATGTCTCATCCAGCTGTGGGTCTAGATATGGTCAATCCAGGTTGCATCACAGCCCCTGAACGAATTGTGTAAGAATTTCTCTCTCTTTCCCTGTCTTTGTTTCATGGGTTTTTAAAAGTAATTTATTTTTATAATGGGGTTTAGCTGCTTTTCACGGCTGTGTTTATGCCGCTTTACACCCACTTGACACACTAACAGAGAGATATCAATACATAGGTTTTAAGATTATTACTAGTCAGATATATTCTTGTGCGGTGAATCGGGCGTGTTGAGTCCAGTTCTCTGAGCAAGGAGTAGGTCTTGTCTATTCCATATTGGGTTTATGGAACGGTATCTGAGCTAATTTGAAACTCTTGTTTTATGTATCACCCCACCTCACCTTTCCCGTTAAGCAGCCTTAGTGTGTTTTCTGCATGTGTGACTCTGTTCTGTTTTGTAATTCAGTTCAAGTGTAACGGTTTTTACATTCCCTCTATAAGTGACACCTTATGAGAAGTGTCCTTTTCTGTGTGACTTATTTCACTTAGAATCGTCTTACCTAAATCCACTCATCATGCTGCTACTAGCCTTATGACATTGATTTCATGGCTGAGTGATATTCCATTGTACATAAGGACCACAACTTTTTTATCCATTTTTCGCTTTCCTGGGATATTTAAGGTGGAATGAAGTGGAGGTCCTTGTCAACAGAGCAGCCCTAAACTTTGGGGTGCTTGTGTCTTGCTGATTTTCAATTTTCCCACTTTATCCCCCCATGCGTGGAAGTGCCCTATGCTCTCTAAGCTGTGTTTTTTAGATGTTTCAGGACACACCGTACACTTCTCCAGAGTGGCTGTTGGCAATGTACATCCCGCCCATCAGTGTAGCAAGGCTCCCATTTCTCCATGGCCTGTCCTGCATTTCTGGTTTTGACACTTTTTTCAGCATGGCCCTTTTGACCGATGGGAAGCGAGACTTCTTTGGAGCGCTGATTTGCCTTTCCAGGTTGCTTGGTTGGCCAAAAAGGGCGTATGCGTTTTTTCCTGAATATATTCAGGAAAAAACGCATACGCCCTTTTTGGCCAAGGGCATCATTGTCAACGTTTTGCCGCTTTTCATGTGCTTTAAAGGCGATTCGAATCTACCTCCTGAAATCTGTTTCCTGCAATTCTGCCTTGATTTCAAATCCTCTTCTTTGCCTTCCCTCAATATATTTGTGGACGAGAGTTATCATTTATAACTCTGCAGGTTTGTGAATTGCAGAGCCCTGAAGCTCCATTTTACAAGTCGCTTTTTCGGGAGCCGGCCGCAAAAGCGCAGGATGGCTTCAGGCCCTGTTCTGGTTCCGGGGGGCAGGCTGAGCCTGTGGTTAATTCTTCTTCCTGATGGGAAAATAGAGTTACCTGTGCCTGTCCCAACACCAAGAGCTAGTCTCTCATTGGTTCCCCGTCTTCCCGTTCATCCTCAGGACAAATTGCAACCTGTACGGAACAGGAGGTTAAAGGTGCTGATGCTCCAAGTAGGGAGGTTGCTAGTAAAGTGGCTGGAATGGCGAACCCGAGCACAAGGAGATGAGAAATGAGGTGCGTTTTAGAAACCTTTCCCCATCACACGGTGTACCATCTTCTGGGTTTCTCATGCATGTTTTCGATGTAGGAAGATGCCCTTGAACCTGGAGATTTGGGACCCATGCGATGGGTCGCACGCAGTATTACTTTAAAGGGTCTGCGTTTGCTCACCCAACCTCACCAAACCTCTCAGCCCCAAGAGTGTCCACCCTTATGTCTCATCCAGCTGTGGGTCTAGATATGGTCAATCCAGGTTGCATCACAGCCCCTGAACGAATTGTGTAAGAATTTCTCTCTCTTTCCCTGTCTTTGTTTCATGGGTTTTTAAAAGTAATTTATTTTTATAATGGGGTTTAGCTGCTTTTCACGGCTGTGTTTATGCCGCTTTACACCCACTTGACACACTAACAGAGAGATATCAATACATAGGTTTTAAGATTATTACTAGTCAGATATATTCTTGTGCGGTGAATCGGGCGTGTTGAGTCCAGTTCTCTGAGCAAGGAGTAGGTCTTGTCTATTCCATATTGGGTTTATGGAACGGTATCTGAGCTAATTTGAAACTCTTGTTTTATGTATCACCCCACCTCACCTTTCCCGTTAAGCAGCCTTAGTGTGTTTTCTGCATGTGTGACTCTGTTCTGTTTTGTAATTCAGTTCAAGTGTAACGGTTTTTACATTCCCTCTATAAGTGACACCTTATGAGAAGTGTCCTTTTCTGTGTGACTTATTTCACTTAGAATCGTCTTACCTAAATCCACTCATCATGCTGCTACTAGCCTTATGACATTGATTTCATGGCTGAGTGATATTCCATTGTACATAAGGACCACAACTTTTTTATCCATTTTTCGCTTTCCTGGGATATTTAAGGTGGAAAGAAGTGGAGGTCCTTGTCAACAGAGCAGCCCTAAACTTTGGGGTGCTTGTGTCTTGCTGATTTTCAATTTTCCCACTTTATCCCCCCATGCGTGGAAGTGCCCTATGCTCTCTAAGCTGTGTTTTTTAGATGTTTCAGGACACACCGTACACTTCTCCAGAGTGGCTGTTGGCAATTTACATCCCGCCCATCAGTGTAGCAAGGCTCCCATTTCTCCATGGCCTGTCCTGCATTTCTGGTTTTGACACTTTTTTCAGCATGGCCCTTTTGACCGATGGGAAGCGAGACTTCTTTGTCGCGCTGATTTGCCTTTCCAGGTTGCTTGGTTGGCCAAAAAGGGCGTATGCGTTTTTTCCTGAATATATTCAGGAAAAAACGCATACGCCCTTTTTGGCCAAGGGCATCATTGTCAACGTTTTGCCGCTTTTCATGTGCTTTAAAGGCGATTCGAATCTACCTCCTGAAATCTGTTTCCTGCAATTCTGCCTTGATTTCAAATCCTCTTCTTTGCCTTCCCTCAATATATTTGTGGATGAGAGTTATCATTTATAACTCTGCAGGTTTGTGAATTGCAGTGCCCTGAAGCTCCATTTTACAAGTCGGTTTTTTGGGAGCTGGCCGCAAAAGCACAGGACGGCATCAGGCCCTATTCTGGTTCCGGGCGACAGGCTGAGCCTGTGGTTAATTCTTCTTCCTGATGGGAAAATAGAGTGACCTGTGCCTGTCCCAACACCAAGAGCTAGTCTCTCATTGGTTCCCCGTCTTCCCGTTCATCCTCAGGACAAATTGCAACCTGTACGGAACAGGAGGTTAAAGGTGCTGATTCTCCAAGGAGGGAGATTGCTAGTAAAGCGGCTGGAATGGCGACCCCGAGCACAAGGAGATGAGAAATGAGGTGCGTTTTAGAAACCTTTCCTGGTCACACGGTCTACCACCTTCTGGGTTTCTCATGCATGTTTTCGATGTAGGAAGATGCCCTTGAACCTGTAGATTTGGGACCCATGGGATGGGTAACAGGCAGTAGTACTTTAAAGGCTCTGTTTTGCTCACCCAACCTCACCAAATCTCTCAGCCCCGAGAGTATCCACCCTTACGTCTCATCCAGCTGTGGGTCTAGATATGGTCAATCCAGGTGGCATCACAGCCCCTGAACGAATTTTTTAAGAATTTCTCTGTCTTTCACTGTCTTTGTTTCACGGGTTTTTAAAATTAATTTATTTTTATAATGGGGTTTAGCTGCTTTTCACGGCTGTGTTTATGCTGCTTTACACCCACTTGACTCACATCCAGAGAGATATCAATACATAGGTTTTAAGATTCTTACTAATCAGATATATTCTTGTGCGGTCAATAGGGGGTGTTGAGTCCAGTTCACTGAGCAAGGAGTAGGTCTTTCTATTACATATTAGGTTTATGGAACGGTATCTCAGCTATTTTGAAACCCTTGTTTTATGCATCACCCCACATCACCTTTCCCGTTAAGCAGCCATAGTGTGTTTTCTAAACGTGTGACTCTGTTCTGTTTTGTAATTCAGTTCAAGTGTAGCGGTTTTTACATTCTCTCTATAAGTGATAGCTTATGATACGTGTCTTTTTCTGTGTGACTTATTTCACTTAGTATCGTCGTACCTAAATCCACTCATCATGTTGCTACTAGCCTTATGACATTGATTTCATGGCTGAGTGATATTCCATTGTACATAAGGACCAACACTTCTTTATCCATTTTTCTCTTTCCTGGGATATTTAAGGTGTCATGAAGTGGAGGTTCTTGTCAACAGAGCAGCCCTAAACTTTGGAGTGCCTGTGTCTTGCTGATTTTTAATTTTCCCAATTTATTCGCCCGTGAGGGGAAGTGCCCTATGCGCTCTAAGCTGTGTTTTTTCGATGTTTCAGGACACACCGTACACTTCTCCAGAGTGGCTGTTGGCAATTTACATCCTGCCCATCAGCGTAGCAAGGCTCCCATTTCTCCATGGCCTGTCCTGCATTTCTGGTTTTGACACTTTTTTCAGCATGGCCCTTTTGACCGATGGGAAGCGAGACTTCTTTGTAGCGCTGATTTGCATTTCCTGGTTGCTTTGTTGGCCAAAAAGGGCGTATGCTATTTTTCCTGAATATATTCAGGAAAAAACGCATACGCCCTTTTTGGCCAAGGGCATCATTATCGACGTTTTGCCGCTTCTCATGTGCTTTAAAGGCAATTCGAATCTACCTCCTGAAATCTGTTTCCTGCAATTCTGCCTTGATTTCAAATCGTCTTCTTTGCCTTCCCTCAAGATATTTGTGGACGAGAGTTATCATTTATAACTCTGCAGGTTTGTGAATTGCAGTGCCCCTGCGCTCCATTTTACAACTCGCTTTTTTGGGAGCTGGCCGCAAATGCGCAGGATGGCCTCAGGCACTATTCTGGTTCCGGGCGGCAGGCTGAGCTTGCGGTTAATTCTTCTTCCTGATGGGAAAATAGAGTGACCTGTGCCTGTCCCAACACCTAGAGCTAGTCTCTCATTGGCTACCCCTCTTCCCGTTCATCCTCAGGACAAATTGCAAGCTGTACGGAACAGGAGGTTAAAGGTGCTGATTCTCCAAGGAGGGAGATTGCTAGTAAAGCGGCTGGAATGGCGAACCCGAGCACAAGGAGATGAAAAATGAGGTGCGTTTTAGAAACGTTTCCCGGTCACACGGTCTACCACCTTCTGGGTTTCTCATGCATGTTTTCGATGTAGGAAGATGCCCTTGAACCTGGAGATTTGGGACCCATGGGATGGGTAACAGGCAGTAGTACTTTAAAGGCTCTGCATTTGCTCCCCCTACCTCACCAAAGCTCTCAGCCCCAAGAGTGTCCACCCTTACGTCTCATCCAGCTGTGGGTCTAGATATGGTCAATCCAGGTGGCATCACAGCCTCTGAATGAATTGTATAAGAATTTCTCTCTCTTTCACTGTCTTTGTTTCATGGGGTTTTAAAAGTTCTTTGTTTTTATAGTGGGGTTAACTTCTTTTCACTGCTGTGTTTATGCCGCTTTACACCCCCTTGACACACTTACAGACAGATATCAATACATAGGTTTTAAGATTCTTACTAGTCAGATATGTTCTTGTGCCGTGAATAGGGGGTGTTTAGTCCAGTTCACTGAGCAAGGAGTAGGTCTTGTCTATTACATATTGTGTTTATGGAACGTTATCTGAGCTAATTTGAAATCCTTGTTTTATGCATCACCCCACCTCACCTTTCCCGTTAAGCATCCATAGTGTGTTTTCTAAATGTGTGACTCTGTTCTGTTTTGTAATTCCGTTCAAGTGTAGCGGTTTTTACATTCCCTCTGTTAGTGATGTCTTATGATAAGTGTCTTTTTCTGTGTGACTTATTTCACTTCGAATCATCGTACCTAAATCCACTCATCATGCTGCTACTAGCCTTATGATATTGATTTCACCCTCGATTGATATTCCATTTTACATATGGAGCACAACTTCTTTATCCATTTTTCTCTTTCGTGGGATATTTAAGGTAGAATTAAGTGGAGGTTCTTGTCAACAGAGCAGCCCTAAAATTTGGGGTGCCTTTGTTTTGCTGATTTTTAATTTTCCCAATTTATACGCCCATGAGTGGATGTGCCCCTTTCTCTCTAGCTGTGTTTTTTAGATGTTTTAGGAAACACCATACCCTCCTCCAGAGTCGTCATTGGCAATTTACATCCCACCCATCAGTGTAACAAGGCTCCCTTTCCTCCCTGTCCTCTCCTGCATTTCTTCTTTTTACACTTTTTTAGGAAGGCCATTTTGACCGATGGGAAGTCAGACTTCTTTGTAGTGCTGAATTGCATTTCCGGCTTGCTTGGTTGGCCAAAAGGGGCCTATGGTTTTTTTCCTGAATTCATACAGAAAAAAACGCATATGCTCTTTTTGTCCAAGTGCATCATTGTCGGGTCTGAAGTGTCGGGTGTGGGTCCTCTGCATGTGGAAACCTAGGAGCAAGTGAAATTAGACAAAGCACAAAGGAAAAAATGGTTAGACTTTATTTTATTGCCCAGATTCTATTGTTATCTCCCAGGAATTTTTAATGGGCTTTGCCAGTGACAAAGCCCTCCTCTGCCTTTTGTCCCATTCCTCATTCTTGGGGCGCTGAGGGTGCAGACACGTCTTCTGTAAATGCTTCATGCTGAGTTGGGTGTCCTCATACCCGGGGGGAGGGGCAGGACTTCTCCCCAGCAGCCTCCAGGTGAGGTTGATTGTCCGCAGGCCTCCTCCCTCACTGCTCGTCTGCCTGAGCACCAGCATTGGCAGTTTTATAGATTCTAATGACCTTTAAGTGTCCAGGAAAGAGATGTGCAGAGACGCTGGGGGGGTGGGCGGTTTTACCCTGCTCCACATTGGTTTGGCCCCCTTAGGCTGACGGTTTCTGCCAGCCTAGATGCTCTGACCAGTAGTCTGCGCTTTCTTCAGTTAGGCCTCTGAATTAACGTACAAACAGCACCAGGTGTCAGAGCCCTGCTTGCTCAACTCCCAGACAGTCCAGGGCCGGTGGTGATCCAGGACCATGACGGCCACTCAGTCAACGGCCTTTTGAAGTAGCCAGGAGTACAGCCGGTCTCACTGGCCGCCGTCACCGCGGTGTCTGTAGGCTTTTCTATGGTGGCAGCGTTATTTACGGTTCCCCTGCCAAGTTTATTAGCTCCGCTCTGGGTGCAGTAAGTCCTGTAAGCAATAGTCTGTTCTTTTGGGGCACACTCTTGTTGTTTCCTGAGAGAAGCTCCAGGTCAAGTGATGGTCACACGAGTCGTCATGGGGGCCCATTGCCCCAAGTTGTCTCTCTGGAGGTTGGTGTTGGAGGGCCTCCTCACTCGAGGTCATTGTGCCCACGGAGCAATCCCTGCAACTTCAGGGCATGGTGGGTGGTTAGGATCACCAAGTGGCGTCCTTTTCCCTTAGGAGGGAGCTGGCCTTGCGGGCTGCTGATTTCCAGGTTTTTAGATACCCCCAGTATCCTGGTCGAATGGGGTGGCTGGCCAATGCCTGGAGGGCATTCTTGCATTGTTCCATTTCAAGTGGTCCCAGTTTTTGCACTAATACTCCAAGGGCGATTCACCTTGGACCAGGAATGTAAAGGTCAAAGGGTTTAGCTAACTTAGGGAGGTCCAGGGCCAGGGTCTGAATTGACTGCTCTTTCCAATCTTGAAAGGCCGCTTCTGGATTCTATTCAAAAGGATCATCATCTTTTCCTTTCAGTGTTTCATATAGAGGCCCAGCTATTAGACTGTAGTTAGGGATCCAGATGCAGCAAATCCCGGTCTCCCCAGGAACCCCTAAGCTGTCTTCTAGTTTCAGGAAGGCTGAGGCTGCAAATGGCTTATTCCCTTTCCTGGGGTGGGCTTCTCCGACCTTCTGTTCGAATGAAGCCCAGGAAGGCCACCTTAGTTTGTGATATTTGAGCCTTTTCCTTGGACACCTTCTATCTTTTATTGGCTAGGGAGTTCAGAGGCCTCCTTAGTCGGGCTGGTGATCAGAATGTCATCTGCATATTGAAGGAGGGTTCCCTTCTCCAGAGGTAGATCTTTTAGGTCTTTAGCTAACGTTTCCCCAAAGACGGTGTGGGAATTTTTGAACCCCTGGGGCAGGACGGCCCAGCAGTATTGTTTTTGTTGTATGTTGAGTCCTGCCACTCACAGCCAACATTTCTTGTGACTCTGGGACTAATGGAATACAGAAGAAGGCATCATTGAAGTCTAATACAGAATGCCATGTCCTGGTGGATGGTAGAATGACCAGCAGGGTGTAGGAATTAGGAACTACTAGATGTATATCCACTGTGGCTTCACTGACTGTCCTGGCATCCTCTACCAGGTCCCCAGCAGCCCACGGGGCTCTCGTGGTCAGGCCACTCCCAGGATATGGAGCTCACCTGGGCAGGTACGCAGCAGCCCACGGGGCTCTCGTGGGCAGGCCCCTCCCTGGATATGGAGCTCCCATGGACAGGTACCCCGGCAGGGCTGGGCACACAGGAACCGTGCACATAGCCCTCATTGCAGAGCACCCCCAGCACACCTGTCACTCAGAGCTGACACAGAGCACCTCAGAGCAGAGCTTGAACTAACAAACAGCAGCTCCAACAGGTCTGTGACCCTAGGCTTCACTCTGTGCGGCCTCCCTCTGCCTGGTCTTCCAGGGGCTTCCACTGCAGCCGGAGCACCAGGCCTCTGTCTCCACCCACCACCCCTCCTCTCCCTGACTCCTGGGTTCCTCTCATTAGCAGAGGTTCTTCTTGAAGTTGTCTCCCACTCATGGACCAGATAAAATGATTAGAAAACAAGCCAGGGCTGCCGCCCCTTATCTATCCTGACTCTCGGGACCCTACACCTGTTCCTTGGATCTGGCCGGTGCAGCAAGACCCATTTTCTGCAACTCTGAGCCCCTGAGGGGCGAGGATTGGCTGACCTGGGCAGCCTGACCCGGCCGGCCAGCCCTTCCCAGGTGTGCCTGGGTTGAGGTCAATATAAACACCCCTCCAGGCAGCAAAAGCCTCTGCAGCTGTGCCTGACGCCATATTCTCTGCCCCGTCAGCAGTCTCGGGGTTGGGCTGGTGGGAGAGAGTAGGGCCCACGGCTCTATGAGTGGCCCGGTGTGACTGGGGCTCTGCTGGACTTTCTGCAGGAGTTGCCGGGCTGCCACCTGCTAAAGAAGAGGATGTGTCACCCATACTTGCTGCTGGAATTTCTCCCCGGGCAGAGGTGAGGAAGGACAAAAGCAGTGGGGGCCGGGACAGGAGGGGTACCTCAGGCAGGGAAATGGAAAGCTTCCAGACGAGCGCCCGGGGCCAGGACCATCCTGGCTGGCCTGCAGGCACCAAGTCGGCCTGCGTGCTGTCGCTGGTGTGACTCCAAGCCCCTTCCTCTAGTTTTTAAAGTCTTTGCACACATTCAGGTGTTTTACCTGGGAAGGGTGGGAAAAGTTCAGCAGCAGCTGGCCTGGGGCTCAGCTCACGTTTACTCAGAGACGCCTCCTCACGGTCCCCCAGCTTTGCAATGAGGACGCTCCTCGTGTGGGGGCTGCTGGCTGCATGGGAGATGATTCCCACCTGTGACCAACTTCAGAATTGTTTACCACTGGAGCAAGTGCCCTGATAGTGTTTTCCTCTGTATGACCAGTGGGTTCTGTTTTTTTTTTTTTCTTTTTTGGTTCAAGGTAAGTTTTATTCCTCTTTTTGTATTTATGGATATAAGCATGGAAATAATTCATTCATATAAATACGTCTATGGGAAGGACAGAACTTTTTTTTCTGTTTTATTTTTTTAAGTATTATTTATTTTTTAATTTTTGAATTTATTTTATTCATTTTTTTATACAGCAGGCTCTTATTGGTTACCTATTTTATACATATAAGTGTATATATGTCAATCCCAGGCTCGCAATTCATCCCACCACCACCACCCTGACACTTTCCCCCCTTGGTGTCCATACATTTGTTCTCTACATCTGTGTCTCTATTTCTGCCTTGCAAACCGGTTCATCTTTACCATTTTTCTAGGTTCCACATGTATGTGTTAATATACGATATTTGTTTTTCTCTTTCTGACTTACTTCACTCTGTATGCCAGTCTCTAGATCTATCCACGTCTCCACAAATGACCCAATTTCATTCCTTTTTATGGCTGAGTAATATTCCATTTTATATATGTAGCACATCTTTTCTGTTCGTCTGTCTATGGGCATTTAGGTTGCTTCCATGACCTGGCTATTGTAAATAGTGCTGCAATGAATATTGTGGTGAATATGTCTTTTTGAATTATGGATTTCTCTGGGTATATGGCCAGTAGTGGGATTGCTGGGTCATATGGTAATTCTATTTTTAGTATTTTAAGGAACCTCCATGCTGTTCTCCATAGTGACTGTATCAATTTACATTCCCACAAATAGTGTAAGAGGGTTCCCTTTTCTCCACACCCTCTCCAGCATTTGTTGCTTGTAGATTTTCTGATGATGCCCATTCTAACTCGTGTGAGGTGATACCTCATTGTAGTTTTGGTTTATATTTCTCTAATAATTAGTGATGTTGAGCAGCTTTTCATGTGCTTCTTGGTCATCTGTATGTCTTCTTGGGACAAATGTCTATTTACGTCATCTGCCCATTTTTGGATTGGGTTGTTTGTTTTTTTACTGTTGAGCTGCATGAGCTGTTTATATACATTGGAGATTACTCCTTTGTCCATTGATTCGTTTGCAAATATTTTCTCCCATTGTGAGGGTTGTCTTTTCGTCTTGTTTGTAGTTTCCTTTGCTTTGCAAAAGCTTTTAGGTTTCATTTGCTCCCATATGTTTATTTTTTTTTTAATTCCATTACTCTAGGAGGTGGATCAAAAAAGATCTTGCTGTGATTTATGTCAAAGAGTATTCTTCCTATGTTTTCCTCTAAGAGTTTTATAGTGTCCGGTCTTACATTTCGGTCTCTAATCCATTTTGAGTTTATTTTTTGTGTATGGTGTTAGGGAGTGTTCTAATTTCATTCTTTTACATGTAGCTGTCCATTTTTCCCAGCACCACTTATTGAAGAGACTTTCTTTTCTCCTTTTTATACCCTTGCCTCCTTTGTCATAGATTAGTGGGCCATAGGTGTGTAGGTTTATCTCTTGGCTTTTTTTTTCTTTTACATCTTTATTGGAGTATAATTGCTTTACAATTGTGTGTTAGTTTCTGCTGTATAAAAAAAGTGAATCAGCTGTGCGTATACACATAACACCATATCCCCTCCCTCTTGCACCTCCCTCTCACTCCCTTATCCCACCCTTTTAGGTGGTCACAAAGCAAAGAGCTGATCTCCCTGTGCTATGTGGTTGCTTCCCAGTAGCTATCAATTTTACATTTGGTAGTGTATATATGTCCATACCACTCTCACTTTGTCCCAGCTTACCCTTCCCTCTCCCCATGTCCTCAAGTCCTTTCTCTACGTCTGTGTCCTTAATCCTTTCCTGCCCCTAGGTTCTTCATAAACTTTTTTTTTAAGATTCCATATATATGTGTTAGCATACGGTATTTGTTTTTCTCTTTCTGACTTACTTCACTCTGTAGGACAGACTCTAGATCCATCCACCTCACTAAAAATAACTCAATTTCGTTTCTTTTTATGGCTGAATAATGTTCCATTGTATATATATGTGCCACATCTTCTTTATCCATTTATCTGTTGATGGACACTTAAGTTGCTTCCATGTCCTGGCTATTGTAAATAGAGCTACAGTGAACATTGTGGTACATGACTCTTTTTGAATTATGGTTTTCTCAGGGTAAATATCCAGGAGTGGGTTTGCTGGGTTGTATGGTAGTTCTATTTTTAGTTTTTAAGGAACCCCCATACCGTTCTCCCTAGTGGCTATATCAATTTACATTCCCACCAACAGTGCAAGAGGGTTCCCTTTTCTCCAATAAATGCCTCTCCAGCATTTATTGTTGGTAGATTTTTTGATGATGGCCATTCTGACTGGTGTGAGGTGATACCTCACTGTAGTTTTGATTTGCATTTCTCTAATGATTAGTGATATTCAGCATCCTTTCATGTGTTTGTTGGCAACCTGTATATCTTCTTTGGAGAAATGTCTATTTAGGTCTTCTGCCCATTTTTGGATTGGGTTGTTTGGTTTTGTGATATTGAGCTACATGAGCTGCTTTTTGGAGATTAATCCTTTGCCATTTGCTTCATTTGAAAATATTTTCTCCCATTCTGATGGTTGTCTTTTCATCTTGCTTATGTTTTCCTTTGCTGTGCAAAATAATTTATGTTTCATTCGGTCCCATTTTTTTATTTTTGTTTTTATTTCCATTTCTCTAGGAGGTGGGTCAAAAAGGATCTTGCTGTGATTTATGTCATAGACTGCTCTGCTTATGTTTTCCTCTAAGAGTTTTGTAGTGGCTGGTCTTATATTTAGGTCTCTAATCCATTTTGAGTTTATTTTTGTGTATGGTGTTAGGGAGTGTACTAATTTCATTCTTTTACATGTAACTGTCCAGTTTTCCCAGCACCACTTGCTGAAGACACTGTCTTTTCTCCATTGTATACCCTTGCCTCCTTTGTCATAGATTAGTGAACCATAGGTACGTGGGTTTATCTCTGTGCTTTCTATCCTGTTCTATTGACCTATATTTCTGTTTTTGTGTCAGTACCATATTATCTTGATTACTCTAGCTTTGTAATATAGTCTGAAGTCTGGAAGTCTGATTCCTCCAGCTCTTTTTTTCCCCCCTCAAGACTGCTTTGGCTATCCAGGGTCTTTTGTGTCTCCCTACAAATTTTAAGATTTTTTTTTTCTTGTTCTGTAGAAAATGCCAAAGGTATTTTGATCGGGATTGCATTGAATCTGTAGATTGCTTTGGGTAGTATAGTCATTTTCACAATATTGATTCTTCTAATCCGAGAACATGGTATATGTCTCCATCTGTTTATATCATCTTTGATTTCTTTCTTCAGTGTCTTTTAGTTTTCTGAGTACAGGTCTTTTACTTCCTTAGGTAGGTTTATTCCTAGGTATTTTATTCTTATTGTTGCAGTGGTAATGGGATTGTTTCCTTAATTTCTCTTTCTGATCTTTCATTGTTAGTGTAGAGGAATGCAAGCAATTTCTGTGCATTAATTTTGTATCCTGCAACTTTACCAAATTCATTGATTAGCTCCAGTGGTTTTCTGGTGGCATCTTTAGGATTCTCTATCTATGATATCATGTCATCTGCAAACAGTGACAATTTTACTTCTTCTTTTCCTTTTTGTATTCCTTTTATTTCTTTTTCTTCTCTGATTGCCATGGCTAGGACTTCCAAAACTATGTTGAATAGCAGTGGTGAGAGTGGACATCCTTGTCTTGTTCCTGATCTTAGAGGAAACGCTTTCAGTTTTTCACCATTGAGAATGCTGTTTGCTGTGGGTTTGTCATATATGGCCTTTATTATGTTGAGGTAGTTTCCCTCTATGCCCACACTCCAGAGTTTTTATCGTAAATGAGTGTTGAATTTTCTCAAAATCTTTTCCTTCATCTATTGAGATGATCATATGGTTTTATTCTACAATTTGTTAATATGGTGTATCACATTGATTTGTGTATATTGAAGAATCCTTGCATCCCTGGGATAAACCCCACTTGATCATGGTGTATGATCCTTTTAATGTGTTGTTCGATTCTGTTTGCTAGTATTTTGTTGAGGATTTTTACATCTATATTCATCAGTGATATTGGTCTATAATTTTCTTTCCTTGTAGTATCTCTGTCTGATTTTGGTATCAGGGTGATGGTGGTCTCATAGAATGAGTTTGGGAGTGTTCCTTCCCCTGCAATTGTTTTGAAGAATTTGAGAAGGTTGGGTGTTAGCTCTTCTCTAAATGTTTGATAGAATTCACCTGTGATGCCATCTGGTTCTGGACTTTGGTTTATTGGAAGATTTTTAATCACAGTTTCAATTTCATTGCTTGTGATAGGTTTGTTCATATTTTCTATTTCTTCCTGGTTCAGTCTTAGAAGGTTATCCCTTTCTAAGAATTTGTCCATTTCTTCCAGATTGTCCATTTTATTGGCCTAGAGTTGCTTGTAGTAGTCTCTTAGGATGCTTTGTATTCCTGTTGTGTCTGTTGTAACTTCTGCTTTTTCACTTCTAATTTTGTTGATTTGCGTCTTCTCCCTCTTTTTCTTAAGTCTGGCTAAAGGTTGATCATTTTTGCTTATCTTCTCAAAGAACCAGCTTTTAGTTTTATTGATCTTTGCTTTCGTTTTCTTTGTTTCTATTTCATTTATTTCTGCTCTGATGTTTATGATTTCTTTCCTTCTACTAACTTTGGGTTTTGTTCTTCTTTCTCTAGTTCCTCTAGGTGTAAGGTTCGATTGTTTATTTGGGATTTTTCTTGTTTCTTGAGGTAGGCTTGTATTGCTATAAACTTCCCTCTTAGAACTCCTTTTGCTGCATCCCATAGGTTTTGGATCATCGTGTTTTTGTTGTCATTTGTCTCTAGGTAGTTTTTGATTTCCTCTTTGATTTCTTCAGTGATCTCTTGGTTATTTAGTAACGTATTGTTTAGCCTCCATGTGTTTGTGTTTTTTACGTTTTTTTCCGTGTAATTGATTTCTAATCTCATAGCATTGTGGTCGGAACAGCTGCTTGATATGATTTCAGTTTTCTTAAATTTACTGAGGCTTTATCTGTGACCCAAGATATGATCTATCCTGGAGAATGTTCCGTGTGCAGTTGAGAAGAACGTGTAATCTGCTGTTTTTGGATGGAATGTCCTATAAATATCAATTAACTCTATCTGGTCTATTGTGTCATTTAAAGCTTGTGTTTCCTTATTAATTTTCTGTCTGGCTGATCTCCACTGGTGTAAGTGAGCTGTTAAAGTCCCCCGCTATTATTGTGTTACTGTCGATTTCCTCTTTTATAGCTGTTAGCAGTTGCCTTATACATTGAGGTGCTCCTATTTTGGGTACATATATATTTATAATTGTTATATCTTCTTCTTGGATTGATCCCCTGACCATTATGTAGTGTCTTTCCTTGTCTCTTGTAACATTCTTTATTTTAAAGTCTATTTTATCTGATATGAGTATTGCTACTCCAGCTTTCTTTTGATTTTCATTTGCATAGAGTATATTTTTCCATCGCCTCACTTTGAGTCTGTATGTGTCCCTAGGTCTGAAATGGATCTCTTGTAGACAGCATATATATGGGTCTTGTTTTTGTATCCATTCAGCGAGCCTGTGTCTTTTGGTTGGAACATTTAGTGCATTCACGTTTAAGGTAATTATCGATATGTATGTTCCTACTACTATTTTCTTAATTGTTATGGGTTTGTCTTGGTGGGTCCTTTTCTTCTCTTGTGTTTCCCACTTAGAGAAGTTCCTTTAGCATTTGGTGTAGAGCTGGTTTCATGGTGCTGAATTCTCTTAGCTTTTGCTTGTCTGTAAGGCTTTTGATTTCTCCATCAAATCTGAATGAGCTCTTTGCAGGATGGAGTACTCTTGGTTGTAGGTTCTTCCCTTTCATCACTTTAAATTTATCATGCCACTTCCTTCTGGCTTGTAGATTTTCTGCTGAGAAATCAGTTGTTATCCTTATGGGAGTTCCCTTGTATGTTATTGGTCATTTTTCCCTTGCTGCTTTCAATCATTTTTCTTTGTCGTTAATTTTTGTCAATTTGATTACTATGTGTCTTGTCATTTTTCTCCTTTGGTTTATCCTGCCTGGGACACTCTGTGCTTCTGGACTTGGGTGGCTATTTCTTTTCCCATGCTAGGGAAGTTTTTGACCATAATCTCTTCAAATATATTCTCGGGTCCTTTCTCTCTCTCTTCTCCTTCTGGGACCCCTATAATGCGAATGTTGTTGCGTTTAATGTTGTCCCAGAGGACTCTTGGGGTGTCTTCGTTTATTTTCATTCTTTTTCTTTATTCTGTTCCATGGCAGTGATTTCCACCTCTCTGTCTTCCAGGTCACTTATCCGTTCTTCTGCCACAGTTATTCTGCTACTGATTCCTTCTAGTGTATTTTTCATTTCAGTTATTACATTGTTCACCTCTGTTTGTTGGTTCTTTAATTCTTCTAGGTCCTTGTTAAACATTTCTTGCATCTTCTCGATCTTTGCCTCCTTTTTTTTTCCAAGGTCTTGGCTCAACTTCACTATCATTATTCTGAATTCTTTTTCTGGAAGGTTCCCTATCTCCACCTCATTTCGTTTTTTTTCTGGGGTTTTATCTTGTTCCTTGATCTGGTATAAAGTCCTCTGCCTTTTCATTTTGTCTATCTTTCTGTGAATGTGGTTTTCCTTCCACAGGCTGCAGAATTGTAGTTCTTCTTGCTTCTGTTGTCTGCTCTCCGGTGGATGAGTCTATCTTAGAGGCTAGTGCAAGCTTCCTGATGGGAGGGACTGGTGGTGGGTAGAGCTGGGTGTTGCTTTGGTGGGCAGAGCTTTAATCCGCTTGTCTACGGATTAAATAAAACTTTAATAAAAAGTTTAATCCGCTTGTCTGCTGATGCATGGGGCTGGGTTCCCTCCCTGTTGGTTGTTTGGCCTGAGGCGACCCAGCCCTGGAGCCTACCTTGCTCTTGGTGGGGCTAATGGCGGACTCTGGGAGGGCACACACCAAGGAGTATTTCCCAGAACTTCTGCTGCCAGTGTCGTTGTCCTCACGGTGAGCCACAGCCACAGCCACCACCTGCCTCTGCAGGAGACCCTCTAAAAGTAGCAGGTAGTTCTGGTCATTCTCCTACAGGGTCACTGCTCCTTCCCCTGGGTCCTGATGTGCACACTACTTTGTGTGTGCCCTCCAAGAGTGGAGTATCTGAGTGGAGTTGAGACTCTGAGACTCTGTGTGGACTCGCACAGACTCTGGGTCCTGTGAAGCTTCGATGTTTTCTGATTCTAGAAATCCTATAGGAGACGGTCCACAGCAGGTGACGCTAATGTTGTCAGTAGAGGTGTTGAAGCCAAAGATCTGCAGTTCCAACTAGAGGTGCCGATGTACATACAGGACAAAATCATCTCGTGTGAATGTAGTTCAGGCATGTTTAAGATGAATGCAGTCATGTTAATGCCTACCATATTCTATCTTGAGCCTCTCTTCAGGGACCCCCTCCTCAGTTCCTGAGGCTCCTGTAAGTCATGTACAGGGGACTGGAGAGTGGGCTCTGTCCAGTCTGAGCCCTGAGTTACCCTGTGTGTATCTTAGGATACTTTGTATTTCTGTGGTGTCTGTTGTAACATCATCTCTTTCATTTCAGATTTATTTGGGCCCTCTCTTTTTAAAAAAACATATGACTGTTTTCTTTTATTCTTTACAGAAGTTTAATAAGTGTTTGATCTACTATCCTTACCCTATGTATACTTTTTGCAGTGAGATTTTTACTTTTCTTTGTTTCCTTGTTACTATCAATAATTAGTGAGACTTCTTTTAAGCTACCTTCAACATTGCTTATAAAGCTGCTTTATTAGTGATGACAGAGCCTTAATGGAAGTCATGTTCTGGTTGTAAATTAGAATGCAATGTGCCAGCAAATAGCCCCTTAAGTTTATGTCTCATTACTTCTTGTTCTTTTTTTAATTTAATTTTTATTTTTTGTCAGAGCAAATTTAATTAAAATGTTTTGTTTCTTCTAGGTGTGCAAGATGTGGTTCTTTTAAACATATACATATATCTATTCTTCTTTGGATCATTTTCCCATGTAGGTTATGACACGATGTTGAGTAGTCTTGTCTTGGTATTACGTAGGTCTTTGGTGATTACATATTTCACATGTGTTTCTATATCTATCTTAACCCCAATATCCTAATGTATCCAATCCTCACACCTTTCCATTTGGTGAACCATAAGTTTGTTTAATGAATCTGTGATTGCATTTCTCTGTGGAAATATCTTCATTGGTATCAATTTTTAGCTAAGACCTATAAGTGATATTATAGGATATGTGTCTTTTGCTTTCTGACTTAGTACAATTTGCCTGATTACCTCAAGAATCATACATGGTGCTGCAAATGGCATTGTTTCATTTTTTTCCCTGGCTAATATTCCATCTGTACATGTACCAGTTCTTCTTTGGCCATGCACCTCTTGATGGACTTTCTGGTTGCCTCCATGTCTTGGCTATTGCAATACTGCTGCAATGCACATTTGCTTGCCTGTGTCTTTCCAGTTATATCTTCTTATGTTATAGGCCAAGGAGTGGGCTTGCTGTATCATATGGTAGCTCAGTGTGTATGTTTTAAAGGCACCCCCATTCAGTTCTCATTAGTGGCTCTTTCCAGGATACGTCCCACTTAAAATTGAGGCTATGCATTTCTCCAAAACACCTTCAATATTTATTATTGGTAGTTTTCTTGCTGATGGTTATTCTAACAGGTGTGAGCTGATACCTATCTGTGGTTGAATTTGCATGTGTCCCATAATCTGTTGAAATTGAGCTTTAAAGCATGCCCTTTTTATTGATCAAACTGTGATTACAGCTTAGTTCTTCAAAGTGTTTTCTTAAAGTAAGTGTCACATTTTGAAAATTTTTGGCCATTAAATCCCTCAAGACATTTTGAGGGCACGTTTCATTTACAGCCCTGAAGTACTTGTTCATATGAAGTGACCATTAGCACAGGTTTTAAAGCTGCTTGTGCAGGTAACGGCCAGAGGGTGGCAGCCTTTCTATGTTCCCAATCTGGTAAATACGGAAAGAGACCTTCAGCCCCAAGAGTGTCCAGCTTTATTTCTCATCCAGCTGTGGGTCTAGATATGGTCACACCAGGTTGCATCACAGCCCCGGAAAGAATTATGTAAAAATTTCTCCCTCTATCACTATCTTTGTTTTTTGGGATTTTAAAGTAATTTATTTTTATAATGGGGTTTACCTGATTTTCACTGCTGTGTTTATGGCCCTTTACACCCATTGATTAACTTACAGAGAGAAATCAATACATAGGTTTTAAGATTTTTACTAGTCAGATATACACTTGTTCGTTGAATAGGGGGTGTTGTGTCCACTTCACGGAGCAAGGAGTATGTCTTGTCTATTACATATTGGGTTTATGGATCGGTATCTGAGCTAATATGAAACCCTTGTTTTATGCATCACCCCACCTCACCTTTCCCGTTAAGCAGCCATAGTGTGTTTTCTAAATGTGTGACTCTATTCTGTTTTGTAATTCAGTTCAATTGTAGCGGTTTTTACATTCCCTCTATAAGTGATATCTTATGATAAGTGTCTTTTTCTGTGTGACTTATTTCACTTAGAATCGTCGAACCTAAATCCACTCATCTTGCTGCTAATAGCCTTATGACATTGATTTCATGGCTGAGTGATATTCCATTGTACATAAGGACCACAACATCGTTATCCATTTTCCTATTTCCTGGGATATTTAAGGTGTAATGAAGAGGAGGTTCTTGTCAAGAGAGCAGCCCTAAACTTTGGTGTGCCTGTGTCTTGCTGATTTTTAGTTTTCCCAATTTATACGCCCATGAGTGGAAGTGCCCTATGCCCTCTAAGCTGTGTTTTTTAGATGTTTCAGGACACACCGTACACTTCTCCAGAGTGGCTGTTGGCAATTTACATTCCGCCATCAGCGTACCAAGGCTCCCATTTCTCCATGGCCAGTGCTGCATTTCTGGTTTTGACACTTTTTTCAGCATGGCCCTTTTGATCGATGGGAAGCGAGACTTCTTTGTAGCGCTGATTTGCATTTCCAGGTTGCTTGGTTGGCCAAAAAGGGCCTATGCGTTTTTTCCTGAATATATTCAGGAAAAAACGCATAGGCCCTTTTTAGCCAAGGGCATAAGTGTCGACGTTTTGCCGCTTTTCATGTGCTTTAAACGCGATTCGAATCTACCTCCTTAAGTCTGTTTCTGCAGTTCTGCCTTGCTTTCAAATCCTCTTCGTTGCCTTCCCTCAATATATTTGTGGACGAGAGTTATCATTGATAACTCTGCAGGTTTGTGAATTGCAGTGCCCCTGATCTCCATTTTTCAACTCGCTTTTTTGGGAGTTGGCCGCAGAAGCACAGGATTTCTTCAGGCCCTATTCTACTTCCAGGCAGCAGGCTGAGTCTGTGGTTAATTCTTTTTCCTGATGGAAAAATAGAGTGACCTGTGCCTGTCCCAAAACCTAGAGCTTGTCCCTTATTGGTTCCCCCTCTTTCCGTTCATCCTCAGGACAAATTGCAACCTGTACCAAACAGGAGGTTAAAGGTGCTGATTCTCCAAGTACGGAGATTGCAATTATAGCGGCTGGAATGGTGAACCCAAGCACAAGGAGATGAGAAATGAGGTGTGTTTTAGAAACCTTTGCCGATCACACAGTGTACCGTCGTCTGGGTTTCTTATGCGTGTTTTCGATGTAGGAAGATGCCCTTGAACCTAGAGATTTGGGACCAATGAGATGGGTACCACGCAGTATTACTTTAAAGGGTCTGCGTTTGCTCACCCAACCTCACCAAACCTCTCAGCCCCAAGAGTGTACACCCTTATGTCTCATCCAGCTGTGGGTCTAGATATGGTCAATCCAGGTTGCATCACAGCCCCTGAACTAATTTTGTAAGAATTTCTTTCTCTATAACTGTCTTTGTTTCATGGGTTTTTAATTTCTTTTTATAATGGGGTTTAGCTGCTTTTCACTGCTGTGTTTATGCCGCTTTACACCCACTTGACACACTAACAGAGAGATTTCAATACATAGGTTTTAAGATTATTACTAGTCAGGTATATTCTTGTGTGGTGAATAGGGGGTGTTGAGTCCAGTTCTCTGAGCAAGGAGTGGGTCTTGTCTATTACATATTGGGTTTATGGAACGGTATCTCAGCTAATTTGAAACCCTTGTTTTATGTATCACCCCAACTCACCTTTCCCGTTAAGCAGCCATAGTGTGTTTTCTGCATGTGTGACACTGTTCTGTTTTGTAATTCAGTTCAAGTGTAACGGTTTTTACTTTCCCTGTATAAGTGATATCTTATGAGAAGTGTAGTTTTCTGTGTGACTTATTTCACTTAGAATCGTCGTACCTAAATCCACTCATCATGCTGCTACTAGCTTTATGACATTGATTTCATGGCTGAATGATATTCCATTGTACATAAGGACCACAACTTCTTTATCCATTTTTCCCTTTCTTGGGATATTTAAGGTGGAATGAAGTGGAGGTCCTTGGCAACAGAGCAGCCCTAAACTTTGGTGTGCTTGTGTCTTACTGATTTTTAATTTTTCCAATTTATACCCCCATGCGTGGAAGTGCCCTATGCTCTCTAAGGTGTGTTTTTTAGATGTTTCAGGACACACCGTACACTTCTCCAGAGTGGCTGTTGGCAATTAACATCCCGCCCATCAGCGTAGCAGGGCTCCCATTTCTCCATGGCCTTTCCTGCATTTCTGGTTTTGACACTTTTCTCAGTATGGCCCTTTTGACCGATGGGACGCGAGACTTCTTTGAAGCGCTGATTTGCCTTTCCAGGTTGCTTGGTTGGCCAAAAAGGGCGTATGCGTTTTTTCCTGAATATATTCAAGAAAACACGCATACGCCCTTTTTGGCCAAGGACATCATTGTCAACGTTTTGCCGCTTTTGATGTGCTTTAAAGGCGTTTCAGATCTACCTCATGAAATCTGTTTCCTGCAATTCTGCCTTGATTTCAAATCCTCTTCTTTGCCTTCCCTCAATATATTTGTGGACGAGAGTTATCGTTTATAACTCTGCAGGTTTGTGAATTGCAGTGCGCTGATCCTCCATTTTACAACTCGCTTTTTTGGGAGGGGGCCGCAAAAGCGCAGGATGGCTTCAGGCCCTGTTTTGGTTCTGGAGGGCAGGCTGAGCCTGTGGTTAATTCTTCTTCCTGATGGGAAAATAGAGTGACCTGTGTCTGTCCCAATACCAAGAGCTAGTCTCTCATTGGTTCCCCGTCTTCCCGTTCATCCTCAGCACAAATTGCAACCTGTACGGAACAGGAGGTTAAAGGTGATGATACTCCAAGTAGGGAGATTGCTAGTAAAGTGGCTGGAATGGCGAACGCGAGCACAAGGAGATGAGAAATGAGGTGCGTTTTAGAAACCTTTGCCCATCACACGGTGTACCATCTTCTGGGTTTCACATGCATGTTTTCGATGTAGGAAGATGCCCTTGAACCTGGAGATTTGGGACCCATTCGATGGGTAGCACGCAGTGTTACTTTAAAGGGTCTGCGTTTGCTCACCCAACCTCACCAAACCTCTCAGCCCCAAGAGTGTCCACCCTTATGTCTCATCCAGCTATGGGTCTAGATATGGTCAATCCAGGTTGCATCACAGCCCCTGAACGAATTGTGTAAGAATTTCTCTTTCTTTCCCTGTCTTTGTTTCCTGGGTTTTTAAAAGTAATTTATTTTTATAATGGGGTTTAGCTGCTTTTCATGGCTGTGTTTATGCCGCTTTACACCCACTTGACACACTAACAGAGAGATATCAATACATAGGTTTTAAGATTATTACTAGTCAGATATATTCTTGTGCGGTGAATCGGGCGTGTTGAGTCCAGTTCTCTGAGCAAGGAGTAGGTCTTGTCTATTCCATATTGGGTTTATGGAACGGTATCTGAGCTAATTTGAAACTCTTGTTTTATGTATCACCCCACCTCACCTTTCCCGTTAAGCAGCCATAGTGTGTTTTCTGCATGTGTGACTCTGTTCTGTTTTGTAATTCAGTTCAAGTGTAACGGTTTTTACATTCCCTCTATAAGTGACACCTTATGAGAAGTGTCCTTTTCTGTGTGACTTATTTCACTTAGAATCGTCTTACCTAAATCCACTCATCATGCTGCTACTTGCCTTATGACATTGATTCCATGGCTGAGTGATATTCCATTGTACATAAGGACCACAACTTTTTTATCCATTTTTCGCTTTCCTGGGATATTTAAGGTGGAATGAAGTGGAGGTCCTTCTCAACAGAGCAGCCCTAAACTTTTGGGTGCTTGTGTCTTGCTGATTTTCAATTTTCCCACTTTTTACCCCCATGCGTGGAAGTGCCCTATGCTCTCTAAGCTGTGTTTTTTAGATGTTTCAGGACACACCGTACACTTCTCCAGAGTGGCTGTTGGCAATTTACATCCCGCCCATCAGTGTAGCAAGGCTCCCATTTCTCCATGGCCTGTCCTGCATTTCTGGTTTTGACACTTTTTTCAGCATGGCCCTTTTGACCGATGGGAAGCGAGACTTCTTTGTAGCGCTGATTTGCCTTTCCAGGTTGCTTGGTTGGCCAAAAAGGGCGTATGCGTTTTTTCCTGAATATATTCAGGAAAAAAGGCATACGCCCTTTTTGGCCAAGGGCATCATTGTCAACGTTTTGCCGCTTTTCATGTGCTTTAAAGGCGATTCGAATCTACCTCCTGAAATCTGTTTCCTGCAATTCTGCCTTGATTTCAAATCCTCTTCTTTGCCTTCCCTCAATATATTTGTGGACGAGAGTTATCATTTATAACTCTGCAGGTTTGTGAATTGCAGTGCCCTGAAGCTCCATTTTACAACTCGCTTTTTTGGGAGGTGGCCGCAAAAGCGCAGGATGGCTTCAGGCCCTTTTCTGGTTCCGGGGTGCAGGCTGCGCCTGTGGTTAATTCTTCTTCCTGATGGGAAAATAGAGTGACCTGTGCCTGTCCCAACACCAAGAGCTAATCTCTCATTGGTTCCCCGTCTTCCCGTTCATCCTCAGGACAAATTGCAACCTGTATGGAACAGGAGGTTAAAGGTGCTGATGCTCCAAGTCGGGAGATTGCTAGTAAAGTGGCTGGAATGGCGAACCCGAGCACAAGGAGATGAGAAATGAGGTGCGTTTTAGAAACCTTTCCCCATCACACGGTGTACCATCTTCTGGGTTTCTCATGCATGTTTTCGATGTAGGAAGATGCCCTTGAACCTGGAGATTTGGGACCCATGCGATGGGTAGCACGCTGTATTACTTTAAAGGGTCTGCGTTTGCTCACCCAACCTCACCAAACCTCTCAGCCCCAAGAGTGTCCACCCTTATGTCTCATCCAGCTGTGGGTCTAGATATGGTCAATCCAGGTTGCATCACAGCCCCTGAACGAATTGTGTAAGAATTTCTCTCTCTTTCCCTGTCTTTGTTTCATGGGTTTTTAAAAGTAATTTATTTTTATAATGGGGTTTAGCTGCTTTTCACGGCTGTGTTTATGCCGCTTTACACCCACTTGACACACTAACAGAGAGATATCAATACATAGGTTTTAAGATTATTACTAGTCAGATATATTCTTGTGCGGTGAATCGGGCGTGTTGAGTCCAGTTCTCTGAGCAAGGAGTAGGTCTTGTCTATTACATATTGGGTTTATGGAACGGTATCTGAGCTAATTTGAAACTCTTGTTTTATGTATCACCCCACCTCACCTTTCCCGTTAAGCAGCCATAGTGTGATTTCTGCATGTGTGACTCTGTTCTGTTTTGTAATTCAGTTCAAGTGTAACGGTTTTTACATTCCCTCTATGAGTGACACCTTATGAGAAGTGTCCTTTTCTGTGTGACTTATTTCACTTAGAATCGTCTTACCTAAATCCACTCATCATGCTGCTACTAGCCTTATGACATTGATTTCATGGCTGAGTGATATTCCATTGTACATAAGGACCACAACTTTTTTATCCATTTTTCGCTTTCCTGGGATATTTAAGGTGGAAGGAAGTGGAGGTCCTTGTCAACAGAGCAGCCCTAAACTTTGGGGTGCTTGTGTCTTGCTGATTTTCAATTTTCCCACTTTATCCCCCCATGCGTGGAAGTGCCCTATGCTCTCTAAGCTGTGTTTTTTAGATGTTTCAGGACACACCGTACACTTCTCCAGAGTGGCTGTTGGCAATTTACATCTCGCCCATCAGTGTAGCAAGGCTCCCATTTCTCCATGGCCTGTCCTGCATTTCTGGTTTTGACACTTTTTTCAGCATGGCCCTTTTGACCGATGGGAAGCGAGACTTCTTTGTCGCGCTGATTTGCCGTTCCAGGTTGCTTGGTTGGCCAAAAAGGGCGTATGCGTTTTTTCCTGAATATATTCAGGAAAAAAGGCATACGCCCTTTTTGGCCAAGGGCATCATTGTCAACGTTTTGCCGCTTTTCATGTGCTTTAAAGGCGATTCGAATCTACCTCCTGAAATCTGTTTCCTGCAATTCTGCCTTGATTTCAAATCCTCTTCTTTGCCTTCCCTCAATATATTTGTGGATGAGAGTTATCATTTATAACTCTGCAGGTTTGTGAATTGCAGTGCCCTGAAGCTCCATTTTACAAGTCGGTTTTTTGGGAGCTGGCCGCAAAAGCACAGGACGGCATCAGGCCCTATTCTGGTTCCGGGCGACAGGCTGAGCCTGTGGTTAATTCTTCTTCCTGATGGGAAAATAGAGTGACCTGTGCCTGTCCCAACACCTAGAGCTACTCTCTCATTGGCTCCCCGTCTTCCCGTTCATCCTCAGGACAAATTGCAACCTGTACGGAACAGGAGGTTAAAGGTGCTGATTCTCCAAGGAGGGAGATTGCTAGTAAAGCGGCTGGAATGGCGACCCCGAGCACAAGGAGATGAGAAATGAGGTGCGTTTTAGAAACCTTTCCTGGTCACACGGTCTACCACCTTCTGGGTTTCTCATGCATGTTTTCGATGTAGGAAGATGCCCTTGAACCTGTAGATTTGGGACCCATGGGATGGGTAACAGGCAGTAGTACTTTAAAGGCTCTGTTTTGCTCACCCAACCTCACCAAATCTCTCAGCCCCGAGAGTATCCACCCTTACGTCTCATCCAGCTTTGGGTCTAGATATGGTCAATCCAGGTGGCATCACAGCCCCTGAACGAATTTTTTAAGAATTTCTCTGTCTTTCACTGTCTTTGTTTCACGGGTTTTTAAAATTAATTTATTTTTATAATGGGGTTTAGCTGCTTTTCACGGCTGTGTTTATGCTGCTTTACACCCACTTGACTCACATCCAGAGAGATATCAATAAATAGGTTTTAAGATTCTTACTAATCAGATATATTCTTGTGCGGTCAATAGGGGGTGTTGAGTCCAGTTCACTGAGCAAGGAGTAGGTCTTTCTATTACATATTAGGTTTATGGAACGGTATCTCAGCTAATTTGAAACCCTTGTTTTATGCATCACCCCACCTCACCTTTCCCGTTAAGCAGCCATAGTGTGTTTTCTAAACGTGTGACTCTGTTCTGTTTTGTAATTCAGTTCAAGTGTAGCGGTTTTTACATTCCCTCTATAAGTGATAGCTTATGATACGTGTCTTTTTCTGTGTGACTTATTTCACTTAGTATCGTCGTACCTAAATCCACTCATCATGCTGCTACTAGCCTTATGACATTGATTTCATGGCTGAGTGATATTCCATTGTACATAAGGACCAACACTTCTTTATCCATTTTTCTCTTTCCTGGGATATTTAAGGTGTCATGAAGTGGAGGTTCTTGTCAACAGAGCAGCCCTAAACTTTGGAGTGCCTGTGTCTTGCTGATTTTTAGTTTTCCCAATTTATTCGCCCGTGAGGGGAAGTGCCCTATGCGCTCTAAGCTGTGTTTTTTCGATGTTTCAGGACACACCGTACACTTCTCCAGAGTGGCTGTTGGCAATTTACATCCTGCCCATCAGCGTAGCAAGGCTCCCATTTCTCCATGGCCTGTCCTGCATTTCTGGTTTTGACACTTTTTTCAGCATGGCACTTTTGACCGATGGGAAGCGAGACTTCTTTGTAGCGCTGATTTGCCTTTCCTGGTTGCTTTGTTGGCCAAAAAGGGCGTATGCTATTTTTCCTGAATATATTCAGGAAAAAACACATACGCCCTTTTTGGCCAAGGGCATCATTATCGACGTTTTGCCGCTTCTCATGTGCTTTAAAGGCAATTCGAATCTACCTCCTGAAATCTGTTTCCTGCAATTCTGCCTTGATTTCAAATCGTCTTCTTTGCCTTCCCTCAAGATATTTGTGGACGAGAGTTATCATTTATAACTCTGCAGGTTTGTGAATTGCAGTGCCCCTGCGCTCCATTTTACAACTCGCTTTTTTGGGAGCTGGCCGCAAATGCGCAGGATGGCCTCAGGCACTATTCTGGTTCCGGGCGGCAGGCTGAGCTTGCGGTTAATTCTTCTTCCTGATGGGAAAATAGAGTGACCTGTGCCTGTCCCAACACCTAGAGCTAGTCTCTCATTGGCTACCCCTCTTCCCGTTCATCCTCAGGACAAATTGCAAGCTGTACGGAACAGGAGGTTAAAGGTGCTGATTCTCCAAGGAGGGAGATTGCTAGTAAAGTGGCTGGAATGGCGAACCCGAGCACAAGGAGATGAAAAATGAGGTGCGTTTTAGAAACGTTTCCCGGTCACACGGTCTACCACCTTCTGGGTTTCTCATGCATGTTTTCGATGTAGGAAGATGCCCTTGAACCTGGAGATTTGGGACCCATGGGATGGGTAACAGGCAGTAGTACTTTAAAGGCTCTGCATTTGCTCCCCCTACCTCACCAAAGCTCTCAGCCCCAAGAGTGTCCACCCTTACGTCTCATCCAGCTGTGGGTCTAGATATGGTCAATCCAGGTGGCATCACAGCCTCTGAATGAATTGTATAAGAATTTCTCTCTCTTTCACTGTCTTTGTTTCATGGGGTTTTAAAAGTTCTTTGTTTTTATAGTGGGGTTAACTTCTTTTCACTGCTGTGTTTATGCCGCTTTACACCCCCTTGACACACTTACAGACAGATATCAATACATAGGTTTTAAGATTCTTACTAGTCAGATATGTTCTTGTGCCGTGAATAGGGGGTGTTTAGTCCAGTTCACTGAGCAAGGAGTAGGTCTTGTCTATTACATATTGTGTTTATGGAACGTTATCTGAGCTAATTTGAAATCCTTGTTTTATGCATCACCCCACCTCACCTTTCCCGTTAAGCATCCATAGTGTGTTTTCTAAATGTGTGACTCTGTTCTGTTTTGTAATTCCGTTCAAGTGTAGCGGTTTTTACATTCCCTCTGTTAGTGATGTCTTATGATAAGTGTCTTTTTCTGTGTGACTTATTTCACTTCGAATCATCGTACCTAAATCCACTCATCATGCTGCTACTAGCCTTATGATATTGATTTCACCCTCGATTGATATTCCATTTTACATATGGAGCACAACTTCTTTATCCATTTTTCTCTTTCGTGGGATATTTAAGGTAGAATTAAGTGGAGGTTCTTGTCAACAGAGCAGCCCTAAAATTTGGGGTGCCTGTGTTTTGCTGATTTTTAATTTTCCCAATTTATACGCCCATGAGTGGATGTGCCCCTTTCTCTCTAGCTGTGTTTTTTAGATGTTTTAGGAAACACCATACCCTCCTCCAGAGTCGTCATTGGCAATTTACATCCCACCCATCAGTGTAACAAGGCTCCCTTTCCTCCCTGTCCTCTCCTGCATTTCTTCTTTTTACACTTTTTTAGGAAGGCCATTTTGACCGATGGGAAGTCAGACTTCTTTGTAGTGCTGAATTGCATTTCCGGCTTGCTTGGTTGGCCAAAAGGGGCCTATGGTTTTTTTCCTGAATTCATACAGAAAAAAACGCATATGCTCTTTTTGTCCAAGTGCATCATTGTCGGGTCTGAAGTGTCGGGTGTGGGTCCTCTGCATGTGGAAACCTAGGAGCAAGTGAAATTAGACAAAGCACAAAGGAAAAAATGGTTAGACTTTATTTTATTGCCCAGATTCTATTGTTATCTCCCAGGAATTTTTAATGGGCTTTGCCAGTGACAAAGCCCTCCTCTGCCTTTTGTCCCATTCCTCATTCTTGGGGCGCTGAGGGTGCAGACACGTCTTCTGTAAATGCTTCATGCTGAGTTGGGTGTCCTCATACCCGGGGGGAGGGGCAGGACTTCTCCCCAGCAGCCTCCAGGTGAGGTTGATTGTCCGCAGGCCTCCTCCCTCACTGCTCGTCTGCCTGAGCACCAGCATTGGCAGTTTTATAGATTCTAATGACCTTTAAGTGTCCAGGAAAGAGATGTGCAGAGACGCTGGGGGGGTGGGCGGTTTTACCCTGCTCCACATTGGTTTGGCCCCCTTAGGCTGACGGTTTCTGCCAGCCTAGATGCTCTGACCAGTAGTCTGCGCTTTCTTCAGTTAGGCCTCTGAATTAACGTACAAACAGCACCAGGTGTCAGAGCCCTGCTTGCTCAACTCCCAGACAGTCCAGGGCCGGTGGTGATCCAGGACCATGACGGCCACTCAGTCAACGGCCTTTTGAAGTAGCCAGGAGTACAGCCGGTCTCACTGGCCGCCGTCACCGCGGTGTCTGTAGGCTTTTCTATGGTGGCAGCGTTATTTACGGTTCCCCTGCCAAGTTTATTAGCTCCGCTCTGGGTGCAGTAAGTCCTGTAAGCAATAGTCTGTTCTTTTGGGGCACACTCTTGTTGTTTCCTGAGAGAAGCTCCAGGTCAAGTGATGGTCACACGAGTCGTCATGGGGGCCCATTGCCCCAAGTTGTCTCTCTGGAGGTTGGTGTTGGAGGGCCTCCTCACTCGAGGTCATTGTGCCCACGGAGCAATCCCTGCAACTTCAGGGCATGGTGGGTGGTTAGGATCACCAAGTGGCGTCCTTTTCCCTTAGGAGGGAGCTGGCCTTGCGGGCTGCTGATTTCCAGGTTTTTAGATACCCCCAGTATCCTGGTCGAATGGGGTGGCTGGCCAATGCCTGGAGGGCATTCTTGCATTGTTCCATTTCAAGTGGTCCCAGTTTTTGCACTAATACTCCAAGGGCGATTCACCTTGGACCAGGAATGTAAAGGTCAAAGGGTTTAGCTAACTTAGGGAGGTCCAGGGCCAGGGTCTGAATTGACTGCTCTTTCCAATCTTGAAAGGCCGCTTCTGGATTCTATTCAAAAGGATCATCATCTTTTCCTTTCAGTGTTTCATATAGAGGCCCAGCTATTAGACTGTAGTTAGGGATCCAGATGCAGCAAATCCCGGTCTCCCCAGGAACCCCTAAGCTGTCTTCTAGTTTCAGGAAGGCTGAGGCTGCAAATGGCTTATTCCCTTTCCTGGGGTGGGCTTCTCCGACCTTCTGTTCGAATGAAGCCCAGGAAGGCCACCTTAGTTTGTGATATTTGAGCCTTTTCCTTGGACACCTTCTATCTTTTATTGGCTAGGGAGTTCAGAGGCCTCCTTAGTCGGGCTGGTGATCAGAATGTCATCTGCATATTGAAGGAGGGTTCCCTTCTCCAGAGGTAGATCTTTTAGGTCTTTAGCTAACGTTTCCCCAAAGACGGTGTGGGAATTTTTGAACCCCTGGGGCAGGACGGCCCAGCAGTATTGTTTTTGTTGTATGTTGAGTCCTGCCACTCACAGCCAACATTTCTTGTGACTCTGGGACTAATGGAATACAGAAGAAGGCATCATTGAAGTCTAATACAGAATGCCATGTCCTGGTGGATGGTAGAATGACCAGCAGGGTGTAGGAATTAGGAACTACTAGATGTATATCCACTGTGGCTTCACTGACTGTCCTGGCATCCTCTACCAGGTCCCCAGCAGCCCACGGGGCTCTCGTGGTCAGGCCACTCCCAGGATATGGAGCTCACCTGGGCAGGTACGCAGCAGCCCACGGGGCTCTCGTGGGCAGGCCCCTCCCTGGATATGGAGCTCCCATGGACAGGTACCCCGGCAGGGCTGGGCACACAGGAACCGTGCACATAGCCCTCATTGCAGAGCACCCCCAGCACACCTGTCACTCAGAGCTGACACAGAGCACCTCAGAGCAGAGCTTGAACTAACAAACAGCAGCTCCAACAGGTCTGTGACCCTAGGCTTCACTCTGTGCGGCCTCCCTCTGCCTGGTCTTCCAGGGGCTTCCACTGCAGCCGGAGCACCAGGCCTCTGTCTCCACCCACCACCCCTCCTCTCCCTGACTCCTGGGTTCCTCTCATTAGCAGAGGTTCTTCTTGAAGTTGTCTCCCACTCATGGACCAGATAAAATGATTAGAAAACAAGCCAGGGCTGCCGCCCCTTATCTATCCTGACTCTCGGGACCCTACACCTGTTCCTTGGATCTGGCCGGTGCAGCAAGACCCATTTTCTGCAACTCTGAGCCCCTGAGGGGCGAGGATTGGCTGACCTGGGCAGCCTGACCCGGCCGGCCAGCCCTTCCCAGGTGTGCCTGGGTTGAGGTCAATATAAACACCCCTCCAGGCAGCAAAAGCCTCTGCAGCTGTGCCTGACGCCATATTCTCTGCCCTGTCAGCAGTCTCGGGGTTGGGCTGGTGGGAGAGAGTAGGGCCCACGGCTCTATGAGTGGCCCGGTGTGACTGGGGCTCTGCTGGACTTTCTGCAGGAGTTGCCGGGCTGCCACCTGCTAAAGAAGAGGATGTGTCACCCATACTTGCTGCTGGAATTTCTCCCCGGGCAGAGGTGAGGAAGGACAAAAGCAGTGGGGGCCGGGACAGGAGGGGTACCTCAGGCAGGGAAATGGAAAGCTTCCAGACGAGCGCCCGGGGCCAGGACCATCCTGGCTGGCCTGCAGGCACCAAGTCGGCCTGCGTGCTGTCGCTGGTGTGACTCCAAGCCCCTTCCTCTAGTTTTTAAAGTCTTTGCACACATTCAGGTGTTTTACCTGGGAAGGGTGGGAAAAGTTCAGCAGCAGCTGGCCTGGGGCTCAGCTCACGTTTACTCAGAGACGCCTCCTCACGGTCCCCCAGCTTTGCAATGAGGACGCTCCTCGTGTGGGGGCTGCTGGCTGCATGGGAGATGATTCCCACCTGTGACCAACTTCAGAATTGTTTACCACTGGAGCAAGTGCCCTGATAGTGTTTTCCTCTGTATGACCAGTGGGTTCTGTTTTTTTTTTTTTTTCTTTTTTGGTTCAAGGTAAGTTTTATTCCTCTTTTTGTATTTATGGATATAAGCATGGAAATAATTCATTCATATAAATACGTCTATGGGAAGGACAGAACTTTTTTTTCTGTTTTATTTTTTTAAGTATTATTTATTTTTTAATTTTTGAATTTATTTTATTCATTTTTTTATACAGCAGGCTCTTATTGGTTACCTATTTTATACATATAAGTGTATATATGTCAATCCCAGGCTCGTAATTCATCCCACCACCACCACCCTGACACTTTCCCCCCTTGGTGTCCATACATTTGTTCTCTACATCTGTGTCTCTATTTCTGCCTTGCAAACCGGTTCATCTTTACCATTTTTCTAGGTTCCACATGTATGTGTTAATATACGATATTTGTTTTTCTCTTTCTGACTTACTTCACTCTGTATGCCAGTCTCTAGATCTATCCACGTCTCCACAAATGACCCAATTTCATTCCTTTTTATGGCTGAGTAATATTCCATTTTATATATGTAGCACATCTTTTCTGTTCGTCTGTCTATGGGCATTTAGGTTGCTTCCATGACCTGGCTATTGTAAATAGTGCTGCAATGAATATTGTGGTGAATATGTCTTTTTGAATTATGGATTTCTCTGGGTATATGGCCAGTAGTGGGATTGCTGGGTCATATGGTAATTCTATTTTTAGTATTTTAAGGAACCTCCATGCTGTTCTCCATAGTGACTGTATCAATTTACATTCCCACAAATAGTGTAAGAGGGTTCCCTTTTCTCCACACCCTCTCCAGCATTTGTTGCTTGTAGATTTTCTGATGATGCCCATTCTAACTCGTGTGAGGTGATACCTCATTGTAGTTTTGGTTTATATTTCTCTAATAATTAGTGATGTTGAGCAGCTTTTCATGTGCTTCTTGGTCATCTGTATGTCTTCTTGGGACAAATGTCTATTTACGTCATCTGCCCATTTTTGGATTGGGTTGTTTGTTTTTTTACTGTTGAGCTGCATGAGCTGTTTATATACATTGGAGATTACTCCTTTGTCCATTGATTCGTTTGCAAATATTTTCTCCCATTGTGAGGGTTGTCTTTTCGTCTTGTTTGTAGTTTCCTTTGCTTTGCAAAAGCTTTTAGGTTTCATTTGCTCCCATATGTTTATTTTTTTTTAATTCCATTACTCTAGGAGGTGGATCAAAAAAGATCTTGCTGTGATTTATGTCAAAGAGTATTCTTCCTATGTTTTCCTCTAAGAGTTTTATAGTGTCCGGTCTTACATTTCGGTCTCTAATCCATTTTGAGTTTATTTTTTGTGTATGGTGTTAGGGAGTGTTCTAATTTCATTCTTTTACATGTAGCTGTCCATTTTTCCCAGCACCACTTATTGAAGAGACTTTCTTTTCTCCTTTTTATACCCTTGCCTCCTTTGTCATAGATTAGTGGGCCATAGGTGTGTAGGTTTATCTCTTGGCTTTTTTTTTCTTTTACATCTTTATTGGAGTATAATTGCTTTACAATTGTGTGTTAGTTTCTGCTGTATAAAAAAAGTGAATCAGCTGTGCGTATACACATAACACCATATCCCCTCCCTCTTGCACCTCCCTCTCACTCCCTTATCCCACCCTTTTAGGTGGTCACAAAGCAAAGAGCTGATCTCCCTGTGCTATGTGGTTGCTTCCCAGTAGCTATCAATTTTACATTTGGTAGTGTATATATGTCCATACCACTCTCACTTTGTCCCAGCTTACCCTTCCCTCTCCCCATGTCCTCAAGTCCTTTCTCTACGTCTGTGTCCTTAATCCTTTCCTGCCCCTAGGTTCTTCATAAACTTTTTTTTTAAGATTCCATATATATGTGTTAGCATACGGTATTTGTTTTTCTCTTTCTGACTTACTTCACTCTGTAGGACAGACTCTAGATCCATCCACCTCACTAAAAATAACTCAATTTCGTTTCTTTTTATGGCTGAATAATGTTCCATTGTATATATATGTGCCACATCTTCTTTATCCATTTATCTGTTGATGGACACTTAAGTTGCTTCCATGTCCTGGCTATTGTAAATAGAGCTACAGTGAACATTGTGGTACATGACTCTTTTTGAATTATGGTTTTCTCAGGGTAAATATCCAGGAGTGGGTTTGCTGGGTTGTATGGTAGTTCTATTTTTAGTTTTTAAGGAACCCCCATACCGTTCTCCCTAGTGGCTATATCAATTTACATTCCCACCAACAGTGCAAGAGGGTTCCCTTTTCTCCAATAAATGCCTCTCCAGCATTTATTGTTGGTAGATTTTTTGATGATGGCCATTCTGACTGGTGTGAGGTGATACCTCACTGTAGTTTTGATTTGCATTTCTCTAATGATTAGTGATATTCAGCATCCTTTCATGTGTTTGTTGGCAACCTGTATATCTTCTTTGGAGAAATGTCTATTTAGGTCTTCTGCCCATTTTTGGATTGGGTTGTTTGGTTTTGTGATATTGAGCTACATGAGCTGCTTTTTGGAGATTAATCCTTTGCCATTTGCTTCATTTGAAAATATTTTCTCCCATTCTGATGGTTGTCTTTTCATCTTGCTTATGTTTTCCTTTGCTGTGCAAAATAATTTATGTTTCATTCGGTCCCATTTTTTTATTTTTGTTTTTATTTCCATTTCTCTAGGAGGTGGGTCAAAAAGGATCTTGCTGTGATTTATGTCATAGACTGCTCTGCTTATGTTTTCCTCTAAGAGTTTTGTAGTGGCTGGTCTTATATTTAGGTCTCTAATCCATTTTGAGTTTATTTTTGTGTATGGTGTTAGGGAGTGTACTAATTTCATTCTTTTACATGTAACTGTCCAGTTTTCCCAGCACCACTTGCTGAAGACACTGTCTTTTCTCCATTGTATACCCTTGCCTCCTTTGTCATAGATTAGTGAACCATAGGTACGTGGGTTTATCTCTGTGCTTTCTATCCTGTTCTATTGACCTATATTTCTGTTTTTGTGTCAGTACCATATTATCTTGATTACTCTAGCTTTGTAATATAGTCTGAAGTCTGGAAGTCTGATTCCTCCAGCTCTTTTTTTCCCCCCTCAAGACTGCTTTGGCTATCCAGGGTCTTTTGTGTCTCCCTACAAATTTTAAGATTTTTTTTTTCTTGTTCTGTAGAAAATGCCAAAGGTATTTTGATCGGGATTGCATTGAATCTGTAGATTGCTTTGGGTAGTATAGTCATTTTCACAATATTGATTCTTCTAATCCGAGAACATGGTATATGTCTCCATCTGTTTATATCATCTTTGATTTCTTTCTTCAGTGTCTTTTAGTTTTCTGAGTACAGGTCTTTTACTTCCTTAGGTAGGTTTATTCCTAGGTATTTTATTCTTATTGTTGCAGTGGTAATGGGATTGTTTCCTTAATTTCTCTTTCTGATCTTTCATTGTTAGTGTAGAGGAATGCAAGCAATTTCTGTGCATTAATTTTGTATCCTGCAACTTTACCAAATTCATTGATTAGCTCCAGTGGTTTTCTGGTGGCATCTTTAGGATTCTCTATCTATGATATCATGTCATCTGCAAACAGTGACAATTTTACTTCTTCTTTTCCTTTTTGTATTCCTTTTATTTCTTTTTCTTCTCTGATTGCCATGGCTAGGACTTCCAAAACTATGTTGAATAGCAGTGGTGAGAGTGGACATCCTTGTCTTGTTCCTGATCTTAGAGGAAACGCTTTCAGTTTTTCACCATTGAGAATGCTGTTTGCTGTGGGTTTGTCATATATGGCCTTTATTATGTTGAGGTAGTTTCCCTCTATGCCCACACTCCAGAGTTTTTATCGTAAATGAGTGTTGAATTTTCTCAAAATCTTTTCCTTCATCTATTGAGATGATCATATGGTTTTATTCTACAATTTGTTAATATGGTGTATCACATTGATTTGTGTATATTGAAGAATCCTTGCATCCCTGGGATAAACCCCACTTGATCATGGTGTATGATCCTTTTAATGTGTTGTTCGATTCTGTTTGCTAGTATTTTGTTGAGGATTTTTACATCTATATTCATCAGTGATATTGGTCTATAATTTTCTTTCCTTGTAGTATCTCTGTCTGATTTTGGTATCAGGGTGATGGTGGTCTCATAGAATGAGTTTGGGAGTGTTCCTTCCCCTGCAATTGTTTTGAAGAATTTGAGAAGGTTGGGTGTTAGCTCTTCTCTAAATGTTTGATAGAATTCACCTGTGATGCCATCTGGTTCTGGACTTTGGTTTATTGGAAGATTTTTAATCACAGTTTCAATTTCATTGCTTGTGATAGGTTTGTTCATATTTTCTATTTCTTCCTGGTTCAGTCTTAGAAGGTTATCCCTTTCTAAGAATTTGTCCATTTCTTCCAGATTGTCCATTTTATTGGCCTAGAGTTGCTTGTAGTAGTCTCTTAGGATGCTTTGTATTCCTGTTGTGTCTGTTGTAACTTCTGCTTTTTCACTTCTAATTTTGTTGATTTGCGTCTTCTCCCTCTTTTTCTTAAGTCTGGCTAAAGGTTGATCATTTTTGCTTATCTTCTCAAAGAACCAGCTTTTAGTTTTATTGATCTTTGCTTTCGTTTTCTTTGTTTCTATTTCATTTATTTCTGCTCTGATGTTTATGATTTCTTTCCTTCTACTAACTTTGGGTTTTGTTCTTCTTTCTCTAGTTCCTCTAGGTGTAAGGTTCGATTGTTTATTTGGGATTTTTCTTGTTTCTTGAGGTAGGCTTGTATTGCTATAAACTTCCCTCTTAGAACTCCTTTTGCTGCATCCCATAGGTTTTGGATCATCGTGTTTTTGTTGTCATTTGTCTCTAGGTAGTTTTTGATTTCCTCTTTGATTTCTTCAGTGATCTCTTGGTTATTTAGTAACGTATTGTTTAGCCTCCATGTGTTTGTGTTTTTTACGTTTTTTTCCGTGTAATTGATTTCTAATCTCATAGCATTGTGGTCGGAACAGCTGCTTGATATGATTTCAGTTTTCTTAAATTTACTGAGGCTTTATCTGTGACCCAAGATATGATCTATCCTGGAGAATGTTCCGTGTGCAGTTGAGAAGAACGTGTAATCTGCTGTTTTTGGATGGAATGTCCTATAAATATCAATTAACTCTATCTGGTCTATTGTGTCATTTAAAGCTTGTGTTTCCTTATTAATTTTCTGTCTGGCTGATCTCCACTGGTGTAAGTGAGCTGTTAAAGTCCCCCGCTATTATTGTGTTACTGTCGATTTCCTCTTTTATAGCTGTTAGCAGTTGCCTTATACATTGAGGTGCTCCTATTTTGGGTACATATATATTTATAATTGTTATATCTTCTTCTTGGATTGATCCCCTGACCATTATGTAGTGTCTTTCCTTGTCTCTTGTAACATTCTTTATTTTAAAGTCTATTTTATCTGATATGAGTATTGCTACTCCAGCTTTCTTTTGATTTTCATTTGCATAGAGTATATTTTTCCATCGCCTCACTTTGAGTCTGTATGTGTCCCTAGGTCTGAAATGGATCTCTTGTAGACAGCATATATATGGGTCTTGTTTTTGTATCCATTCAGCGAGCCTGTGTCTTTTGGTTGGAACATTTAGTGCATTCACGTTTAAGGTAATTATCGATATGTATGTTCCTACTACTATTTTCTTAATTGTTATGGGTTTGTCTTGGTGGGTCCTTTTCTTCTCTTGTGTTTCCCACTTAGAGAAGTTCCTTTAGCATTTGGTGTAGAGCTGGTTTCATGGTGCTGAATTCTCTTAGCTTTTGCTTGTCTGTAAGGCTTTTGATTTCTCCATCAAATCTGAATGAGCTCTTTGCAGGATGGAGTACTCTTGGTTGTAGGTTCTTCCCTTTCATCACTTTAAATTTATCATGCCACTTCCTTCTGGCTTGTAGATTTTCTGCTGAGAAATCAGTTGTAATCCTTATGGGAGTTCCCTTGTATGTTATTGGTCATTTTTCCCTTGCTGCTTTCAATCATTTTTCTTTGTCGTTAATTTTTGTCAATTTGATTACTATGTGTCTTGTCATTTTTCTCCTTTGGTTTATCCTGCCTGGGACACTCTGTGCTTCTGGACTTGGGTGGCTATTTCTTTTCCCATGCTAGGGAAGTTTTTGACCATAATCTCTTCAAATATATTCTCGGGTCCTTTCTCTCTCTCTTCTCCTTCTGGGACCCCTATAATGCGAATGTTGTTGCGTTTAATGTTGTCCCAGAGGACTCTTGGGGTGTCTTCGTTTATTTTCATTCTTTTTCTTTATTCTGTTCCATGGCAGTGATTTCCACCTCTCTGTCTTCCAGGTCACTTATCCGTTCTTCTGCCACAGTTATTCTGCTACTGATTCCTTCTAGTGTATTTTTCATTTCAGTTATTACATTGTTCACCTCTGTTTGTTGGTTCTTTAATTCTTCTAGGTCCTTGTTAAACATTTCTTGCATCTTCTCGATCTTTGCCTCCTTTTTTTTTCCAAGGTCTTGGCTCAACTTCACTATCATTATTCTGAATTCTTTTTCTGGAAGGTTCCCTATCTCCACCTCATTTCGTTTTTTTTCTGGGGTTTTATCTTGTTCCTTGATCTGGTATAAAGTCCTCTGCCTTTTCATTTTGTCTATCTTTCTGTGAATGTGGTTTTCCTTCCACAGGCTGCAGAATTGTAGTTCTTCTTGCTTCTGTTGTCTGCTCTCCGGTGGATGAGTCTATCTTAGAGGCTAGTGCAAGCTTCCTGATGGGAGGGACTGGTGGTGGGTAGAGCTGGGTGTTGCTTTGGTGGGCAGAGCTTTAATCCGCTTGTCTACGGATTAAATAAAACTTTAATAAAAAGTTTAATCCGCTTGTCTGCTGATGCATGGGGCTGGGTTCCCTCCCTGTTGGTTGTTTGGCCTGAGGCGACCCAGCCCTGGAGCCTACCTTGCTCTTGGTGGGGCTAATGGCGGACTCTGGGAGGGCACACACCAAGGAGTATTTCCCAGAACTTCTGCTGCCAGTGTCGTTGTCCTCACGGTGAGCCACAGCCACAGCCACCACCTGCCTCTGCAGGAGACCCTCTAAAAGTAGCAGGTAGTTCTGGTCATTCTCCTACAGGGTCACTGCTCCTTCCCCTGGGTCCTGATGTGCACACTACTTTGTGTGTGCCCTCCAAGAGTGGAGTATCTGAGTGGAGTTGAGACTCTGAGACTCTGTGTGGACTCGCACAGACTCTGGGTCCTGTGAAGCTTCGATGTTTTCTGATTCTAGAAATCCTATAGGAGACGGTCCACAGCAGGTGACGCTAATGTTGTCAGTAGAGGTGTTGAAGCCAAAGATCTGCAGTTCCAACTAGAGGTGCCGATGTACATACAGGACAAAATCATCTCGTGTGAATGTAGTTCAGGCATGTTTAAGATGAATGCAGTCATGTTAATGCCTACCATATTCTATCTTGAGCCTCTCTTCAGGGACCCCCTCCTCAGTTCCTGAGGCTCCTGTAAGTCATGTACAGGGGACTGGAGAGTGGGCTCTGTCCAGTCTGAGCCCTGAGTTACCCTGTGTGTATCTTAGGATACTTTGTATTTCTGTGGTGTCTGTTGTAACATCATCTCTTTCATTTCAGATTTATTTGGGCCCTCTCTTTTTAAAAAAACATATGACTGTTTTCTTTTATTCTTTACAGAAGTTTAATAAGTGTTTGATCTACTATCCTTACCCTATGTATACTTTTTGCAGTGAGATTTTTACTTTTCTTTGTTTCCTTGTTACTATCAATAATTAGTGAGACTTCTTTTAAGCTACCTTCAACATTGCTTATAAAGCTGCTTTATTAGTGATGACAGAGCCTTAATGGAAGTCATGTTCTGGTTGTAAATTAGAATGCAATGTGCCAGCAAATAGCCCCTTAAGTTTATGTCTCATTACTTCTTGTTCTTTTTTTAATTTAATTTTTATTTTTTGTCAGAGCAAATTTAATTAAAATGTTTTGTTTCTTCTAGGTGTGCAAGATGTGGTTCTTTTAAACATATACATATATCTATTCTTCTTTGGATCATTTTCCCATGTAGGTTATGACACGATGTTGAGTAGTCTTGTCTTGGTATTACGTAGGTCTTTGGTGATTACATATTTCACATGTGTTTCTATATCTATCTTAACCCCAATATCCTAATGTATCCAATCCTCACACCTTTCCATTTGGTGAACCATAAGTTTGTTTAATGAATCTGTGATTGCATTTCTCTGTGGAAATATCTTCATTGGTATCAATTTTTAGCTAAGACCTATAAGTGATATTATAGGATATGTGTCTTTTGCTTTCTGACTTAGTACAATTTGCCTGATTACCTCAAGAATCATACATGGTGCTGCAAATGGCATTGTTTCATTTTTTTCCCTGGCTAATATTCCATCTGTACATGTACCAGTTCTTCTTTGGCCACGCACCTCTTGATGGACTTTCTGGTTGCCTCCATGTCTTGGCTATTGCAATACTGCTGCAATGCACATTTGCTTGCCTGTGTCTTTCCAGTTATATCTTCTTATGTTATAGGCCAAGGAGTGGGCTTGCTGTATCATATGGTAGCTCAGTGTGTATGTTTTAAAGGCACCCCCATTCAGTTCTCATTAGTGGCTCTTTCCAGGATACGTCCCACTTAAAATTGAGGCTATGCATTTCTCCAAAACACCTTCAATATTTATTATTGGTAGTTTTCTTGCTGATGGTTATTCTAACAGGTGTGAGCTGATACCTATCTGTGGTTGAATTTGCATGTGTCCCATAATCTGTTGAAATTGAGCTTTAAAGCATGCCCTTTTTATTGATCAAACTGTGATTACAGCTTAGTTCTTCAAAGTGTTTTCTTAAAGTAAGTGTCACATTTTGAAAATTTTTGGCCATTAAATCCCTCAAGACATTTTGAGGGCACGTTTCATTTACAGCCCTGAAGTACTTGTTCATATGAAGTGACCATTAGCACAGGTTTTAAAGCTGCTTGTGCAGGTAACGGCCAGAGGGTGGCAGCCTTTCTATGTTCCCAATCTGGTAAATACGGAAAGAGACCTTCAGCCCCAAGAGTGTCCAGCTTTATTTCTCATCCAGCTGTGGGTCTAGATATGGTCACACCAGGTTGCATCACAGCCCCGGAAAGAATTATGTAAAAATTTCTCCCTCTATCACTATCTTTGTTTTTTGGGATTTTAAAGTAATTTATTTTTATAATGGGGTTTACCTGATTTTCACTGCTGTGTTTATGGCCCTTTACACCCATTGATTAACTTACAGAGAGAAATCAATACATAGGTTTTAAGATTTTTACTAGTCAGATATACACTTGTTCGTTGAATAGGGGGTGTTGTGTCCACTTCACGGAGCAAGGAGTATGTCTTGTCTATTACATATTGGGTTTATGGATCGGTATCTGAGCTAATATGAAACCCTTGTTTTATGCATCACCCCACCTCACCTTTCCCGTTAAGCAGCCATAGTGTGTTTTCTAAATGTGTGACTCTATTCTGTTTTGTAATTCAGTTCAATTGTAGCGGTTTTTATATTCCCTCTATAAGTGATATCTTATGATAAGTGTCTTTTTCTGTGTGACTCATTTCACTTAGAATCGTCGAACCTAAATCCACTCATCTTGCTGCTAATAGCCTTATGACATTGATTTCATGGCTGAGTGATATTCCATTGTACATAAGGACCACAACATCGTTATCCATTTTCCTATTTCCTGGGATATTTAAGGTGTAATGAAGAGGAGGTTCTTGTCAAGAGAGCAGCCCTAAACTTTGGTGTGCCTGTGTCTTGCTGATTTTTAGTTTTCCCAATTTATACGCCCATGAGTGGAAGTGCCCTATGCCCTCTAAGCTGTGTTTTTTAGATGTTTCAGGACACACCGTACACTTCTCCAGAGTGGCTGTTGGCAATTTACATTCCGCCATCAGCGTACCAAGGCTCCCATTTCTCCATGGCCAGTGCTGCATTTCTGGTTTTGACACTTTTTTCAGCATGGCCCTTTTGATCGATGGGAAGCGAGACTTCTTTGTAGCGCTGATTTGCCTTTCCAGGTTGCTTGGTTGGCCAAAAAGGGCCTATGCGTTTTTTCCTGAATATATTCAGGAAAAAACGCATAGGCCCTTTTTAGCCAAGGGCATAAGTGTCGACGTTTTGCCGCTTTTCATGTGCTTTAAACGCGATTCGAATCTACCTCCTTAAGTCTGTTTCTGCAGTTCTGCCTTGCTTTCAAATCCTCTTCGTTGCCTTCCCTCAATATATTTGTGGACGAGAGTTATCATTGATAACTCTGCAGGTTTGTGAATTGCAGTGCCCCTGATCTCCATTTTTCAACTCGCTTTTTTGGGAGTTGGCCGCAGAAGCACAGGATTTCTTCAGGCCCTATTCTACTTCCAGGCAGCAGGCTGAGTCTGTGGTTAATTCTTTTTCCTGATGGAAAAATAGAGTGACCTGTGCCTGTCCCAAAACCTAGAGCTTGTCCCTTATTGGTTCCCCCTCTTTCCGTTCATCCTCAGGACAAATTGCAACCTGTACCAAACAGGAGGTTAAAGGTGCTGATTCTCCAAGTACGGAGATTGCAATTATAGCGGCTGGAATGGTGAACCCAAGCACAAGGAGATGAGAAATGAGGTGTGTTTTAGAAACCTTTGCCGATCACACAGTGTACCGTCGTCTGGGTTTCTTATGCGTGTTTTCGATGTAGGAAGATGACCTTGAACCTAGAGATTTGGGACCAATGAGATGGGTACCACGCAGTATTACTTTAAAGGGTCTGCGTTTGCTCACCCAACCTCACCAAACCTCTCAGCCCCAAGAGTGTACACCCTTATGTCTCATCCAGCTGTGGGTCTAGATATGGTCAATCCAGGTTGCATCACAGCCCCTGAACTAATTTTGTAAGAATTTCTTTCTCTATAACTGTCTTTGTTTCATGGGTTTTTAATTTCTTTTTATAATGGGGTTTAGCTGCTTTTCACTGCTGTGTTTATGCCGCTTTACACCCACTTGACACACTAACAGAGAGATTTCAATACATAGGTTTTAAGATTATTACTAGTCAGGTATATTCTTGTGTGGTGAATAGGGGGTGTTGAGTCCAGTTCTCTGAGCAAGGAGTGGGTCTTGTCTATTACATATTGGGTTTATGGAACGGTATCTCAGCTAATTTGAAACCCTTGTTTTATGTATCACCCCAACTCACCTTTCCCGTTAAGCAGCCATAGTGTGTTTTCTGCATGTGTGACACTGTTCTGTTTTGTAATTCAGTTCAAGTGTAACGGTTTTTACTTTCCCTGTATAAGTGATATCTTATGAGAAGTGTAGTTTTCTGTGTGACGTATTTCACTTAGAATCGTCTTACCTAAATCCACTCATCATGCTGCTACTAGCCTTATGACATTGATTTCATGGCTGAGTGATATTCCATTGTACATAAGGACCACAACTTTTTTATCCATTTTTCGCTTTCCTGGGGTATTTAAGGTGGAATGAAGTGGAGGTCCTTGGCAACAGAGCAGCCCTAAACTTTGGTGTGCTTGTGTCTTACTGATTTTTAATTTTTCCAATTTATACCCCCATGCGTGGAAGTGCCCTATGCTCTCTAAGGTGTGTTTTTTAGATGTTTCAGGACACACCGTACCCTTCTCCAGAGTGGCTGTTGGCAATTAACATCCCGCCCATCAGCGTAGCAGGGCTCCCATTTCTCCATGGCCTTTCCTGCATTTCTGGTTTTGACACTTTTCTCAGTATGGCCCTTTTGACCGATGGGACGCGAGACTTCTTTGAAGCGCTGATTTGCCTTTCCAGGTTGCTTGGTTTGCCAAAAAGGGCGTATGCGTTTTTTCCTGAATATATTCAAGAAAACACGCATACGCCCTTTTTGGCCAAGGACATCATTGTCAACGTTTTGCCGCTTTTGATGTGCTTTAAAGGCGTTTCAGATCTACCTCATGAAATCTGTTTCCTGCAATTCTGCCTTGATTTCAAATCCTCTTCTTTGCCTTCCCTCAATATATTTGTGGACGAGAGTTATCGTTTATAACTCTGCAGGTTTGTGAATTGCAGTGCGCTGATCCTCCATTTTACAACTCGCTTTTTTGGGAGGGGGCCGCAAAAGCGCAGGATGGCTTCAGGCCCTGTTTTGGTTCTGGAGGGCAGGCTGAGCCTGTGGTTAATTCTTCTTCCTGATGGGAAAATAGAGTGACCTGTGTCTGTCCCAATACCAAGAGCTAGTCTCTCATTGGTTCCCCGTCTTCCCGTTCATCCTCAGCACAAATTGCAACCTGTACGGAACAGGAGGTTAAAGGTGATGATACTCCAAGTAGGGAGATTGCTAGTAAAGTGGCTGGAATGGCGAACGCGAGCACAAGGAGATGAGAAATGAGGTGCGTTTTAGAAACCTTTGCCCATCACACGGTGTACCATCTTCTGGGTTTCACATGCATGTTTTCGATGTAGGAAGATGCCCTTGAACCTGGAGATTTGGGACCCATTCGATGGGTAGCACGCAGTGTTACTTTAAAGGGTCTGCGTTTGCTCACCCAACCTCACCAAACCTCTCAGCCCCAAGAGTGTCCACCCTTATGTCTCATCCAGCTGTGGGTCTAGATATGGTCAATCCAGGTTGCATCACAGCCCCTGAACGAATTGTGTAAGAATTTCTCTCTCTTTCCCTGTCTTTGTTTCCTGGGTTTTTAAAAGTAATTTATTTTTATAATGGGGTTTAGCTGCTTTTCACGGCTGTGTTTATGCCGCTTTACACCCACTTGACACACTAACAGAGAGATATCAATACATAGGTTTTAAGATTATTACTAGTCAGATATATTCTTGTGCGGTGAATCGGGCGTGTTGAGTCCAGTTCTCTGAGCAAGGAATAGGTCTTGTCTATTACATATTGGGTTTATGGAACGGTATCGGAGCTAATTTGAAACTCTTGTTTTATGTATCACCCCACCTCACCTCTCCCGTTAAGCAGCCATAGTGTATTTTCTGCATGTGTGACTCTGTTCTGTTTTGTAATTCAGTTCAAGTGTAACGGTTTTTACATTCCCTCTATAAGTGACACCTTATGAGAAGTGTCCTTTTCTGTGTGACTTATTTCACTTAGAATCGTCATACCTAAATCCACTCATCATGCTGCTACTAGCCTTATGACATTGATTTCATGGCTGAGTGATATTCCACTGTACATAAGGACCACAACTTTTTTATCCATTTTTCGCTTTCCTGGGATATTTAAGGTGGAATGAAGTGGAGGTCCTTGTCAACAGAGCAGCCCTAAACTTTGGGGTTCTTGTGTCTTGCTGATTTTTAATTTTCCCACTTGATACCCCCATGCGTGGAAGTGCCCTATGCTCTCTAAGCTGTGTTTTTTAGATGTTTCAGAACACACCGTACACTTCTCCAGAGTGGCTGTTGGCAATTTACATCCCGCCCATCAGTGTAGCAAGGCTCCCATTTCTCCATGGCCTGTCCTGCATTTCTGGTTTTGACACTTTTTTCAGCATGGCCCTTTTGACCGATGGGAAGCGAGACTTCTTTGTAGCACTGATTTGCCTTTCCAGGTTGCTTGGTTGGCCAAAAAGGGCGTATGCGTTTTTTCTTGAATATATTCAGCAAAAAACGCATACGCCCTTTTTGGCCAAGGGCATCATTGTCAACGTTTTGCCGCTTTTCATGTGCTTTAAAGGCGATTCGAATCTACCTCCTGAAATCTGTTTCCTGCAATTCTGCCTTGATTTCAAATCCTCTTCTTTGCCTTCCCTCAATATATTTGTGGACGAGAGTTATCATTTATAACTGTGCAGGTTTGTGAATTGCAGTGCCCTGAAGCTCCATTTTACAACTCGCTTTTTTGGGAGGTGGCCGCAAAAGCGCAGGATGGCTTCAGGCCCTTTTCTGGTTCCGGGGTGCAGGCTGAGCCTGTGGTTAATTCTTTTTCCTGATGGGAAAATAGAGTGACCTGTGCCTGTCCCAACACCAAGAGCTAATCTCTCATTGGTTCCCCGTCTTCCCGTTCATCCTCAGGACAAATTGCAACCTGTATGGAACAGGAGGTTAAAGGTGCTGATGCTCCAAGTAGGGAGATTGCTAGTAAAGTGGCTGGAATGGCGAACCCGAGCACAAGGAGATGAGAAATGAGGTGCGTTTTAGAAACCTTTCCCCATCACACGGTGTACCATCTTCTGGGTTTCTCATGCATGTTTTCGATGTAGGAAGATGCCCTTGAACCTGGAGATTTGGGACCCATGCGATGGGTAGCACGCAGTATTACTTTAAAGGGTCTGCGTTTGCTCACCCAACTTCACCAAACCTCTCAGCCCCAAGAGTGTCCACCCTTATGTCTCATCCAGCTGTGGGTCTAGATATGGTCAATCCAGGTTGCATCACAGCCCCTGAACGAATTGTGTAAGAATTTCTCTCTCTTTCACTGTCTTTGTTTCATGGGTTTTTAAAAGTAATTTATTTTTATAATGGGGTTTAGCTGCTTTTCACGGCTGTGTTTATGCCGCTTTACACCCACTTGACACACTAACAGAGAGATATCAATACATAGGTTTTAAGATTATTACTAGTCAGATATATTCTTGTGCGGTGAATCGGGCGTGTTGAGTCCAGTTCTCTGAGCAAGGAGTAGGTCTTGTCTATTACATATTGGGTTTATGGAACGGTATCTGAGCTAATTTGAAACTCTTGTTTTATGTATCACCCCACCTCACCTTTCCCGTTAAGCAGCCATAGTGTGTTTTCTGCACGTGTGACTCTGTTCTGTTTTGTAATTCAGTTCAAGTGTAACGGTTTTTACATTTTCTCTATAAGTGACACCTTATGAGAAGTGTCCTTTTCTGTGTGACTTATTTCACTTAGAATCGTCGTACCTAAATCCACTCATCATGCCGCTACTAGCCTTATGACATTGATTTCATGGCTGAGTGATATTCCATTGTACATAAGGACCACAACTTTTTTATCCATTTTTCGCTTTCCTGGGATCTTTAATGTGGAATGAAGTGGAGGTCCTTGTCAACAGAGCAGCCCTAATCTTTGGGGTTCTTGTGTCTTGCTGATTTTTAATTTTCCCACTTTATACCCCCATGCGTGGGAGTGCCCTATGCTCTCTAAGCTGTGTTTTTTAGATGTTTCAGAACACACCGTACACTTCTCCAGAGTGGCTGTTGGCAATTTACATACCACCCATCAGTGTAGCAAGGCTCCCATTTCTCCATGGCCTGTCCTGCATTTCTGGTTTTGACACTTTTTTCAGCATGGCCCTTTTGACCGATGGGAAGCGAGACTTCTTTGTAGCGCTGATTTGCCTTTCCACGTTGCTCGGTTGGCCAAAAAGGGCGTATGCGTTTTTTCCTGAATATATTCAGGAAAAAACGCATACGCCCTTTTTGGCCAAGGGCATCATTGTCAACGTTTTGCTGCTTTTCATGTGCTTTAAAGGCGATTCGAATCTACCTCCTGAAATCTGTTTCCTGCAATTCTGCCTTGATTTCAAATCCTCTTCTTTGCCTTCCCTCAATATATTTGTGGACGAGAGTTATCATTTATAACTCTGCAGGTTTGTGAATTGCAGTTCCCTGAAGCTCCATTTTACAACTCGCTTTTTTGGGAGCTGGCCGCAAAAGCGCAGGATGGCTTCAGGCCCTGTTCTGGTTCCGGGGTGCAGGCTGAGCCTGTGGTTAATTCTTCTTCCTGATGGGAAAATAGAGTGACCTGTGCCTGTCCCAACACCAAGAGCTAGTCTCTCATTGGTTCCCCGTCTTCCCGTTCATCCTCAGGACAAACTGCAACCTGTATGGAACAGGAGGTTAAAGGTGCTGATGCTCCAAGTAGGGAGATTGCTAGTAAAGTGGCTGGAATGGCGAACCCGAGCACAAGGAGATGAGAAATGAGGTGCGTTTTAGAAACCTTTCCCCATCACACTGTGTACCATCTTCTGGGTTTCTCATGCATGTTTTCGATGTAGGAAGATGCCCTTGAACCTGGAGATTTGGGACCCATGCGATGGGTAGCACGCAGTATTACTTTAAAGGGTCTGCGTTTGCTCACCCAACCTCACCAAACCTCTCAGCCCCAAGAGTGTCCACCCTTATGTCTCATCCAGCTGTGGGTCTAGATATGGTCAATCCAGGTTGCATCACAGCCCCTGAACGAATTGTGTAAGAATTTCTCTCTCTTTCCCTGTCTTTGTTTCCTGGGTTTTTAAAAGTAATTTATTTTTATAATGGGGTTTAGCTGCTTTTCACGGCTGTGTTTATGCCGCTTTACACCCACTTGACACACTAACAGAGAGATATCAATACATAGGTTTTAAGATTATTACTAGTCAGTTATATTCTTGTGCGGTGAATCGGGCGTGTTGAGTCCAGTTCTCTGAGCAAGGAGTAGGTCTTGTCTATTACATATTGGGTTTATGGAACGGTATCTGAGCTAATTTGAAACTCTTGTTTTATGTATCACCCCACCTCACCTTTCCCGTTAAGCAGCCATAGTGTATTTTCTGCATGTGTGACTCCGTTCTGTTTTGTAATTCAGTTCAAGTGTAACAGTTTTTACATTCCCTCTATAAGTGACACCTTATGAGAAGTGTCCTTTTCTGTGTGACTTATTTCACTTAGAATCGTCATACCTAAATCCACTCATCATGCTGCTACTAGCCTTATGACATTGATTTCATGGCTGAGTGATATTCCACTGTACATAAGGACCACAACTTTTTTATCCATTTTTCGCTTTCCTGGGATATTTAAGGTGGAATGAAGTGGAGGTCCTTGTCAACAGAGCAGCCCTAAACTTTGGGGTTCTTGTGTCTTGCTGATTTTTAATTTTCCCACTTTATACCCCCATGCGTGGAAGTGCCCTATGCTCTCTAAGCTGTGTTTTTTAGATTTTTCAGAACACACCGTACACTTCTCCAGAGTGGCTGTTGGCAATTTACATCCCGCCCATCAGTGTAGCAAGGCTCCCATTTCTCCATGGCCTGTCCTGCATTTTTGGTTTTGACACTTTTTTCAGCATGGCCCTTTTGACTGATGGGAAGCGAGACTTCTTTGTAGCGCTGATTTGCCTTTCCAGGTTGCTTGGTTGGCCGAAAAGGGCGTATGCGTTTTTTCCTGAATATATTCAGGAAAAAACGCATACGCTCTTTTTGGCCAAGGGCATCATTGTCAACGTTTTGCTGCTTTTCATGTGCTTTAAAGGCGATTCGAATCTACCTCCTGAAATCTGTTTCCTGCAATTCTGCCTTGATTTCAAATCCTCTTCTTTGCCTTCCCTCATTATATTTGTGGACGAGAGTTATCATTTATAACTCTGCAGGTTTGTGAATTGCAGTGCCCTGAAGCTCCATTTTACAACTCGCTTTTTTGGGAGCTGGCCGCAAAAGCGCAGGATGGCTTCAGGCCCTTTTCTGGTTCCGGGGTGCAGGCTGAGCCTGTGGTTAATTCTTCTTCCTGATGGGAAAATAGAGTGACCTGTGCCTGTCCCAACACCAAGAGCTAATCTCTCATTGGTTCCCCGTCTTCCCGTTCATCCTCAGGACAAACTGCAACCTGTATGGAACAGGAGGTTAAAGGTGCTGATGCTCCAAGTAGGGAGATTGCTAGTAAAGTGGCTGGAATGGCGAACCCGAGCACAAGGAGATGAGAAATGAGGTGCGTTTTAGAAACCTTTCCCCATCACACTGTGTACCATCTTCTGGGTTTCTCATGCATGTTTTCGATGTAGGAAGATGCCCTTGAACCTGGAGATTTGGGACCCATGCGATGGGTAGCACGCAGTATTACTTTAAAGGGTCTGCGTTTGCTCACCCAACCTCACCAAACCTCTCAGCCCCAAGAGTGTCCACCCTTATGTCTCATCCAGCTGTGGGTCTAGATATGGTCAATCCAGGTTGCATCACAGCCCCTGAACGAATTGTGTAAGAATTTCTCTCTCTTTCCCTGTCTTTGTTTCCTGGGTTTTTAAAAGTAATTTATTTTTATAATGGGGTTTAGCTGCTTTTCACGGCTGTGTTTATGCCGCTTTACACCCACTTGACACACTAACAGAGAGATATCAATACATAGGTTTTAAGATTATTACTAGTCAGTTATATTCTTGTGCGGTGAATCGGGCGTGTTGAGTCCAGTTCTCTGAGCAAGGAGTAGGTCTTGTCTATTACATATTGGGTTTATGGAACGGTATCTAAGCTAATTTGAAACTCTTGTTTTATGTATCACCCCACCTCACCTTTCCCGTTAAGCAGCCATAGTGTATTTTCTGCATGTGTGACTCTGTTCTGTTTTGTAATTCAGTTCAAGTGTAACAGTTTTTACATTCCCTCTATAAGTGACACCTTATGAGAAGTGTCCTTTTCTGTGTGACTTATTTCACTTAGAATCGTCATACCTAAATCCACTCATCATGCTGCTACTAGCCTTATGACATTGATTTCATGGCTGAGTGATATTCCACTGTACATAAGGACCACAACTTTTTTATCCATTTTTCGCTTTCCTGGGATATTTAAGGTGGAATGAAGTGGAGGTCCTTGTCAACAGAGCAGCCCTAAACTTTGGGGTTCTTGTGTCTTGCTGATTTTTAATTTTCCCACTTTATACCCCCATGCGTGGAAGTGCCCTATGCTCTCTAAGCTGTGTTTTTTAGATGTTTCAGAACACACCGTACACTTCTCCAGAGTGGCTGTTGGCAATTTACATCCCGCCCATCAGTGTAGCAAGGCTCCCATTTCTCCATGGCCTGTCCTGCATTTCTGGTTTTGACACTTTTTTCAGCATGGCCCTTTTGACCGATGGGAAGCGAGACTTCTTTGTCGCGCTGATTTGCCTTTCCAGGTTGCTTGGTTGGCCAAAAAGGGCGTATGCGTTTTTTCCTGAATATATTCAGGAAAAAACGCATACGCCCTTTTTGGCCAAGGGCATCATTGTCAACGTTTTGCTGCTTTTCATGTGCTTTAAAGGCGATTCGAATCCACCTCCTGAAATCTGTTTCCTGCAATTCTGCCTTGATTTCAAATCCTCTTCTTTGCCTTCCCTCAATATATTTGTGGACGAGAGTTATCATTTATAACTGTGCAGGTTTGTGAATTGCAGTGCCCTGAAGTTCCATTTTACAACTCGCTTTTTTGGGAGCCGGCCGCAAAAGCGCAGGGTGGCTTCAGGCCCTGTTCTGGTTCCGGGGGGCAGGCTGAGCCTGTGGTTAATTCTTCTTCCTGATGGGAAAATAGAGTGACCTGTGCCTGTCCCAACACCAAGAGCTAGTCTCTCATTGGTTCCCCGTCTTCCCGTTCATCCTCAGGACAAATTGCAACCTGTATGGAACAGGAGGTTAAAGGTGCTGATGCTCCAAGTAGGGAGATTGCTAGTAAAGTGGCTGGAATGGCGAACCCGAGCAAAAGGAGATGAGAAATGAGGTGCGTTTTAGAAACCTTTCCCCATCACACGGTGTACCATCTTCTGGGTTTCTCATGCATGTTTTCGATGTAGGAAGATGCCCTTGAACCTGGAGATTTGGGACCCATGCGATGGGTAGCACGCAGTATTACTTTAAAGGGTCTGCGTTTGCTCACCCAACCTCACCAAACCTCTCAGCCCCAAGAGTGTCCACCCTTATGTCTCATCCAGCTGTGTGTCTACATATGGTCAATCCAGGTTGCATCACAGCCCCTGAACGAATTGTGTAAGAATTTCTCTCTCTTTCCCTGTCTTTGTTTCCTGGGTTTTTAAAAGTAATTTATTTTTATAATGGGGTATAGCTGCTTTTCACGGCTGTGTTTATGCCGCTTTACCCCCACTTGACACACTAACAGAGAGATATCAATACATAGGTTTTAAGATTATTACTAGTCAGATATATTCTTGTGCGGTGAATCGGGCGTGTTGAGTCCAGTTCTCTGAGCTTGGAGTAGGTCTTGTCTATTACATATTGGGTTTATGGAACGGTATCTGAGCTAATTTGAAACTCTTGTTTTATGTATCACCCCACCTCACCTTTCCCGTTAAGCAGCCATAGTGTGTTTTCTGCATGTGTGACTCTGTTCTGTTTTGTAATTCAGTTCAAGTGTAACGGCTTTTACATTCCCTCTATAAGTGACACCTTATGAGAAGTGTCCTTTTCTGTGTGACTTATTTCACTTAGAATCGTCGTACCTAAATCCACTCATCATGCCGCTACAAGCCTTATGACATTGATTTCATGGCTGAGTGATATTCCATTGTACATAAGGAACACAAATTTTTTATCCATTTTTCGCTTTCCTGGGATATTTAAGGTGGAATGAAGTGGAGGTCCTTGTCAACAGAGCAGCCCTAAACTTTGGGGTTCTTGTGTCTTGCTGATTTTTAATTTTCCCACTTTATACCCCCATGCGTGGAAGTGCCCTATGCTCTCTAAGCTGTGTTTTTTAGATGTTTCAGAACACACCGTACACTTCTCCAGAGTGGCTGTTGGCAATTTACATCCCGCCCATCAGTGTAGCAAGGCCCCCATTTCTCCATGGCCTGTCCTGCATTTCTGGTTTTGACACTTTTTTCAGCATGGCCCTTTTGACCGATGGGAAGCGAGACTTCTTTGTAGCGCTGATTTGCCTTTCCAGGTTGCTTGGTTGGCCAAAAAGGGCGTATGCGTTTTTTCCTGAATATATTCAGGAAAAAACGCATACGCCGTTTTTGGCCAAGGGCATCATTGTCAACGTTTTCCTGCTTTTCATGTGCTTTAAAGGCGATTCGAATCTACCTCCTGAAATCTGTTTCCTGCAATTCTGCCTTGATTTCAAATCCTCTTCTTTGCCTTCCCTCAATATATTTGTGGACGAGAGTTATCATTTATAACTGTGCAGGTTTGTGAATTGCAGTGCCCTGAAGCTCCATTTTACAACTCGCTTTTTTGGGAGCTGGCCGCAAATGCGCAGGATGGCTTCAGGCCCTGTTCTGGTTCCGGGGGGCAGGCTGAGCCTGTGGTTAATTCTTCTTCCTGATGGGAAAATAGAGTGACCTGTGCCTGTCCCAACACCAAGAGCTAGTCTCTCATTGGTTCCCCGTCTTCCCGTTCATCCTCAGGACAAATTGCAACCTGTATGGAACAGGAGGTTAAAGGTGCTGATGCTCCAAGTAGGGAGATTGCTAGTAAAGTGGCTGGAATGGCGAACCCGAGCAAAAGGAGATGAGAAATGAGGTGCGTTTTAGAAACCTTTCCCCATCACACGGTGTACCATCTTCTGGGTTTCTCATGCATGTTTTCGATGTAGGAAGATGCCCTTGAACCTGGAGATTTGGGACCCATGCGATGGGTAGCACGCAGTATTACTTTAAAGGGTCTGCGTTTGCTAACCCAACCTCACCAAACCTCTCAGCCCCAAGAGTGTCCACCCTTATGTCTCATCCAGCTGTGGGTCTAGATATGGTCAATCCAGGTTGCATCACAGCCCCTGAACGAATTGTGTAAGAATTTCTCTCTCTTTCACTGTCTTTGTTTCATGGGTTTTTAAAAGTAATTTCTTTTTATAATGGGGTTTAGCTGCTTTTCACGGCTGTGTTTATGCCGCTTTACACCCACTTGACACACTAACAGAGAGATATCAATACATAGGTTTTAAGATTATTACTAGTCAGATATATTCTTGTGCGGTGAATCGGGCGTGTTGAGTCCAGTTCTCTGAGCTTGGAGTAGGTCTTGTCTATTACATATTGGGTTTATGGAACGGTATCTGAGCTAATTTGAAACTCTTGTTTTATGTATCACCCCACCTCACCTTTCCCGTTAAGCAGCCATAGTGTGTTTTCTGCATGTGTGACTCTGTTCTGTTTTGTAATTCAGTTCAAGTGTAACGGCTTTTACATTCCCTCTATAAGTGACACCTTATGAGAAGTGTACTTTTCTGTGTGACTTATTTCACTTAGAATCGTCGTACCTAAATCCACTCATCATGCCGCTACAAGCCTTATGACATTGATTTCATGGCTGAGTGATATTCCATTGTACATAAGGAACACAAATTTTTTATCCATTTTTCGCTTTCCTGGGATATTTAAGGTGGAATGAAGTGGAGGTCCTTGTCAACAGAGCAGCCCTAAACTTTGGGGTTCTTGTGTCTTGCTGATTTTTAATTTTCCCACTTTATACCCCCATGCGTGGAAGTGCCCTATGCTCTCTAAGCTGTGTTTTTTAGATGTTTCAGAACACACCGTACACTTCTCCAGAGTGGCTGTTGGCAATTTACATCCCGCCCATCAGTGTAGCAAGGCCCCCATTTCTCCATGGCCTGTCCTGCATTTCTGGTTTTGACACTTTTTTCAGCATGGCCCTTTTGACCGATGGGAAGCGAGACTTCTTTGTAGCGCTGATTTGCCTTTCCAGGTTGCTTGGTTGGCCAAAAAGGGCGTATGCGTTTTTTCCTGAATATATTCAGGAAAAAACGCATACGCCGTTTTTGGCCAAGGGCATCATTGTCAACGTTTTCCTGCTTTTCATGTGCTTTAAAGGCGATTCGAATCTACCTCCTGAAATCTGTTTCCTGCAATTCTGCCTTGATTTCAAATCCTCTTCTTTGCCTTCCCTCAATATATTTGTGGACAAGAGTTATCATTTATAACTGTGCAGGTTTGTGAATTGCAGTGCCCTGAAGCTCCATTTTACAACTCGCTTTTTTGGGAGCTGGCCGCAAATGCGCAGGATGGCTTCAGGCCCTGTTCTGGTTCCGGGGGGCAGGCTGAGCCTGTGGTTAATTCTTCTTCCTGATGGGAAAATAGAGTGACCTGTGCCTGTCCCAACACCAAGAGCTAGTCTCTCATTGGTTCCCCGTCTTCCCGTTCATCCTCAGGACAAATTGCAACCTGTATGGAACAGGAGGTTAAAGGTGCTGATGCTCCAAGTAGGGAGATTGCTAGTAAAGTGGCTGGAATGGCGAACCCGAGCAAAAGGAGATGAGAAATGAGGTGCGTTTTAGAAACCTTTCCCCATCACACGGTGTACCATCTTCTGGGTTTCTCATGCATGTTTTCGATGTAGGAAGATGCCCTTGAACCTGGAGATTTGGGACCCATGCGATGGGTAGCACGCAGTATTACTTTAAATGGTCTGCGTTTGCTCACCCAACCTCACCAAACCTCTCAGCCCCAAGAGTGTCCACCCTTATGTCTCATCCAGCTGTGGGTCTAGATATGGTCAATCCAGGTTGCATCACAGCCCCTGAACGAATTGTGTAAGAATTTCTCTCTCTTTCCCTGTCTTTGTTTCCTGGGTTTTAAAAAGTAATTTATTTTTATAATGGGGTTTAGCTGCTTTTCACGGCTGTGTTTATGCCGCTTTACACCCACTTGACACACTAACAGAGAGATATCAATACATAGGTTTTAAGATTATTACTAGTCAGTTATATTCTTGTGCGGTGAATCGGGCGTGTTGAGTCCAGTTCTCTGAGCAAGGAGTAGGTCTTGTCTATTACATATTGGGTTTATGGAACGGTATCTGAGCTAATTTGAAACTCTTGTTTTATGTATCACCCCACCTCACCTTTCCCGTTAAGCAGCCATAGTGTATTTTCTGCATGTGTGACTCTGTTCTGTTTTGTAATTCAGTTCAAGTGTAACAGTTTTTACATTCCCTCTATAAGTGACACCTTATGAGAAGTGTCCTTTTCTGTGTGACTTATTTCACTTAGAATCGTCATACCTAAATCCACTCATCATGCTGCTACTAGCCTTATGACATTGATTTCATGGCTGAGTGATATTCCACTGTACATAAGGACCACAACTTTTTTATCCATTTTTCGCTTTCCTGGGATATTTAAGGTGGAATGAAGTGGAGGTCCTTGTCAACAGAGCAGCCCTAAACTTTGGGGTTCTTGTGTCTTGCTGATTTTTAATTTTCCCACTTTATACCCCCATGCGTGGAAGTGCCCTATGCTCTCTAAGCTGTGTTTTTTAGATGTTTCAGAACACACCGTACACTTCTCCAGAGTGGCTGTTGGCAATTTACATCCCGCCCATCAGTGTAGCAAGGCTCCCATTTCTCCATGGCCTGTCCTGCATTTCTGGTTTTGACACTTTTTTCAGCATGGCCCTTTTGACCGATGGGAAGCGAGACTTCTTTGTCGCGCTGATTTGCCTTTCCAGGTTGCTTGGTTGGCCAAAAAGGGCGTATGCGTTTTTTCCTGAATATATTCAGGAAAAAACGCATACGCCCTTTTTGGCCAAGGGCATCATTGTCAACGTTTTGCTGCTTTTCATGTGCTTTAAAGGCGATTCGAATCCACCTCCTGAAATCTGTTTCCTGCAATTCTGCCTTGATTTCAAATCCTCTTCTTTGCCTTCCCTCAATATATTTGTGGACGAGAGTTATCATTTATAACTGTGCAGGTTTGTGAATTGCAGTGCCCTGAAGTTCCATTTTACAACTCGCTTTTTTGGGAGCCAGCCGCAAAAGCGCAGGATGGCTTCAGGCCCTGTTCTGGTTCCGGGGGGCAGGCTGAGCCTGTGGTTAATTCTTCTTCCTGATGGGAAAATAGAGTGACCTGTGCCTGTCCCAACACCAAGAGCTAGTCTCTCATTGGTTCCCCGTCTTCCCGTTCATCCTCAGGACAAATTGCAACCTGTATGGAACAGGAGGTTAAAGGTGCTGATGCTCCAAGTAGGGAGATTGCTAGTAAAGTGGCTGGAATGGCGAACCCGAGCAAAAGGAGATGAGAAATGAGGTGCGTTTTAGAAACCTTTCCCCATCACACGGTGTACCATCTTCTGGGTTTCTCATGCATGTTTTCGATGTAGGAAGATGCCCTTGAACCTGGAGATTTGGGACCCATGCGATGGGTAGCACGCAGTATTACTTTAAAGGGTCTGCGTTTGCTCACCCAACCTCACCAAACCTCTCAGCCCCAAGAGTGTCCACCCTTATGTCTCATCCAGCTGTGGGTCTACATATGGTCAATCCAGGTTGCATCACAGCCCCTGAACGAATTGTGTAAGAATTTCTCTCTCTTTCCCTGTCTTTGTTTCCTGGGTTTTTAAAAGTAATTTATTTTTATAATGGGGTATAGCTGCTTTTCACGGCTGTGTTTATGCCGCTTTACCCCCACTTGACACACTAACAGAGAGATATCAATACATAGGTTTTAAGATTATTACTAGTCAGATATATTCTTGTGCGGTGAATCGGGCGTGTTGAGTCCAGTTCTCTGAGCTTGGAGTAGGTCTTGTCTATTACATATTGGGTTTATGGAACGGTATCTGAGCTAATTTGAAACTCTTGTTTTATGTATCACCCCACCTCACCTTTCCCGTTAAGCAGCCATAGTGTGTTTTCTGCATGTGTGACTCTGTTCTGTTTTGTAATTCAGTTCAAGTGTAACGGCTTTTACATTCCCTCTATAAGTGACACCTTATGAGAAGTGTCCTTTTCTGTGTGACTTATTTCACTTAGAATCGTCGTACCTAAATCCACTCATCATGCCGCTACTAGCCTTATGACATTGATTTCATGGCTGAGTGATATTCCATTGTACATAAGCAACACAACTTTTTTATCCATTTTTCGCTTTCCTGGGATATTTAAGGTGGAATGAAGTGGAGGTCCTTGTCAACAGAGCAGCCCTAAACTTTGGGGTTCTTGTGTCTTGCTGATTTTTAATTTTCCCACTTTATACCCCCATGCGTGGAAGTGCCCTATGCTCTCTAAGCTGTGTTTTTTAGATGTTTCAGAACACACCGTACACTTCTCCAGAGTGGCTGTTGGCAATTTACATCCCGCCCATCAGTGTAGCAAGGCCCCCATTTCTCCATGGCCTGTCCTGCATTTCTGGTTTTGACACTTTATTCAGCATGGCCCTTTTGACCGATGGGAAGCGAGACTTCTTTGTAGCGCTGATTTGCCTTTCCAGGTTGCTTGGTTGGCCAAAAAGGGCGTATGCGTTTTTTCCTGAATATATTCAGGAAAAAACGCATACGCCGTTTTTGGCCAAGGGCATCATTGTCAACGTTTTCCTGCTTTTCATGTGCTTTAAAGGCGATTCGAATCTACCTCCTGAAATCTGTTTCCTGCAATTCTGCCTTGATTTCAAATCCTCTTCTTTGCCTTCCCTCAATATATTTGTGGACGAGAGTTATCATTTATAACTGTGCAGGTTTGTGAATTGCAGTGCCCTGAAGCTCCATTTTACAACTCGCTTTTTTGGGAGCTGGCCGCAAATGCGCAGGATGTCTTCAGGCCCTGTTCTGGTTCCGGGGGGCAGGCTGAGCCTGTGGTTAATTCTTCTTCCTGATGGGAAAATAGAGTGACCTGTGCCTGTCCCAACACCAAGAGCTAGTCTCTCATTGGTTCCCCGTCTTCCCGTTCATCCTCAGGACAAATTGCAACCTGTATGGAACAGGAGGTTAAAGGTGCTGATGCTCCAAGTAGGGAGATTGCTAGTAAAGTGGCTGGAATGGCGAACCCGAGCAAAAGGAGATGAGAAATGAGGTGCGTTTTAGAAACCTTTCCCCATCACACGGTGTACCATCTTCTGGGTTTCTCATGCATGTTTTCGATGTAGGAAGATGCCCTTGAACCTGGAGATTTGGGACCCATGCGATGGGTAGCACGCAGTATTACTTTAAAGGGTCTGCGTTTGCTCACCCAACCTCACCAAACCTCTCAGCCCCAAGAGTGTCCACCCTTATGTCTCATCCAGCTGTGGGTCTACATATGGTCAATCCAGGTTGCATCACAGCCCCTGAACGAATTGTGTAAGAATTTCTCTCTCTTTCCCTGTCTTTGTTTCCTGGGTTTTTAAAAGTAATTTATTTTTATAATGGGATTTAGCTGCTTTTCACGGCTGTGTTTATGCCGCTTTACACCCACTTGACACACTAACAGAGAGATATCAATACATAGGTTTTAAGATTATTACTAGTCAGATATATTCTTGTGCGGTGAATCGGGCGTGTTGAGTCCAGTTCTCTGAGCTTGGAGTAGGTCTTGTCTATTACATATTGGGTTTATGGAACGGTATCTGAGCTAATTTGAAACTCTTGTTTTATGTATCACCCCACCTCACCTTTCCCGTTAAGCAGCCATAGTGTGTTTTCTGCATGTGTGACTCTGTTCTGTTTTGTAATTCAGTTCAAGTGTAACGGCTTTTACATTCCCTCTATAAGTGACACCTTATGAGAAGTGTCCTTTTCTGTGTGACTTATTTCACTTAGAATCGTCGTACCTAAATCCACTCATCATGCCGCTACTAGCCTTATGACATTGATTTCATGGCTGAGTGATATTCCATTGTACATAAGGAACACAACTTTTTTATCCATTTTTCGCTTTCCTGGGATATTTAAGGTGGAATGAAGTGGAGGTCCTTGTCAACAGAGCAGCCCTAAACTTTGGGGTTCTTGTGTCTTGCTGATTTTTAATTTTCCCACTTTATACCCCCATGCGTGGAAGTGCCCTATGCTCTCTAAGCTGTGTTTTTTAGATGTTTCAGAACACACCGTACACTTCTCCAGAGTGGCTGTTGGCAATTTACATCCCGCCCATCAGTGTAGCAAGGCCCCCATTTCTCCATGGCCTGTCCTGCATTTCTGGTTTTGACACTTTTTTCAGCATGGCCCTTTTGACCGATGGGAAGCGAGACTTCTTTGTAGCGCTGATTTGCCTTTCCAGGTTGCTTGGTTGGCCAAAAAGGGCGTATGCGTTTTTTCCTGAATATATTCAGGAAAAAACGCATACGCCGTTTTTGGCCAAGGGCATCATTGTCAACGTTTTCCTGATTTTCATGTGCTTTAAAGGCGATTCGAATCTACCTCCTGAAATCTGTTTCCTGCAATTCTGCCTTGATTTCAAATCCTCTTCTTTGCCTTCCCTCAATATATTTGTGGACGAGAGTTATCATTTATATCTCTGCAGGTTTGTGAATTGCAGTGCCCTGAAGCTCCATTTTACAGCTCGCTTTTTCGGGAGCTGGCCGCAAAAGCGCAGGATGGCTTCAGGCCCTGTTCTGGTTCCGGGGGGCAGGCTGAGCCAGTGGTTAATTCTTCATCCTGATGGGAAAATAGAGTGACCTGTGCCTGTCCCAACACCAAGAGCTAGTCTCTCATTGGTTCCCCGTCTTCCCGTTCATCCTCAGGACAAATTGCAACCTGTACGGAATAGGAGGTTAAAGGTGCTGATGCTCCAAGTAGGGAGATTGCTAGTAAAGTGGCTGGAATGGCGAACCCGAGCACAAGGAGATGAGAAATGAGGTGCGTTTTAGAAACCTTTCCCCATCACACGGTGTACCATCTTCTGGGTTTCTCATGCATGTTTTCGATGTAGGAAGATGCCCTTGAACCTGGAGATTTGGGACCCATGCGATGGGTAGCACGCAGTATTACTTTAAAGGGTCTGCGTTTGCTCACCCAACCTCACCAAACCTCTCAGCCCCAAGAGTGTCCACCCTTATGTCTCATCCAGCTGTGGGTCTAGATATGGTCAATCCAGGTTGCATCACAGCCCCTGAACGAATTGTGTAAGAATTTCTCTCTCTTTCCCTGTCTTTGTTTCCTGGGTTTTTAAAAGTAATTTATTTTTATAATGGGGTTTAGCTGCTTTTCACGGCTGTGTTTATGCCGCTTTACACCCACTTGACACACTAACAGAGAGATATCAATACATAGGTTTTAAGATTATTACTAGTCAGTTATATTCTTGTGCGGTGAATCGGGCGTGTTGAGTCCAGTTCTCTGAGCAAGGAGTAGGTCTTGTCTATTACATATTGGGTTTATGGAACGGTATCTGAGCTAATTTGAAACTCTTGTTTTATGTATCACCCCACCTCACCTTTCCCGTTAAGCAGCCATAGTGTATTTTCTGCATGTGTGACTCTGTTCTGTTTTGTAATTCAGTTCAAGTGTAACGGTTTTTACATTCCCTCTATAAGTGACACCTTATGAGAAGTGTCCTTTTCTGTGTGACTTATTTCACTTAGAATCGTCATACCTAAATCCACTCATCATGATGCTACTAGCCTTATGACATTGATTTCATGGCTGAGTGATATTCCACTGTACATAAGGACCACAACTTTTTTATCCATTTTTCGCTTTCCTGGGATATTTAAGGTGGAATGAAGTGGAGGTCCTTGTCAACAGAGCAGCCCTAAACTTTGGGGTTCTTGTGTCTTGCTGATTTTTAATTTTCCCACTTTATACCCCCATGCGTGGAAGTGTCCTATGCTCTCTAAGCTGTGTTTTTTAGATGTTTCAAAACACACCGTACACTTCTCCAGAGTGGCTGTTGGCAATTTACATCCCGCCCATCAGTGTAGCAAGGCTCCCATTTCTCCATGGCCTGTCCTGCATTTTTGGTTTTGACACTTTTTTCAGCATGGCCCTTTTGACCGATGGGAAGCGAGACTTCTTTGTAGCGCTGATTTGCCTTTCCAGGTTGCTTGGTTGGCCAAAAAGGGCGTATGCGTTTTTTCCTGAATATATTCAGGAAAAAACGCATACGCCGTTTTTGGCCAAGGGCATCATTGTCAACGTTTTGCTGCTTTTCATGTGCTTTAAAGGCGATTCGAATCTACCTCCTGAAATCTGTTTCCTGCAATTCTGCCTTGATTTCAAATCCTCTTCTTTGCCTTCCCTCAATATATTTGTGGACGAGAGTTATCATTTATAACTGTGCAGGTTTGTGAATTGCAGTGCCCTGAAGCTCCATTTTACAACTCGCTTTTTTGGGAGGTGGCCTCAAAAGCGCAGGATGGCTTCAGGCCCTGTTCTGGTTCCGGGGGGCAGGCTGAGCCTGTGGTTAATTCTTGTTCCTGATGGGAAAATAGAGTGACCTGTGCCTGTCCCAACACCAAGAGCTAGTCTCTCATTGGTTCCCCGTCTTCCCGTTCATCCTCAGGACAAATTGCAACCTGTATGGAACAGGAGGTTAAAGGTGCTGATGCTCCAAGTAGGGAGATTGCTAGTAAAGTGGCTGGAATGGCGAACCCGAGCAAAAGGAGATGAGAAATGAGGTGCGTTTTAGAAACCTTTCCCCATCACACGGTGTACCATCTTCTGGGTTTCTCATGCATGTTTTCGATGTAGGAAGATGCCCTTGAACCTGGAGATTTGGGACCCATGCGATGGGTAGCACGCAGTATTACTTTAAAGGGTCTGCGTTTGCTCACCCAACCTCACCAAACCTCTCAGCCCCAAGAGTGTCCACCCTTATGTCTCATCCAGCTGTGGGTCTACATATGGTCAATCCAGGTTGCATCACAGCCCCTGAACGAATTGTGTAAGAATTTCTCTCTCTTTCCCTGTCTTTGTTTCCTGGGTTTTTAAAAGTAATTTATTTTTATAATGGGATTTAGCTGCTTTTCACGGCTGTGTTTATGCCGCTTTACACCCACTTGACACACTAACAGAGAGATATCAATACATAGGTTTTAAGATTATTACTAGTCAGATATATTCTTGTGCGGTGAATCGGGCGTGTTGAGTCCAGTTCTCTGAGCTTGGAGTAGGTCTTGTCTATTACATATTGGGTTTATGGAACGGTATCTGAGCTAATTTGAAACTCTTGTTTTATGTATCACCCCACCTCACCTTTCCCGTTAAGCAGCCATAGTGTGTTTTCTGCATGTGTGACTCTGTTCTGTTTTGTAATTCAGTTCAAGTGTAACGGCTTTTACATTCCCTCTATAAGTGACACCTTATGAGAAGTGTCCTTTTCTGTGTGACTTATTTCACTTAGAATCGTCGTACCTAAATCCACTCATCATGCCGCTACTAGCCTTATGACATTGATTTCATGGCTGAGTGATATTCCATTGTACATAAGGAACACAACTTTTTTATCCATTTTTCGCTTTCCTGGGATATTTAAGGTGGAATGAAGTGGAGGTCCTTGTCAACAGAGCAGCCCTAAACTTTGGGGTTCTTGTGTCTTGCTGATTTTTAATTTTCCCACTTTATACCCCCATGCGTGGAAGTGCCCTATGCTCTCTAAGCTGTGTTTTTTAGATGTTTCAGAACACACCGTACACTTCTCCAGAGTGGCTGTTGGCAATTTACATCCCGCCCATCAGTGTAGCAAGGCCCCCATTTCTCCATGGCCTGTCCTGCATTTCTGGTTTTGACACTTTTTTCAGCATGGCCCTTTTGACCGATGGGAAGCGAGACTTCTTTGTAGCGCTGATTTGCCTTTCCAGGTTGCTTGGTTGGCCAAAAAGGGCGTATGCGTTTTTTCCTGAATATATTCAGGAAAAAATGCATACGCCGTTTTTGGCCAAGGGCATCATTGTCAACGTTTTCCTGATTTTCATGTGCTTTAAAGGCGATTCGAATCTACCTCCTGAAATCTGTTTCCTGCAATTCTGCCTTGATTTCAAATCCTCTTCTTTGCCTTCCCTCAATATATTTGTGGACGAGAGTTATCATTTATATCTCTGCAGGTTTGTGAATTGCAGTGCCCTGAAGCTCCATTTTACAGCTCGCTTTTTCGGGAGCTGGCCGCAAAAGCGCAGGATGGCTTCAGGCCCTGTTCTGGTTCCGGGGGGCAGGCTGAGCCTGTGGTTAATTCTTCATCCTGATGGGAAAATAGAGTGACCTGTGCCTGTCCCAACACCAAGAGCTAGTCTCTCATTGGTTCCCCGTCTTCCCGTTCATCCTCAGGACAAATTGCAACCTGTACGGAACAGGAGATTAAAGGTGCTGATGCTCCAAGTAGGGAGATTGCTAGTAAAGTGGCTGGAATGGCGAACACGAGCACAAGGAGATGAGAAATGAGGTGCGTTTTAGAAACCTTTCCCCATCACACGGTGTACCATCTTCTGGGTTTCTCATGCATGTTTTCGATGTAGGAAGATGCCCTTGAACCTGGAGATTTGGGACCCATGCGATGGGTAGCACGCAGTATTACTTTAAAGGGTCTGCGTTTGCTCACCCAACCTCACCAAACCTCTCAGCCCCAAGAGTGTCCACCCTTATGTCTCATCCAGCTGTGGGTCTAGATATGGTCAATCCAGGTTGCATCACAGCCCCTGAACGAATTGTGTAAGAATTTCTCTCTCTTTCCCTGTCTTTGTTTCCTGGGTTTTTAAAAGTAATTTATTTTTATAATGGGGTTTAGCTGCTTTTCACGGCTGTGTTTATGCCGCTTTACACCCACTTGACACACTAACAGAGAGATATCAATACATAGGTTTTAAGATTATTACTAGTCAGTTATATTCTTGTGCGGTGAATCGGGCGTGTTGAGTCCAGTTCTCTGAGCAAGGAGTAGGTCTTGTCTATTACATATTGGGTTTATGGAACGGTATCTGAGCTAATTTGAAACTCTTGTTTTATGTATCACCCCACCTCACCTTTCCCGTTAAGCAGCCATAGTGTATTTTCTGCATGTGTGACTCTGTTCTGTTTTGTAATTCAGTTCAAGTGTAACGGTTTTTACATTCCCTCTATAAGTGACACCTTATGAGAAGTGTCCTTTTCTGTGTGACTTATTTCACTTAGAATCGTCATACCTAAATCCACTCATCATGATGCTACTAGCCTTATGACATTGATTTCATGGCTGAGTGATATTCCACTGTACATAAGGACCACAACTTTTTTATCCATTTTTCGCTTTCCTGGGATATTTAAGGTGGAATGAAGTGGAGGTCCTTGTCAACAGAGCAGCCCTAAACTTTGGGGTTCTTGTGTCTTGCTGATTTTTAATTTTCCCACTTTATACCCCCATGCGTGGAAGTGCCCTATGCTCTCTAAGCTGTGTTTTTTAGATGTTTCAAAACACACCGTACACTTCTCCAGAGTGGCTGTTGGCAATTTACATCCCGCCCATCAGTGTAGCAAGGCTCCCATTTCTCCATGGCCTGTCCTGCATTTTTGGTTTTGACACTTTTTTCAGCATGGCCCTTTTGACCGATGGGAAGCGAGTCTTCTTTGTAGCGCTGATTTGCCTTTCCAGGTTGCTTGGTTGGCCAAAAAGGGCGTATGCGTATTTCCTGAATATATTCAGGAAAAAACGCATACGCCCTTTTTGGCCAAGGGCATCATTGTCAACGTTTTGCTGCTTTTCATGTGCTTTAAAGGCGATTCGAATCTACCTCCTGAAATCTGTTTCCTGCAATTCTGCCTTGATTTCAAATCCTCTTCTTTGCCTTCCCTCAATATATTTGTGGATGAGAGTTATCATTTATAACTGTGCAGGTTTGTGAATTGCAGTGCCCTGAAGCTCCATTTTACAACTCGCTTTTTTGGGAGGTGGCCTCAAAAGCGCAGGATGGCTTCAGGCCCTGTTCTGGTTCCGGGGGGCAGGCTGAGCCTGTGGTTAATTCTTGTTCCTGATGGGAAAATAGAGTGACCTGTGCCTGTCCCAACACCAAGAGCTAGTCTCTCATTGGTTCCCCGTTCTCCCGTTCATCCTCAGGACAAATTGCAACCTGTACGGAACAGGAGGTTAAAGGTGTTGATGCTCCAAGTAGGGAGATTGCTAGTAAAGTGGCTGGAATGGCGAACCCGAGCAAAAGGAGATGAGAAATGAGGTGCGTTTTAGAAACCTTTCCCCATCACACGGTGTACCATCTTCTGGGTTTCTCAGGCATGTTTTCGATGTAGGAAGATGCCCTTGAACCTGGCGATTTGGGACCCATGCGATGGGTAGCACGCAGTATTACTTTAAAGGGTCTGCGTTTGCTCACCCAACCTCACCAAACCTCTCAGCCCCAAGAGTGTCCACCCTTATGTCTCATCCAGCTGTGGGTCTAGATATGGTCAATCCAGGTTGCATCACAGCCCCTGAACGAATTGTGTAAGAATTTCTCTCTCTTTCCCTGTCTTTGTTTCCTGGTTTTTTAAAAGTAATTTATTTTTATAATGGGGTTTAGCTGCTTTTTACGGCTGTCTTTATGCCGCTTTACACCCACTTGACACACTAACAGAGAGATATCAATACATAGGTTTTAAGATTATTACTAGTCAGTTATATTCTTGTGCGGTGAATCGGGCGTGTTGAGTCCAGTTCTCTGAGCAAGGAGTAGGTCTTGTCTATTACATATTGAGTTTATGGAACGGTATCTGAGCTAATTTGAAACTGTTGTTTTATGTATCACCCCACCTCACCTTTCCCGTTAAGCAGCCATAGTGTATTTTCTGCATGTGTGACTCTGTTCTGTTTTGTAATTCAGTTCAAGTGTAACAGTTTTTACATTCCCTCTATAAGTGACACCTTATGAGAAGTGTCCTTTTCTGTGTGACTTATTTCACTTAGAATCGTCATACGTAAATCCACTCATCATGCTGCTACTAGCCTTATGACATTGATTTCATGGCTGAGTGATATTCCACTGTACATAAGGACCACAACTTTTTTATCCATTTTTCGCTTTCCTGGGATATTTAAGGTGGAATGAAGTGGAGGTCCTTGTCAACAGAGCAGCCCTAAACTTTGGGGTTCTTGTGTCTTGCTTATTTTTAATTTTCCCACTTTATACCCCCATGCGTGGAAGTGCCCTATGCTCTCTAAGCTGTGTTTTTTAGATGTTTCAGAACACACCGTACACTTCTCCAGAGTGGCTGTTGGCAATTTACATCCCGCCCATCAGTGTAGCAAGGCCCCCATTTCTCCATGGCCTGTCCTGCATTTCTGGTTTTGACACTTTATTCAGCATGGCCCTTTTGACCGATGGGAAGCGAGACTTCTTTGTAGCGCTGATTTGCCTTTCCAGGTTGCTTGGTTGGCCAAAAAGGGCGTATGCGTTTTTTCCTGAATATATTCAGGAAAAAACGCATACGCCGTTTTTGGCCAAGGGCATCATTGTCAACGTTTTCCTGCTTTTCATGTGCTTTAAAGGCGATTCGAATCTACCTCCTGAAATCTGTTTCCTGCAATTCTGCCTTGATTTCAAATCCTCTTCTTTGCCTTCCCTCAATATATTTGGGGACGAGAGTTATCATTTATAACTGTGCAGGTTTGTGAATTGCAGTGCCCTGAAGCTCCATTTTACAACTCGCTTTTTTGGGAGCTGGCCGCAAATGCGCAGGATGGCTTCAGGCCCTGTTCTGGTTCCGGGGGGCAGGCTGAGCCTGTGGTTAATTCTTCTTCCTGATGGGAAAATAGAGTGACCTGTGCCTGTCCCAACACCAAGAGCTAGTCTCTCATTGGTTCCCCGTCTTCCCGTTCATCCTCAGGACAAATTGCAACCTGTATGGAACAGGAGGTTAAAGGTGCTGATGCTCCAAGTAGGGAGATTGCTAGTAAAGTGGCTGGAATGGCGAACCCGAGCACAAGGAGATGAGAAATGAGGTGCGTTTTAGAAACCTTTCCCCATCACACGGTGTACCATCTTCTGGGTTTCTCATGCATGTTTTCGATGTAGGAAGATGCCCTTGAACCTGGAGATTTGGGACCCATGCGATGGGTAGCACGCAGTATTACTTTAAAGGGTCTGCATTTGCTATCCCAACCTCACCAAACCTCTCAGCCCCAAGAGTGTCCACCCTTATGTCTCATCCAGCTGTGGGTCTAGATATGGTCAATCCAGGTTGCATCACAGCCCCTGAACGAATTGTGTAAGAATTTCTCTCTCTTTCACTGTCTTTGTTTCATGGGTTTTTAAAAGTAATTTCTTTTTATAATGGGGTTTAGCTGCTTTTCACGGCTGTGTTTATGCCGCTTTACACCCACTTGACACACTAACAGAGAGATATCAATACATAGGTTTTAAGATTATTACTAGTCAGATATATTCTTGTGCGGTCAATCGGGCGTGTTGAGTCCAGTTCTCTGAGCTTGGAGTAGGTCTTGTCTATTACATATTGGGTTTATGGAACGGTATCTGAGCTAATTTGAAACTCTTGTTTTATGTATCACCCCACCTCACCTTTCCCGTTAAGCAGCCATAGTGTGTTTTCTGCATGTGTGACTCTGTTCTGTTTTGTAATTCAGTTCAAGTGTAACGGCTTTTACATTCCCTCTATAAGTGACACCTTATGAGAAGTGTCCTTTTCTGTGTGACTTATTTCACTTAGAATCGTCGTACCTAAATCCACTCATCATTCCGCTACAAGCCTTATGACATTGATTTCATGGCTGAGTGATATTCCATTGTACATAAGGAACACAAATTTTTTATCCATTTTTCGCTTTCCTGGGATATTTAAGGTGGAATGAAGTGGAGGTCCTTGTCAACAGAGCAGCCCTAAACTTTGGGGTTCTTGTGTCTTGCTGATTTTTAATTTTCCCACTTTATACCCCCATGCGTGGAAGTGCCCTATGCTCTCTAAGCTGTGTTTTTTAGATGTTTCAGAACACACCGTACACTTCTCCAGAGTGGCTGTTGGCAATTTACATCCCGCCCATCAGTGTAGCAAGGCCCCCATTTCTCCATGGCCTGTCCTGCATTTCTGGTTTTGACACTTTTTTCAGCATGGCCCTTTTGACCGATGGGAAGCGAGACTTCTTTGTAGCGCTGATTTGCCTTTCCAGGTTGCTTGGTTGGCCAAAAAGGGCGTATGCGTTTTTTCCTGAATATATTCAGGAAAAAACGCATACGCCGTTTTTGGCCAAGGGCATCATTGTCAACGTTTTCCTGCTTTTCATGTGCTTTAAAGGCGATTCGAATCTACCTCCTGAAATCTGTTTCCTGCAATTCTGCCTTGATTTCAAATCCTCTTCTTTGCCTTCCCTCAATATATTTGTGGACGAGAGTTATCATTTATAACTGTGCAGGTTTGTGAATTGCAGTGCCCTGAAGCTCCATTTTACAACTCGCTTTTTTGGGAGCTGGCCGCAAATGCGCAGGATGGCTTCAGGCCCTGTTCTGGTTCCGGGGGGCAGGCTGAGCCTGTGGTTAATTCTTCTTCCTGATGGGAAAATAGAGTGACCTGTGCCTGTCCCAACACCAAGAGCTAGTCTCTCATTGGTTCCCCGTCTTCCCGTTCATCCTCAGGACAAATTGCAACCTGTATGGAACAGGAGGTTAAAGGTGCTGATGCTCCAAGTAGGGAGATTGCTAGTAAAGTGGCTGGAATGGCGAACCCGAGCACAAGGAGATGAGAAATGCGGTGCGTTTTAGAAACCTTTCCCCATCACACGGTGTACCATCTTCTGGGTTTCTCATGCATGTTTTCGATGTAGGAAGATGCCCTTGAACCTGGAGATTTGGGACCCATGCGATGGGTAGCACGCAGTATTACTTTAAAGGGTCTGCGTTTGCTCACCCAACCTCACCAAACCTCTCAGCCCCAAGAGTGTCCACCCTTATGTCTCATCCAGCTGTGGGTCTAGATATGGTCAATCCAGGTTGCATCACAGCCCCTGAACGAATTGTGTAAGAATTTCTCTCTCTTTCCCTGTCTTTGTTTCCTGGGTTTTTAAAAGTAATTTATTTTTATAATGGGGTTTAGCTGCTTTTCACGGCTGTGTTTATGCCGCTTTACACCCACTTGACACACTAACAGAGAGATATCAATACATAGGTTTTAAGATTATTACTAGTCAGTTATATTCTTGTGCGGTGAATCGGGCGTGTTGAGTCCAGTTCTCTGAGCAAGGAGTAGGTCTTGTCTATTACATATTGGGTTTATGGAACGGTATCTGAGCTAATTTGAAACTCTTGTTTTATGTATCACCCCACCTCACCTTTCCCGTTAAGCAGCCATAGTGTATTTTCTGCATGTGTGACTCTGTTCTGTTTTGTAATTCAGTTCAAGTGTAACGGTTTTTACATTCCCTCTATAAGTGACACCTTATGAGAAGTGTCCTTTTCTGTGTGACTTATTTCACTTAGAATCATCGTACCTAAATCCACTCATCATGCCGCTACTAGCCTTATGACATTGATTTCATGGCTGAGTGATATTCCATTGTACATAAGGAACACAATTTTTTTATCCATTTTTCGCTTTCCTGGGATATTTAAGGTGGAATGAAGTGGAGGTCCTTGTCAACAGAGCAGCCCTAAACTTTGGGGTTCTTGTGTCTTGCTGATTTTTAATTTTCCCACTTTATCCCCCCATGCGTGGAAGTGCCCTATGCTCTCTAAGCTGTGTTTTTTAGATGTTTCAGAACACACCGTACACTTCTCCAGAGTGGCTGTTGGCAATTTACATCCCGCCCATCAGTGTAGCAAGGCTCCCATTTCTCCATGGCCTGTCCTGCATTTCTGGTTTTGACACTTTTTTCAGCATGGCCCTTTTGACCGATGGGAAGCGAGACTTCTTTGTAGCGCTGATTTGCCTTTCCAGGTTGCTTGGTTGGCCAAAAAGAGCGTATGCGTTTTTTCCTGAATATATTCAGGAAAAAACGCATACGCTCTTTTTGGCCAAGGGCATCATTGTCAACGTTTAGCTGCTTTTCATGTGCTTTAAAAGCGATTCGAATCTACCTCCTGAAATCTGTTTCCTGCAATTCTGCCTTGATTATAAATCCTCTTCTTTGCCTTCCCTCAATATATTTGTGGACGAGAGTTATCATTTATAACTCTGCAGGTTTGTGAATTGCAGTTCCCTGAAGCTCCATTTTACAACTCGCTGTTTTGGGAGCTGGCCGCAAAAGCGCAGGATGGCTTCAGGCCCTGTTCTGGTTCCGGGGGGCAGGCTGAGCCTGTGGTTAATTCTTCTTCCTGATGGGAAAATAGAGTGACCTGTGCCTGTCCCAACACCAAGAGCTAATCTCTCATTGGTTCCCCGTCTTCCCGTTCATCCTCAGGACAAATTGCAACCTGTACGGAACAGGAGGTTAAAGGTGCTGATGCTCCAAGTAGGGAGATTGCTAGTAAAGTGGCTGGAATGGCGAACCCGAGCAAAAGGAGATGAGAAATGAGGTGCGTTTTAGAAACCTTTCCCCATCACATGGTGTACCATCTTCTGGGTTTCTCATGCATGTTTTCGATGTAGGAAGATGCCCTTGAACCTGGAGATTTGGGACCCATGCGATGGGTAGCACGCAGTATTACTTTAAAGGGTCTGCGTTTGCTCACCCAACCTCACCAAACCTCTCAGCCCCAAGAGTGTCCAACCTTATGTCTCATCCAGCTGTGGGTCTAGATATGGTCAATCCAGGTTGCATCACAGCCCCTGAACGAATTGTGTAAGAATTTCTCTCTCTTTCACTGTCTTTGTTTCATGGGTTTTTAAAAGTAATTTATTTTTATAATGGGGTTTTCCTGCTTTTCACGGCTGTGTTTATGCTGCTTTACACCCACTTGACACACTAACAGAGAGATATCAATACATAGGTTTTAAGATTATTACTAGTCAGATATATTCTTGTGCGGTGAATCGGGCGTGTTGAGTCCAGTTCTCTGAGCAAGGAGTAGGTCTTGTCTATTACATATTGGGTTTATGGAACGGTATCTGAGCTAATTTGAAACTCTTGTTTTATGTATCACCCCACCTCACCTTTCCCGTTAAGCAGCCATAGTGTGTTTTCTGCATGTGTGACTCTGTTCTGTTTTGTAATTCAGTTCAAGTGTAACGGCTTTTACATTCCCTCTATAAGTGACACCTTATGAGAAGTGTCCTTTTCTGTGTGACTTATTTCACTTAGAATCGTCGTACCTAAATCCACTCATCATGCCGCTACTAGCCTTATGACATTGATTTCATGGCTGAGTGATATTCCATTGTACATAAGGACCACAACTTTTTTATCCATTTTTCGCTTTCCTGGGATCTTTAAGGTGGAATGAAGTGGAGGTCCTTGTCAACAGAGCAGCCCTAAACTTTGGGGTTCTTGTGTCTTGCTGATTTTTAATTTTCCCACTTTATACCCCCATGCGTGGGAGTGCCCTCTGCTCTCTAAGCAGTGTTTTTTAGATGTTTCAGAACACACCGTACACTTCTCCAGAGTGGCTGTTGGCAATTTACATACCACCCATCTGTGTAGCAAGGCTCCCATTTCTCCATGGCCTGTCCTGCATTTCTGGTTTTGACACTTTTTTCAGCATGGCCCTTTTGACCGATGGGAAGCGAGACTTCTTTGTAGCGCTGATTTGCCTTTCCAGGTTGCTTGGTTGGCCAAAAAGGGCGTATGCGTTTTTTCCTGAATATAATCATGAAAAAACGCATACGCCCTTTTTGGCCAAGGGCATCATTGTCAAAGTTTTGCTGCTTTTCATGTGCTTTAAAGGCGATTCGAATCTACCTCCTGAAATCTGTTTCCTGCAATTCTGCCTTGATTTCAAATCCTCTTCTTTGCCTTCCCTCAATATATTTGTGGACGAGAGTTATCATTTATAACTCTGCAGGTTTGTGAATTGCAGTTCCCTGAAGCTCCATTTTACAACTCGCTTTTTTGGGAGCTGGCCGCAAAAGCGCAGGATGGCTTCAGGCCCTGTTCTGGTTCCGGGGTGCAGGCTGAGCCTGTGGTTAATTCTTCTTCCTGATGGGAAAATAGAGTGACCTGTGCCTGTCCCAACACCAAGAGCTAATCTCTCATTGGTTCCCCGTCTTCCCGTTCATCCTCAGGACAAATTGCAACCTGTATGGAACAGGAGGTTAAAGGTGCTGATGCTCCAAGTAGGGAGATTGCTAGTAAAGTGGATGGAATGGCGAACCCGAGCAAAAGGAGATGAGAAATGAGGTGCGTTTTAGAAACCTTTCCCCATCACATGGTGTACCATCTTCTGGGTTTCTCATGCATGTTTTCGATGTAGGAAGATGCCCTTGAACCTGGAGATTTGGGACCCATGCGATGGGTAGCACGCAGTATTACCTTAAAGGGTCTGCGTTTGCTCACCCAACCTCACCAAACCTCTCAGCCCCAAGAGTGTCCACCCTTATGTCTCATCCAGCTGTGGGTCTAGATATGGTCAATCCAGGTTGCATCACAGCCCCTGAACGAATTGTGTAAGAATTTCTCTCTCTTTCACTGTCTTTGTTTCATGGGTTTTTAAAAGTAATTTATTTTTATAATGGGGTTTAGCTGCTTTTCACGGCTGTGTTTATGCCGCTTTACACCCACTTGACACACTAACAGAGAGATATCAATACATAGGTTTTAAGATTATTACTAGTCAGATATATTCTTGTGCGGTGAATCGGTCGTGTTGAGTCCAGTTCTCTGAGCAAGGAGTAGGTCTTGTCTATTACATATTGGGTTTATGGAACGGTATCTGAGCTAATTTGAAACTCTTGTTTTATGTATCACCCCACCTCACCTTTCCCATTAAGCAGCTATAGTGTGTTTTCTACACGTGTGACTCTGTTCTGTTTTGTAATTCAGTTCAAGTGTAACGGTTTTTACATTTCCTCTATAAGTGACTCCTTATGAGAAGTGTCCTTTTCTGTGAGACTTATTTCACTTAGAATCGTCGTACCTAAATCCACTCATCATGCCGCTACTAGCCTTATGACATTGATTTCATGGCTGAGTGATATTCCATTGTACATAAGGACCACAACTTTTTTATCCATTTTTCGCTTTCCTGGGATATTTAAGGTGGAATGAAGTGGAGGTCCTTGTCAACAGAGCAGCCCTAATCGTTGGGGTTCTTGTGTCTTGCTGATTTTTAATTTTCCCACTTTATACCCCCATGCGTGGGAGTGCCCTATGCTCTCTAAGCTGTGTTTTTTAGATGTTTCAGAACACACCGTACACTTCTCCAGAGTGGCTGTTGGCAATTTACATACCACCCATCAGTGTAGCAAGGCTCCCATTTCTCCATGGCCTGTCCTGCATTTCTGGTTTTGACGCTTTTTTCAGCATGGCCCTTTTGACCGATGGGAAGCGAGACTTCTTTGTAGCGCTGATTTGCCTTTCCAGGTTGCTTGGTTGGCCAAAAAGGGCGTATGCGTTTTTTCCTGAATATATTCAGGAAAAAACGCATACGCCCTTTTTGGCTAAGGGCATCATTGTCAACGTTTTGCTGCTTTTCATGTGCTTTAAAGGCGATTCGAATCTACCTCCTGAAATCTGTTTCCTGCAATTCTGCCTTGATTTCAAATCCTCTTCTTTGCATTCCCTCAATATATTTGTGGACGAGAGTTATCATTTATAACTCTGCAGGTTTGTGAATTGCAGTGCCCTGAAGCTCCATTTTACAACTCACTTTTTTGGGAGCTGGCCGCAAAAGCGCAGGATGGCTTCAGGCCCTGTTCTGGTTCCGGGGTGCAGGCTGAGCCTGTGGTTAATTCTTCTTCCTGATTTGAAAATAGAGTGACCTGTGCCTGTCCCAACACCAAGAGCTAATCTCTCATTGGTTCCCCGTCTTCCCGTTTATCCTCAGGACAAATTGCAACCTGTACGGAACAGGAGGTTAAAGGTGCTGATGCTCCAAGTAGGGAGATTGCTAGTAAAGTGGCTGGAATGGCGAACCCGAGCAAAAGGAGATGAGAAATGAGGTGCGTTTTAGAAACCTTTCCCCATCACATGGTGTACCATCTTCTGGATTTCTCATGCATGTTTTCGATGTAGGAAGATGCCCTTGAACCTGGAGATTTGGGACCCATGCGATGGGTAGCACGCAGTATTACTTTAAAGGGTCTGCGTTTTCTCACCCAACCTCACCAAACCTCTCAGCCCCAAGAGTGTCCAACCTTATGTCTCATCCAGCTGTGGGTCTAGATATGGTCATTCCAGGTTGCATCACAGCCCCTGAACGAATTGTGTAAGAATTTCTCTCTCTTTCACTGTCTTTGTTTCATGGGTTTTTAAAAGTAATTTATTTTTATAATGGGGTTTAGCTGCTTTTCACGGCTGTGTTTATGCTGCTTTACACCCACTTGACACACTAACAGAGAGATATCAATACATAGGTTTTAAGATTATTACTAGTCAGATATATTCTTGTGCGGTGAATCGGGCGTGTTGAGTCCAGTTCTCTGAGCAAGGAGTAGGTCTTGTCTATTACATATTGGGTTTATGGAACGGTATCTGAGCTAATTTGAAACTCTTGTTTTATGTATCACCCCACCTCACCTTTCCCGTTAAGCAGCCATAGTGTGTTTTCTGCATGTGTGACTCTGTTCTGTTTTGTAATTCAGTTCAAGTGTAACGGCTTTTACATTCCCTCTATAAGTGACACCTTATGAGAAGTGTCCTTTTCTGTGTGACTTATTTCACTTAGAATCGTCGTACCTAAATCCACTCATCATGCCGCTAATAGCCTTATGACATTGATTTCATGGCTGAGTGATATTCCATTGTACATAAGGACCACAACTTTTTTATCCATTTTTCGCTTTCCTGGGATATTTAAGGTGGAAGGAAGTGGAGGTCCTTGTCAACAGAGCAGCCCTAAACTTTGGGGTTCTTGTGTCTTGCTGATTTTTAATTTTCCCACTTTATACCCCCATGCGTGGAAGTGCCCTATGCTCTCTAAGCTGTGTTTTTTAGATGTTTCAGAACACACCGTACACTTCTCCAGAGTGGCTGTTGGCAATTTACATCCCGCCCATCAGTGTAGCAAGGCCCCCATTTCTCCATGGCCTGTCCTGCATTTCTGGTTTTGACACTTTTTTCAGCATGGCCCTTTTGACCGATGGGAAGCGAGACTTCTTTGTAGCGCTGATTTGCCTTTCCAGGTTGCTTGGTTGGCCAAAAAGGGCGTATGCGTTTTTTCCTGAATATATTCAGGAAAAAACGCATACGCCGTTTTTGGCCAAGGGCATCATTGTCAACGTTTTCCTGATTTTCATGTGCTTTAAAGGCGTTTCGAATCTACCTCCTGAAATCTGTTTCCTGCAATTCTGCCTTGATTTCAAATCCTCTTCTTTGCCTTCCCTCAATATATTTGTGGACGAGAGTTATCATTTATATCTCTGCAGGTTTGTGAATTGCAGTGCCCTGAAGCTCCATTTTACAACTCGCTTTTTTGGGAGGTGGCCTCAAAAGCGCAGGATGGCTTCAGGCCCTGTTCTGGTTCCGGGGGGCAGGCTGAGCCTGTGGTTAATTCTTGTTCCTGATGGGAAAATAGAGTGACCTGTGCCTGTCCCAACACCAAGAGCTAGTCTCTCATTGGTTCCCCGTTCTCCCGTTCATCCTCAGGACAAATTGCAACCTGTACGGAACAGGAGGTTAAAGGTGTTGATGCTCCAAGTAGGGAGATTGCTAGTAAAGTGGCTGGAATGGCGAAACCGAGCAAAAGGAGATGAGAAATGAGGTGCGTTTTAGAAACCTTTCCCCATCACACGGTGTACCATCTTCTGGGTTTCTCAGGCATGTTTTCGATGTAGGAAGATGCCCTTGAACCTGGCGATTTGGGACCCATGCGATGGGTAGCACGCAGTATTACTTTAAAGGGTCTGCGTTTGCTCACCCAACCTCACCAAACCTCTCAGCCCCAAGAGTGTCCACCCTTATGTCTCATCCAGCTGTGGGTCTAGATATGGTCAATCCAGGTTGCATCACAGCCCCTGAACGAATTGTGTAAGAATTTCTCTCTCTTTCCCTGTCTTTGTTTCCTGGTTTTTTAAAAGTAATTTATTTTTATAATGGGGTTTAGCTGCTTTTTACGGCTGTCTTTATGCCGCTTTACACCCACTTGACACACTAACAGAGAGATATCAATACATAGGTTTTAAGATTATTACTAGTCAGTTATATTCTTGTGCGGTGAATCGGGCGTGTTGAGTCCAGTTCTCTGAGCAAGGAGTAGGTCTTGTCTATTACATATTGGGTTTATGGAACGGTATCTGAGCTAATTTGAAACTCTTGTTTTATGTATCACCCCACCTCACCTTTCCCGTTAAGCAGCCATAGTGTGTTTTCTGCACGTGTGACTCTGTTCTGTTTTGTAATTCAGTTCAAGTGTAACGGTTTTTACATTTTCTCTATAAGTGACACCTTATGAGAAGTGTCCTTTTCTGTGTGACTTATTTCACTTAGAATCGTCGTACCTAAATCCACTCATCATGCCGCTACTAGCCTTATGACATTGATTTCATGGCTGAGTGATATTCCATTGTACATAAGGACCACAACTTTTTTATCCATTTTTCGCTTTCCTGGGATCTTTAATGTGGAATGAAGTGGAGGTCCTTGTCAACAGAGCAGCCCTAATCTTTGGGGTTCTTGTGTCTTGCTGATTTTTAATTTTCCCACTTTATACCCCCATGCGTGGGAGTGCCCTATGCTCTCTAAGCTGTGTTTTTTAGATGTTTCAGAACACACCGTACACTTCTCCAGAGTGGCTGTTGGCAATTTACATACCACCCATCAGTGTAGCAAGGCTCCCATTTCTCCATGGCCTGTCCTGCATTTCTGGTTTTGACACTTTTTTCAGCATGGCCCTTTTGACCGATGGGAAGCGAGACTTCTTTGTAGCGCTGATTTGCCTTTCCACGTTGCTCGGTTGGCCAAAAAGGGCGTATGCGTTTTTTCCTGAATATATTCAGGAAAAAACGCATACGCCCTTTTTGGCCAAGGGCATCATTGTCAACGTTTTGCTGCTTTTCATGTGCTTTAAAGGCGATTCGAATCTACCTCCTGAAATCTGTTTCCTGCAATTCTGCCTTGATTTCAAATCCTCTTCTTTGCCTTCCCTCAATATATTTGTGGACGAGAGTTATCATTTATAACTCTGCAGGTTTGTGAATTGCAGTTCCCTGAAGCTCCATTTTACAACTCGCTTTTTTGGGAGCTGGCCGCAAAAGCGCAGGATGGCTTCAGGCCCTGTTCTGGTTCCGGGGTGCAGGCTGAACCTGTGGTTAATTCTTCTTCCTGATGGGAAAATAGAGTGACCTGTGCCTGTCCCAACACCAAGAGCTAATCTCTCATTGGTTCCCCGTCTTCCCGTTCATCCTCAGGACAAATTGCAACCTGTATGGAACAGGAGGTTAAAGGTGCTGATGCTCCAAGTAGGGAGATTGCTAGTAAAGTGGCTGGAATGGCGAACCCGAGCAAAAGGAGATGAGAAATGAGGTGCGTTTTAGAAACCTTTCCCCATCACATGGTGTACCATCTTCTGGGTTTCTCATGCATGTTTTCGATGTAGGAAGATGCCCTTGAACCTGGAGATTTGGGACCCATGTGATGGGTAGCATGCAGTATTACTTTAAAGGGTCTGCGTTTGCTCACCCAACCTCACCAAACCTCTCAGCCCCAAGAGTGTCCACCCTTATGTCTCATCCAGCTGTGGGTCTAGATATGGTCAATCCAGGTTGCATCACAGCCCCTGAACGAATTGTGTAAGAATTTCTCTCTCTTTCACTGTCTTTGTTTCATGGGTTTTTAAAAGTAATTTATTTTTATAATGGGGTTTAGCTGTTTTTCACGGCTGTGTTTATGCCGCTTTACACCCACTTGACACACTAACAGAGAGATATCAATACATAGGTTTTAAGATTATTACTAGTCAGATATATTCTTGTGCGGTGAATCGGGCGTGTTGAGTCCAGTTCTCTGAGCTTGGAGTAGGTCTTGTCTATTACATATTGGGTTTATGGAACGGTATCTGAGCTAATTTGAAACTCTTGTTTTATGTATCACCCCACCTCACCTTTCCCGTTAAGCAGCCATAGTGTGTTTTCTGCATGTGTGACTCTGTTCTGTTTTGTAATTCAGTTCAAGTGTAACGGTTTTTACATTTCCTCTATAAGTGACTCCTTATGAGAAGTGTCCTTTTCTGTGAGACTTATTTCACTTAGAATCGTCGTACCTAAATCCACTCATCATGCCGCTACTAGCCTTATGACATTGATTTCATGGCTGAGTGATATTCCATTGTACATAAGGACCACAACTTTTTTATCCATTTTTCGCTTTCCTGGGATCTTTAAGGTGGAATGAAGTGGAGGTCCTTGTCAACAGAGCAGCCCTAATCTTTGGGGTTCTTGTGTCTTGCTGATTTTTAATTTTCCCACTTTATACCCCCATTCGTGGGAGTGCCCTATGCTCTCTAAGCTGTGTTTTTTAGATGTTTCAGAACACACCGTACACTTCTCCAGAGTGGCTGTTGGCAATTTACATACCACCCATCAGTGTAGCAAGGCTCCCATTTCTCCATGGCCTGTCCTGCATTTCTGGTTTTGACACTTTTTTCAGCATGGCCCTTTTGACCGATGGGAAGCGAGACTTCTTTGTAGCGCTGATTTGCCTTTCCAGGTTGCTTCGTTGGCCAAAAAGGGCGTATGCGTTTTTTCCTGAATATATTCAGGAAAAAACGCATACGCTCTTTTTGGCTAAGGGCATCATTGTCAACGTTTTGCTGCTTTTCATGTGCTTTAAAGGCGATTCGAATCTACCTCCTGAAATCTGTTTCCTGCAATTCTGCCTTGATTTCAAATCCTCTTCTTTGCCTTCCCTCATTATATTTGTGGACGAGAGTTATCATTTATAACTCTGCAGGTTTGTGAATTGCAGTGCACTGAAGCTCCATTTTACAACTCGCTTTTTTGGGAGCTGGCCGCAAAAGCGCAGGATGGCTTCAGGCCCTTTTCTGGTTCCGGGGTGCAGGCTGAGCCTGTGGTTAATTCTTCTTCCTGATGGGAAAATAGAGTGACCTGTGCCTGTCCCAACACCAAGAGCTAATCTCTCATTGGTTCCCCGTCTTCCCGTTCATCCTCAGGACAAACTGCAACCTGTATGGAACAGGAGGTTAAAGGTGCTGATGCTCCAAGTAGGGAGATTGCTAGTAAAGTGGCTGGAATGGCGAACCCGAGCACAAGGAGATGAGAAATGAGGTGCGTTTTAGAAACCTTTCCCCATCACACTGTGTACCATCTTCTGGGTTTCTCATGCATGTTTTCGATGTAGGAAGATGCCCTTGAACCTGGAGATTTGGGACCCATGCGATGGGTAGCACGCAGTATTACTTTAAAGGGTCTGCGTTTGCTCACCCAACCTCACCAAACCTCTCAGCCCCAAGAGTGTCCACCCTTATGTCTCATCCAGCTGTGGGTCTAGATATGGTCAATCCAGGTTGCATCACAGCCCCTGAACGAATTGTGTAAGAATTTCTCTCTCTTTCCCTGTCTTTGTTTCCTGGGTTTTTAAAAGTAATTTATTTTTATAATGGGGTTTAGCTGCTTTTCACGGCTGTGTTTATGCCGCTTTACACCCACTTGACACACTAACAGAGAGATATCAATACATAGGTTTTAAGATTATTACTAGTCAGTTATATTCTTGTGCGGTGAATCGGGCGTGTTGAGTCCAGTTCTCTGAGCAAGGAGTAGGTCTTGTCTATTACATATTGGGTTTATGGAACGGTATCTGAGCTAATTTGAAACTCTTGTTTTATGTATCACCCCACCTCACCTTTCCCGTTAAGCAGCCATAGTGTATTTTCTGCATGTGTGACTCTGTTCTGTTTTGTAATTCAGTTCAAGTGTAACAGTTTTTACATTCCCTCTATAAGTGACACCTTATGAGAAGTGTCCTTTTCTGTGTGACTTATTTCACTTAGAATCGTCATACCTAAATCCACTCATCATGCTGCTACTAGCCTTATGACATTGATTTCATGGCTGAGTGATATTCCACTGTACATAAGGACCACAACTTTTTTATCCATTTTTCGCTTTCCTGGGATATTTAAGGTGGAATGAAGTGGAGGTCCTTGTCAACAGAGCAGCCCTAAACTTTGGGGTTCTTGTGTCTTGCTGATTTTTAATTTTCCCACTTTATACCCCCATGCGTGGAAGTGCCCTATGCTCTCTAAGCTGTGTTTTTTAGATTTTTCAGAACACACCGTACACTTCTCCAGAGTGGCTGTTGGCAATTTACATCCCGCCCATCAGTGTAGCAAGGCTCCCATTTCTCCATGGCCTGTCCTGCATTTTTGGTTTTGACACTTTTTTCAGCATGGCCCTTTTGACTGATGGGAAGCGAGACTTCTTTGTAGCGCTGATTTGCCTTTCCAGGTTGCTTGGTTGGCCGAAAAGGGCGTATGCGTTTTTTCCTGAATATATTCAGGAAAAAACGCATACGCTCTTTTTGGCCAAGGGCATCATTGTCAACGTTTTGCTGCTTTTCATGTGCTTTAAAGGCGATTCGAATCTACCTCCTGAAATCTGTTTCCTGCAATTCTGCCTTGATTTCAAATCCTCTTCTTTGCCTTCCCTCATTATATTTGTGGACGAGAGTTATCATTTATAACTCTGCAGGTTTGTGAATTGCAGTGCCCTGAAGCTCCATTTTACAACTCGCTTTTTTGGGAGCTGGCCGCAAAAGCGCAGGATGGCTTCAGGCCCTTTTCTGGTTCCGGGGTGCAGGCTGAGCCTGTGGTTAATTCTTCTTCCTGATGGGAAAATAGAGTGACCTGTGCCTGTCCCAACACCAAGAGCTAATCTCTCATTGGTTCCCCGTCTTCCCGTTCATCCTCAGGACAAACTGCAACCTGTATGGAACAGGAGGTTAAAGGTGCTGATGCTCCAAGTAGGGAGATTGCTAGTAAAGTGGCTGGAATGGCGAACCCGAGCACAAGGAGATGAGAAATGAGGTGCGTTTTAGAAACCTTTCCCCATCACACTGTGTACCATCTTCTGGGTTTCTCATGCATGTTTTCGATGTAGGAAGATGCCCTTGAACCTGGAGATTTGGGACCCATGCGATGGGTAGCACGCAGTATTACTTTAAAGGGTCTGCGTTTGCTCACCCAACCTCACCAAACCTCTCAGCCCCAAGAGTGTCCACCCTTATGTCTCATCCAGCTGTGGGTCTAGATATGGTCAATCCAGGTTGCATCACAGCCCCTGAACGAATTGTGTAAGAATTTCTCTCTCTTTCCCTGTCTTTGTTTCCTGGGTTTTTAAAAGTAATTTATTTTTATAATGGGGTTTAGCTGCTTTTCACGGCTGTGTTTATGCCGCTTTACACCCACTTGACACACTAACAGAGAGATATCAATACATAGGTTTTAAGATTATTACTAGTCAGTTATATTCTTGTGCGGTGAATCGGGCGTGTTGAGTCCAGTTCTCTGAGCAAGGAGTAGGTCTTGTCTATTACATATTGGGTTTATGGAACGGTATCTAAGCTAATTTGAAACTCTTGTTTTATGTATCACCCCACCTCACCTTTCCCGTTAAGCAGCCATAGTGTATTTTCTGCATGTGTGACTCTGTTCTGTTTTGTAATTCAGTTCAAGTGTAACAGTTTTTACATTCCCTCTATAAGTGACACCTTATGAGAAGTGTCCTTTTCTGTGTGACTTATTTCACTTAGAATCGTCATACCTAAATCCACTCATCATGCTGCTACTAGCCTTATGACATTGATTTCATGGCTGAGTGATATTCCACTGTACATAAGGACCACAACTTTTTTATCCATTTTTCGCTTTCCTGGGATATTTAAGGTGGAATGAAGTGGAGGTCCTTGTCAACAGAGCAGCCCTAAACTTTGGGGTTCTTGTGTCTTGCTGATTTTTAATTTTCCCACTTTATACCCCCATGCGTGGAAGTGCCCTATGCTCTCTAAGCTGTGTTTTTTAGATGTTTCAGAACACACCGTACACTTCTCCAGAGTGGCTGTTGGCAATTTACATCCCGCCCATCAGTGTAGCAAGGCTCCCATTTCTCCATGGCCTGTCCTGCATTTCTGGTTTTGACACTTTTTTCAGCATGGCCCTTTTGACCGATGGGAAGCGAGACTTCTTTGTCGCGCTGATTTGCCTTTCCAGGTTGCTTGGTTGGCCAAAAAGGGCGTATGCGTTTTTTCCTGAATATATTCAGGAAAAAACGCATACGCCCTTTTTGGCCAAGGGCATCATTGTCAACGTTTTGCTGCTTTTCATGTGCTTTAAAGGCGATTCGAATCCACCTCCTGAAATCTGTTTCCTGCAATTCTGCCTTGATTTCAAATCCTCTTCTTTGCCTTCCCTCAATATATTTGTGGACGAGAGTTATCATTTATAACTGTGCAGGTTTGTGAATTGCAGTGCCCTGAAGTTCCATTTTACAACTCGCTTTTTTGGGAGCCGGCCGCAAAAGCGCAGGGTGGCTTCAGGCCCTGTTCTGGTTCCGGGGGGCAGGCTGAGCCTGTGGTTAATTCTTCTTCCTGATGGGAAAATAGAGTGACCTGTGCCTGTCCCAACACCAAGAGCTAGTCTCTCATTGGTTCCCCGTCTTCCCGTTCATCCTCAGGACAAATTGCAACCTGTATGGAACAGGAGGTTAAAGGTGCTGATGCTCCAAGTAGGGAGATTGCTAGTAAAGTGGCTGGAATGGCGAACCCGAGCAAAAGGAGATGAGAAATGAGGTGCGTTTTAGAAACCTTTCCCCATCACACGGTGTACCATCTTCTGGGTTTCTCATGCATGTTTTCGATGTAGGAAGATGCCCTTGAACCTGGAGATTTGGGACCCATGCGATGGGTAGCACGCAGTATTACTTTAAAGGGTCTGCGTTTGCTCACCAAACCTCACCAAACCTCTCAGCCCCAAGAGTGTCCACCCTTATGTCTCATCTAGCTGTGTGTCTACATATGGTCAATCCAGGTTGCATCACAGCCCCTGAACGAATTGTGTAAGAATTTCTCTCTCTTTCCCTGTCTTTGTTTCCTGGGTTTTTAAAAGTAATTTATTTTTATAATGGGGTATAGCTGCTTTTCACGGCTGTGTTTATGCCGCTTTACCCCCACTTGACACACTAACAGAGAGATATCAATACATAGGTTTTAAGATTATTACTAGTCAGATATATTCTTGTGCGGTGAATCGGGCGTGTTGAGTCCAGTTCTCTGAGCTTGGAGTAGGTCTTGTCTATTACATATTGGGTTTATGGAACGGTATCTGAGCTAATTTGAAACTCTTGTTTTATGTATCACCCCACCTCACCTTTCCCGTTAAGCAGCCATAGTGTGTTTTCTGCATGTGTGACTCTGTTCTGTTTTGTAATTCAGTTCAAGTGTAACGGCTTTTACATTCCCTCTATAAGTGACACCTTATGAGAAGTGTCCTTTTCTGTGTGACTTATTTCACTTAGAATCGTCGTACCTAAATCCACTCATCATGCCGCTACAAGCCTTATGACATTGATTTCATGGCTGAGTGATATTCCATTGTACATAAGGAACACAAATTTTTTATCCATTTTTCGCTTTCCTGGGATATTTAAGGTGGAATGAAGTGGAGGTCCTTGTCAACAGAGCAGCCCTAAACTTTGGGGTTCTTGTGTCTTGCTGATTTTTAATTTTCCCACTTTATACCCCCATGCGTGGAAGTGCCCTATGCTCTCTAAGCTGTGTTTTTTAGATGTTTCAGAACACACCGTACACTTCTCCAGAGTGGCTGTTGGCAATTTACATCCCGCCCATCAGTGTAGCAAGGCCCCCATTTCTCCATGGCCTGTCCTGCATTTCTGGTTTTGACACTTTTTTCAGCATGGCCCTTTTGACCGATGGGAAGCGAGACTTCTTTGTAGCGCTGATTTGCCTTTCCAGGTTGCTTGGTTGGCCAAAAAGGGCGTATGCGTTTTTTCCTGAATATATTCAGGAAAAAACGCATACGCCGTTTTTGGCCAAGGGCATCATTGTCAACGTTTTCCTGCTTTTCATGTGCTTTAAAGGCGATTCGAATCTACCTCCTGAAATCTGTTTCCTGCAATTCTGCCTTGATTTCAAATCCTCTTCTTTGCCTTCCCTCAATATATTTGTGGACGAGAGTTATCATTTATAACTGTGCAGGTTTGTGAATTGCAGTGCCCTGAAGCTCCATTTTACAACTCGCTTTTTTGGGAGCTGGCCGCAAATGCGCAGGATGGCTTCAGGCCCTGTTCTGGTTCCGGGGGGCAGGCTGAGCCTGTGGTTAATTCTTCTTCCTGATGGGAAAATAGAGTGACCTGTGCCTGTCCCAACACCAAGAGCTAGTCTCTCATTGGTTCCCCGTCTTCCCGTTCATCCTCAGGACAAATTGCAACCTGTATGGAACAGGAGGTTAAAGGTGCTGATGCTCCAAGTAGGGAGATTGCTAGTAAAGTGGCTGGAATGGCGAACCCGAGCAAAAGGAGATGAGAAATGAGGTGCGTTTTAGAAACCTTTCCCCATCACACGGTGTACCATCTTCTGGGTTTCTCATGCATGTTTTCGATGTAGGAAGATGCCCTTGAACCTGGAGATTTGGGACCCATGCGATGGGTAGCACGCAGTATTACTTTAAAGGGTCTGCGTTTGCTAACCCAACCTCACCAAACCTCTCAGCCCCAAGAGTGTCCACCCTTATGTCTCATCCAGCTGTGGGTCTAGATATGGTCAATCCAGGTTGCATCACAGCCCCTGAACGAATTGTGTAAGAATTTCTCTCTCTTTCACTGTCTTTGTTTCATGGGTTTTTAAAAGTAATTTCTTTTTATAATGGGGTTTAGCTGCTTTTCACGGCTGTGTTTATGCCGCTTTACACCCACTTGACACACTAACAGAGAGATATCAATACATAGGTTTTAAGATTATTACTAGTCAGATATATTCTTGTGCGGTGAATCGGGCGTGTTGAGTCCAGTTCTCTGAGCTTGGAGTAGGTCTTGTCTATTACATATTGGGTTTATGGAACGGTATCTGAGCTAATTTGAAACTCTTGTTTTATGTATCACCCCACCTCACCTTTCCCGTTAAGCAGCCATAGTGTGTTTTCTGCATGTGTGACTCTGTTCTGTTTTGTAATTCAGTTCAAGTGTAACGGCTTTTACATTCCCTCTATAAGTGACACCTTATGAGAAGTGTACTTTTCTGTGTGACTTATTTCACTTAGAATCGTCGTACCTAAATCCACTCATCATGCCGCTACAAGCCTTATGACATTGATTTCATGGCTGAGTGATATTCCATTGTACATAAGGAACACAAATTTTTTATCCATTTTTCGCTTTCCTGGGATATTTAAGGTGGAATGAAGTGGAGATCCTTGTCAACAGAGCAGCCCTAAACTTTGGGGTTCTTGTGTCTTGCTGATTTTTAATTTTCCCACTTTATACCCCCATGCGTGGAAGTGCCCTATGCTCTCTAAGCTGTGTTTTTTAGATGTTTCAGAACACACCGTACACTTCTCCAGAGTGGCTGTTGGCAATTTACATCCCGCCCATCAGTGTAGCAAGGCCCCCATTTCTCCATGGCCTGTCCTGCATTTCTGGTTTTGACACTTTTTTCAGCATGGCCCTTTTGACCGATGGGAAGCGAGACTTCTTTGTAGCGCTGATTTGCCTTTCCAGGTTGCTTGGTTGGCCAAAAAGGGCGTATGCGTTTTTTCCTGAATATATTCAGGAAAAAACGCATACGCCGTTTTTGGCCAAGGGCATCATTGTCAACGTTTTCCTGCTTTTCATGTGCTTTAAAGGCGATTCGAATCTACCTCCTGAAATCTGTTTCCTGCAATTCTGCCTTGATTTCAAATCCTCTTCTTTGCCTTCCCTCAATATATTTGTGGACAAGAGTTATCATTTATAACTGTGCAGGTTTGTGAATTGCAGTGCCCTGAAGCTCCATTTTACAACTCGCTTTTTTGGGAGCTGGCCGCAAATGCGCAGGATGGCTTCAGGCCCTGTTCTGGTTCCGGGGGGCAGGCTGAGCCTGTGGTTAATTCTTCTTCCTGATGGGAAAATAGAGTGACCTGTGCCTGTCCCAACACCAAGAGCTAGTCTCTCATTGGTTCCCCGTCTTCCCGTTCATCCTCAGGACAAATTGCAACCTGTATGGAACAGGAGGTTAAAGGTGCTGATGCTCCAAGTAGGGAGATTGCTAGTAAAGTGGCTGGAATGGCGAACCCGAGCAAAAGGAGATGAGAAATGAGGTGCGTTTTAGAAACCTTTCCCCATCACACGGTGTACCATCTTCTGGGTTTCTCATGCATGTTTTCGATGTAGGAAGATGCCCTTGAACCTGGAGATTTGGGACCCATGCGATGGGTAGCACGCAGTATTACTTTAAAGGGTCTGCGTTTGCTCACCCAACCTCACCAAACCTCTCAGCCCCAAGAGTGTCCACCCTTATGTCTCATCCAGCTGTGGGTCTAGATATGGTCAATCCAGGTTGCATCACAGCCCCTGAACGAATTGTGTAAGAATTTCTCTCTCTTTCCCTGTCTTTGTTTCCTGGGTTTTAAAAAGTAATTTATTTTTATAATGGGGTTTAGCTGCTTTTCACGGCTGTGTTTATGCCGCTTTACACCCACTTGACACACTAACAGAGAGATATCAATACATAGGTTTTAAGATTATTACTAGTCAGTTATATTCTTGTGCGGTGAATCGGGCGTGTTGAGTCCAGTTCTCTGAGCAAGGAGTAGGTCTTGTCTATTACATATTGGGTTTATGGAACGGTATCTGAGCTAATTTGAAACTCTTGTTTTATGTATCACCCCACCTCACCTTTCCCGTTAAGCAGCCATAGTGTATTTTCTGCATGTGTGACTCTGTTCTGTTTTGTAATTCAGTTCAGGTGTAACAGTTTTTACATTCCCTCTATAAGTGACACCTTATGAGAAGTGTCCTTTTCTGTGTGACTTATTTCACTTAGAATCGTCATACCTAAATCCACTCATCATGCTGCTACTAGCCTTATGACATTGATTTCATGGCTGAGTGATATTCTACTGTACATAAGGACCACAACTTTTTTATCCATTTTTCGCTTTCCTGGGATATTTAAGGTGGAATGAAGTGGAGGTCCTTGTCAACAGAGCAGCCCTAAACTTTGGGGTTCTTGTGTCTTGCTGATTTTTAATTTTCCCACTTTATACCCCCATGCGTGGAAGTGCCCTATGCTCTCTAAGCTGTGTTTTTTAGATGTTTCAGAACACACCGTACACTTCTCCAGAGTGGCTGTTGGCAATTTACATCCCGCCCATCAGTGTAGCAAGGCTCCCATTTCTCCATGGCCTGTCCTGCATTTCTGGTTTTGACACTTTTTTCAGCATGGCCCTTTTGACCGATGGGAAGCGAGACTTCTTTGTCGCGCTGATTTGCCTTTCCAGGTTGCTTGGTTGGCCAAAAAGTGCGTATGCGTTTTTTCCTGAATATATTCAGGAAAAAACGCATACGCCCTTTTTGGCCAAGGGCATCATTGTCAACGTTTTGCTGCTTTTCATGTGCTTTAAAGGCGATTCGAATCCACCTCCTGAAATCTGTTTCCTGCAATTCTGCCTTGATTTCAAATCCTCTTCTTTGCCTTCCCTCAATATATTTGTGGACGAGAGTTATCATTTATAACTGTGCAGGTTTGTGAATTGCAGTGCCCTGAAGTTCCATTTTACAACTCGCTTTTTTGGGAGCCGGCCGCAAAAGCGCAGGATGGCTTCAGGCCCTGTTCTGGTTCCGGGGGGCAGGCTGAGCCTGTGGTTAATTCTTCTTCCTGATGGGAAAATAGAGTGACCTGTGCCTGTCCCAACACCAAGAGCTAGTCTCTCATTGGTTCCCCGTCTTCCCGTTCATCCTCAGGACAAATTGCAACCTGTATGGAACAGGAGGTTAAAGGTGCTGATGCTCCAAGTAGGGAGATTGCTAGTAAAGTGGCTGGAATGGCGAACCCGAGCAAAAGGAGATGAGAAATGAGGTGCGTTTTAGAAACCTTTCCCCATCACACGGTGTACCATCTTCTGGGTTTCTCATGCATGTTTTCGATGTAGGAAGATGCCCTTGAACCTGGAGATTTGGGACCCATGCGATGGGTAGCACGCAGTATTACTTTAAAGGGTCTGCGTTTGCTCACCCAACCTCACCAAACCTCTCAGCCCCAAGAGTGTCCACCCTTATGTCTCATCCAGCTGTGGGTCTACATATGGTCAATCCAGGTTGCATCACAGCCCCTGAACGAATTGTGTAAGAATTTCTCTCTCTTTCCCTGTCTTTGTTTCCTGGGTTTTTAAAAGTAATTTATTTTTATAATGGGGTATAGCTGCTTTTCACGGCTGTGTTTATGCCGCTTTACCCCCACTTGACACACTAACAGAGAGATATCAATACATAGGTTTTAAGATTATTACTAGTCAGATATATTCTTGTGCGGTGAATCGGGCGTGTTGAGTCCAGTTCTCTGAGCTTGGAGTAGGTCTTGTCTATTACATATTGGGTTTATGGAACGGTATCTGAGCTAATTTGAAACTCTTGTTTTATGTATCACCCCACCTCACCTTTCCCGTTAAGCAGCCATAGTGTGTTTTCTGCATGTGTGACTCTGTTCTGTTTTGTAATTCAGTTCAAGTGTAACGGCTTTTACATTCCCTCTATAAGTGACACCTTATGAGAAGTGTCCTTTTCTGTGTGACTTATTTCACTTAGAATCGTCGTACCTAAATCCACTCATCATGCCGCTACTAGCCTTATGACATTGATTTCATGGCTGAGTGATATTCCATTGTACATAAGCAACACAACTTTTTTATCCATTTTTCGCTTTCCTGGGATATTTAAGGTGGAATGAAGTGGAGGTCCTTGTCAACAGAGCAGCCCTAAACTTTGGGGTTCTTGTGTCTTGCTGATTTTTAATTTTCCCACTTTATACCCCCATGCGTGGAAGTGCCCTATGCTCTCTAAGCTGTGTTTTTTAGATGTTTCAGAACACACCGTACACTTCTCCAGAGTGGCTGTTGGCAATTTACATCCCGCCCATCAGTGTAGCAAGGCCCCCATTTCTCCATGGCCTGTCCTGCATTTCTGGTTTTGACACTTTTTTCAGCATGGCCCTTTTGACCGATGGGAAGCGAGACTTCTTTGTAGCGCTGATTTGCCTTTCCAGGTTGCTTGGTTGGCCAAAAAGGGCGTATGCGTTTTTTCCTGAATATATTCAGGAAAAAACGCATACGCCGTTTTTGGCCAAGGGCATCATTGTCAACGTTTTCCTGCTTTTCATGTGCTTTAAAGGCGATTCGAATCTACCTCCTGAAATCTGTTTCCTGCAATTCTGCCTTGATTTCAAATCCTCTTCTTTGCCTTCCCTCAATATATTTGTGGACGAGAGTTATCATTTATAACTGTGCAGGTTTGTGAATTGCAGTGCCCTGAAGCTCCATTTTACAACTCGCTTTTTTGGGAGCTGGCCGCAAATGCGCAGGATGGCTTCAGGCCCTGTTCTGGTTCCGGGGGGCAGGCTGAGCCTGTGGTTAATTCTTCTTCCTGATGGGAAAATAGAGTGACCTGTGCCTGTCCCAACACCAAGAGCTAGTCTCTCATTGGTTCCCCGTCTTCCCGTTCATCCTCAGGACAAATTGCAACCTGTATGGAACAGGAGGTTAAAGGTGCTGATGCTCCAAGTAGGGAGATTGCTAGTAAAGTGGCTGGAATGGCGAACCCGAGCAAAAGGAGATGAGAAATGAGGTGCGTTTTAGAAACCTTTCCCCATCACACGGTGTACCATCTTCTGGGTTTCTCATGCATGTTTTCGATGTAGGAAGATGCCCTTGAACCTGGAGATTTGGGACCCATGCGATGGGTAGCACGCAGTATTACTTTAAAGGGTCTGCGTTTGCTAACCCAACCTCACCAAACCTCTCAGCCCCAAGAGTGTCCACCCTTATGTCTCATCCAGCTGTGGGTCTAGATATGGTCAATCCAGGTTGCATCACAGCCCCTGAACGAATTGTGTAAGAATTTCTCTCTCTTTCACTGTCTTTGTTTCATGGGTTTTTAAAAGTAATTTCTTTTTATAATGGGGTTTAGCTGCTTTTCACGGCTGTGTTTATGCCGCTTTACACCCACTTGACACACTAACAGAGAGATATCAATACATAGGTTTTAAGATTATTACTAGTCAGATATATTCTTGTGCGGTGAATCGGGCGTGTTGAGTCCAGTTCTCTGAGCTTGGAGTAGGTCTTGTCTATTACATATTGGGTTTATGGAACGGTATCTGAGCTAATTTGAAACTCTTGTTTTATGTATCACCCCACCTCACCTTTCCCGTTAAGCAGCCATAGTGTGTTTTCTGCATGTGTGACTCTGTTCTGTTTTGTAATTCAGTTCAAGTGTAACGGCTTTTACATTCCCTCTATAAGTGACACCTTATGAGAAGTGTACTTTTCTGTGTGACTTATTTCACTTAGAATCGTCGTACCTAAATCCACTCATCATGCCGCTACAAGCCTTATGACATTGATTTCATGGCTGAGTGATATTCCATTGTACATAAGGAACACAAATTTTTTATCCATTTTTCGCTTTCCTGGGATATTTAAGGTGGAATGAAGTGGAGGTCCTTGTCAACAGAGCAGCCCTAAACTTTGGGGTTCTTGTGTCTTGCTGATTTTTAATTTTCCCACTTTATACCCCCATGCGTGGAAGTGCCCTATGCTCTCTAAGCTGTGTTTTTTAGATGTTTCAGAACACACCGTACACTTCTCCAGAGTGGCTGTTGGCAATTTACATCCCGCCCATCAGTGTAGCAAGGCCCCCATTTCTCCATGGCCTGTCCTGCATTTCTGGTTTTGACACTTTTTTCAGCATGGCCCTTTTGACCGATGGGAAGCGAGACTTCTTTGTAGCGCTGATTTGCCTTTCCAGGTTGCTTGGTTGGCCAAAAAGGGCGTATGCGTTTTTTCCTGAATATATTCAGGAAAAAACGCATACGCCGTTTTTGGCCAAGGGCATCATTGTCAACGTTTTCCTGCTTTTCATGTGCTTTAAAGGCGATTCGAATCTACCTCCTGAAATCTGTTTCCTGCAATTCTGCCTTGATTTCAAATCCTCTTCTTTGCCTTCCCTCAATATATTTGTGGACAAGAGTTATCATTTATAACTGTGCAGGTTTGTGAATTGCAGTGCCCTGAAGCTCCATTTTACAACTCGCTTTTTTGGGAGCTGGCCGCAAATGCGCAGGATGGCTTCAGGCCCTGTTCTGGTTCCGGGGGGCAGGCTGAGCCTGTGGTTAATTCTTCTTCCTGATGGGAAAATAGAGTGACCTGTGCCTGTCCCAACACCAAGAGCTAGTCTCTCATTGGTTCCCCGTCTTCCCGTTCATCCTCAGGACAAATTGCAACCTGTATGGAACAGGAGGTTAAAGGTGCTGATGCTCCAAGTAGGGAGATTGCTAGTAAAGTGGCTGGAATGGCAAACCCGAGCAAAAGGAGATGAGAAATGAGGTGCGTTTTAGAAACCTTTCCCCATCACACGGTGTACCATCTTCTGGGTTTCTCATGCATGTTTTCGATGTAGGAAGATGCCCTTGAACCTGGAGATTTGGGACCCATGCGATGGGTAGCACGCAGTATTACTTTAAAGGGTCTGCGTTTGCTCACCCAACCTCACCAAACCTCTCAGCCCCAAGAGTGTCCACCCTTATGTCTCATCCAGCTGTGGGTCTAGATATGGTCAATCCAGGTTGCATCACAGCCCCTGAACGAATTGTGTAAGAATTTCTCTCTCTTTCCCTGTCTTTGTTTCCTGGGTTTTAAAAAGTAATTTATTTTTATAATGGGGTTTAGCTGCTTTTCACGGCTGTGTTTATGCCGCTTTACACCCACTTGACACACTAACAGAGAGATATCAATACATAGGTTTTAAGATTATTACTAGTCAGTTATATTCTTGTGCGGTGAATCGGGCGTGTTGAGTCCAGTTCTCTGAGCAAGGAGTAGGTCTTGTCTATTACATATTGGGTTTATGGAACGGTATCTGAGCTAATTTGAAACTCTTGTTTTATGTATCACCCCACCTCACCTTTCCCGTTAAGCAGCCATAGTGTATTTTCTGCATGTGTGACTCTGTTCTGTTTTGTAATTCAGTTCAAGTGTAACAGTTTTTACATTCCCTCTATAAGTGACACCTTATGAGAAGTGTCCTTTTCTGTGTGACTTATTTCACTTAGAATCGTCATACCTAAATCCACTCATCATGCTGCTACTAGCCTTATGACATTGATTTCATGGCTGAGTGATATTCCACTGTACATAAGGACCACAACTTTTTTATCCATTTTTCGCTTTCCTGGGATATTTAAGGTGGAATGAAGTGGAGGTCCTTGTCAACAGAGCAGCCCTAAACTTTGGGGTTCTTGTGTCTTGCTGATTTTTAATTTTCCCACTTTATACCCCCATGCGTGGAAGTGCCCTATGCTCTCTAAGCTGTGTTTTTTAGATGTTTCAGAACACACCGTACACTTCTCCAGAGTGGCTGTTGGCAATTTACATCCCGCCCATCAGTGTAGCAAGGCTCCCATTTCTCCATGGCCTGTCCTGCATTTCTGGTTTTGACACTTTTTTCAGCATGGCCCTTTTGACCGATGGGAAGCGAGACTTCTTTGTCGCGCTGATTTGCCTTTCCAGGTTGCTTGGTTGGCCAAAAAGGGCGTATGCGTTTTTTCCTGAATATATTCAGGAAAAAACGCATACGCCCTTTTTGGCCAAGGGCATCATTGTCAACGTTTTGCTGCTTTTCATGTGCTTTAAAGGCGATTCGAATCCACCTCCTGAAATCTGTTTCCTGCAATTCTGCCTTGATTTCAAATCCTCTTCTTTGCCTTCCCTCAATATATTTGTGGACGAGAGTTATCATTTATAACTGTGCAGGTTTGTGAATTGCAGTGCCCTGAAGTTCCATTTTACAACTCGCTTTTTTGGGAGCCGGCCGCAAAAGCGCAGGATGGCTTCAGGCCCTGTTCTGGTTCCGGGGGGCAGGCTGAGCCTGTGGTTAATTCTTCTTCCTGATGGGAAAATAGAGTGACCTGTGCCTGTCCCAACACCAAGAGCTAGTCTCTCATTGGTTCCCCGTCTTCCCGTTCATCCTCAGGACAAATTGCAACCTGTATGGAACAGGAGGTTAAAGGTGCTGATGCTCCAAGTAGGGAGATTGCTAGTAAAGTGGCTGGAATGGCGAACCCGAGCAAAAGGAGATGAGAAATGAGGTGCGTTTTAGAAACCTTTCCCCATCACACGGTGTACCATCTTCTGGGTTTCTCATGCATGTTTTCGATGTAGGAAGATGCCCTTGAACCTGGAGATTTGGGACCCATGCGATGGGTAGCACGCAGTATTACTTTAAAGGGTCTGCGTTTGCTCACCCAACCTCACCAAACCTCTCAGCCCCAAGAGTGTCCACCCTTATGTCTCATCCAGCTGTGGGTCTACATATGGTCAATCCAGGTTGCATCACAGCCCCTGAACGAATTGTGTAAGAATTTCTCTCTCTTTCCCTGTCTTTGTTTCCTGGGTTTTTAAAAGTAATTTATTTTTATAATGGGGTATAGCTGCTTTTCACGGCTGTGTTTATGCCGCTTTACCCCCACTTGACACACTAACAGAGAGATATCAATACATAGGTTTTAAGATTATTACTAGTCAGATATATTCTTGTGCGGTGAATCGGGCGTGTTGAGTCCAGTTCTCTGAGCTTGGAGTAGGTCTTGTCTATTACATATTGGGTTTATGGAACGGTATCTGAGCTAATTTGAAACTCTTGTTTTATGTATCACCCCACCTCACCTTTCCCGTTAAGCAGCCATAGTGTGTTTTCTGCATGTGTGACTCTGTTCTGTTTTGTAATTCAGTTCAAGTGTAACAGTTTTTACATTCCCTCTATAAGTGACACCTTATGAGAAGTGTCCTTTTCTGTGTGACTTATTTCACTTAGAATCGTCATACCTAAATCCACTCATCATGCTGCTACTAGCCTTATGACATTGATTTCATGGCTGAGTGATATTCCACTGTACATAAGGACCACAACTTTTTTATCCATTTTTCGCTTTCCTGGGATATTTAAGGTGGAATGAAGTGGAGGTCCTTGTCAACAGAGCAGCCCTAAACTTTGGGGTTCTTGTGTCTTGCTGATTTTTAATTTTCCCACTTTATACCCCCATGCGTGGAAGTGCCCTATGCTCTCTAAGCTGTGTTTTTTAGATGTTTCAGAACACACCGTACACTTCTCCAGAGTGGCTGTTGGCAATTTACATCCCGCCCATCAGTGTAGCAAGGCCCCCATTTCTCCATGGCCTGTCCTGCATTTCTGGTTTTGACACTTTATTCAGCATGGCCCTTTTGACCGATGGGAAGCGAGACTTCTTTGTAGCGCTGATTTGCCTTTCCAGGTTGCTTGGTTGGCCAAAAAGGGCGTATGCGTTTTTTCCTGAATATATTCAGGAAAAAACGCATACGCCGTTTTTGGCCAAGGGCATCATTGTCAACGTTTTCCTGCTTTTCATGTGCTTTAAAGGCGATTCGAATCTACCTCCTGAAATCTGTTTCCTGCAATTCTGCCTTGATTTCAAATCCTCTTCTTTGCCTTCCCTCAATATATTTGTGGACGAGAGTTATCATTTATAACTGTGCAGGTTTGTGAATTGCAGTGCCCTGAAGCTCCATTTTACAACTCGCTTTTTTGGGAGCTGGCCGCAAATGCGCAGGATGTCTTCAGGCCCTGTTCTGGTTCCGGGGGGCAGGCTGAGCCTGTGGTTAATTCTTCTTCCTGATGGGAAAATAGAGTGACCTGTGCCTGTCCCAACACCAAGAGCTAGTCTCTCATTGGTTCCCCGTCTTCCCGTTCATCCTCAGGACAAATTGCAACCTGTATGGAACAGGAGGTTAAAGGTGCTGATGCTCCAAGTAGGGAGATTGCTAGTAAAGTGGCTGGAATGGCGAACCCGAGCAAAAGGAGATGAGAAATGAGGTGCGTTTTAGAAACCTTTCCCCATCACACGGTGTACCATCTTCTGGGTTTCTCATGCATGTTTTCGATGTAGGAAGATGCCCTTGAACCTGGAGATTTGGGACCCATGCGATGGGTAGCACGCAGTATTACTTTAAAGGGTCTGCGTTTGCTCACCCAACCTCACCAAACCTCTCAGCCCCAAGAGTGTCCACCCTTATGTCTCATCCAGCTGTGGGTCTACATATGGTCAATCCAGGTTGCATCACAGCCCCTGAACGAATTGTGTAAGAATTTCTCTCTCTTTCCCTGTCTTTGTTTCCTGGGTTTTTAAAAGTAATTTATTTTTATAATGGGATTTAGCTGCTTTTCACGGCTGTGTTTATGCCGCTTTACACCCACTTGACACACTAACAGAGAGATATCAATACATAGGTTTTAAGATTATTACTAGTCAGATATATTCTTGTGCGGTGAATCGGGCGTGTTGAGTCCAGTTCTCTGAGCTTGGAGTAGGTCTTGTCTATTACATATTGGGTTTATGGAACGGTATCTGAGCTAATTTGAAACTCTTGTTTTATGTATCACCCCACCTCACCTTTCCCGTTAAGCAGCCATAGTGTGTTTTCTGCATGTGTGACTCTGTTCTGTTTTGTAATTCAGTTCAAGTGTAACGGCTTTTACATTCCCTCTATAAGTGACACCTTATGAGAAGTGTCCTTTTCTGTGTGACTTATTTCACTTAGAATCGTCGTACCTAAATCCACTCATCATGCCGCTACTAGCCTTATGACATTGATTTCATGGCTGAGTGATATTCCATTGTACATAAGGAACACAACTTTTTTATCCATTTTTCGCTTTCCTGGGATATTTAAGGTGGAATGAAGTGGAGGTCCTTGTCAACAGAGCAGCCCTAAACTTTGGGGTTCTTGTGTCTTGCTGATTTTTAATTTTCCCACTTTATACCCCCATGCGTGGAAGTGCCCTATGCTCTCTAAGCTGTGTTTTTTAGATGTTTCAGAACACACCGTACACTTCTCCAGAGTGGCTGTTGGCAATTTACATCCCGCCCATCAGTGTAGCAAGGCCCCCATTTCTCCATGGCCTGTCCTGCATTTCTGGTTTTGACACTTTTTTCAGCATGGCCCTTTTGACCGATGGGAAGCGAGACTTCTTTGTAGCGCTGATTTGCCTTTCCAGGTTGCTTGGTTGGCCAAAAAGGGCGTATGCGTTTTTTCCTGAATATATTCAGGAAAAAACGCATACGCCGTTTTTGGCCAAGGGCATCATTGTCAACGTTTTCCTGATTTTCATGTGCTTTAAAGGCGATTCGAATCTACCTCCTGAAATCTGTTTCCTGCAATTCTGCCTTGATTTCAAATCCTCTTCTTTGCCTTCCCTCAATATATTTGTGGACGAGAGTTATCATTTATATCTCTGCAGGTTTGTGAATTGCAGTGCCCTGAAGCTCCATTTTACAGCTCGCTTTTTCGGGAGCTGGCCGCAAAAGCGCAGGATGGCTTCAGGCCCTGTTCTGGTTCCGGGGGGCAGGCTGAGCCAGTGGTTAATTCTTCATCCTGATGGGAAAATAGAGTGACCTGTGCCTGTCCCAACACCAAGAGCTAGTCTCTCATTGGTTCCCCGTCTTCCCGTTCATCCTCAGGACAAATTGCAACCTGTACGGAATAGGAGGTTAAAGGTGCTGATGCTCCAAGTAGGGAGATTGCTAGTAAAGTGGCTGGAATGGCGAACCCGAGCACAAGGAGATGAGAAATGAGGTGCGTTTTAGAAACCTTTCCCCATCACACGGTGTACCATCTTCTGGGTTTCTCATGCATGTTTTCGATGTAGGAAGATGCCCTTGAACCTGGAGATTTGGGACCCATGCGATGGGTAGCACGCAGTATTACTTTAAAGGGTCTGCGTTTGCTCACCCAACCTCACCAAACCTCTCAGCCCCAAGAGTGTCCACCCTTATGTCTCATCCAGCTGTGGGTCTAGATATGGTCAATCCAGGTTGCATCACAGCCCCTGAACGAATTGTGTAAGAATTTCTCTCTCTTTCCCTGTCTTTGTTTCCTGGGTTTTTAAAAGTAATTTATTTTTATAATGGGGTTTAGCTGCTTTTCACGGCTGTGTTTATGCCGCTTTACACCCACTTGACACACTAACAGAGAGATATCAATACATAGGTTTTAAGATTATTACTAGTCAGTTATATTCTTGTGCGGTGAATCGGGCGTGTTGAGTCCAGTTCTCTGAGCAAGGAGTAGGTCTTGTCTATTACATATTGGGTTTATGGAACGGTATCTGAGCTAATTTGAAACTCTTGTTTTATGTATCACCCCACCTCACCTTTCCCGTTAAGCAGCCATAGTGTATTTTCTGCATGTGTGACTCTGTTCTGTTTTGTAATTCAGTTCAAGTGTAACGGTTTTTACATTCCCTCTATAAGTGACACCTTATGAGAAGTGTCCTTTTCTGTGTGACTTATTTCACTTAGAATCGTCATACCTAAATCCACTCATCATGATGCTACTAGCCTTATGACATTGATTTCATGGCTGAGTGATATTCCACTGTACATAAGGACCACAACTTTTTTATCCATTTTTCGCTTTCCTGGGATATTTAAGGTGGAATGAAGTGGAGGTCCTTGTCAACAGAGCAGCCCTAAACTTTGGGGTTCTTGTGTCTTGCTGATTTTTAATTTTCCCACTTTATACCCCCATGCGTGGAAGTGTCCTATGCTCTCTAAGCTGTGTTTTTTAGATGTTTCAAAACACACCGTACACTTCTCCAGAGTGGCTGTTGGCAATTTACATCCCGCCCATCAGTGTAGCAAGGCTCCCATTTCTCCATGGCCTGTCCTGCATTTTTGGTTTTGACACTTTTTTCAGCATGGCCCTTTTGACCGATGGGAAGCGAGACTTCTTTGTAGCGCTGATTTGCCTTTCCAGGTTGCTTGGTTGGCCAAAAAGGGCGTATGCGTTTTTTCCTGAATATATTCAGGAAAAAACGCATACGCCGTTTTTGGCCAAGGGCATCATTGTCAACGTTTTGCTGCTTTTCATGTGCTTTAAAGGCGATTCGAATCTACCTCCTGAAATCTGTTTCCTGCAATTCTGCCTTGATTTCAAATCCTCTTCTTTGCCTTCCCTCAATATATTTGTGGACGAGAGTTATCATTTATAACTGTGCAGGTTTGTGAATTGCAGTGCCCTGAAGCTCCATTTTACAACTCGCTTTTTTGGGAGGTGGCCTCAAAAGCGCAGGATGGCTTCAGGCCCTGTTCTGGTTCCGGGGGGCAGGCTGAGCCTGTGGTTAATTCTTGTTCCTGATGGGAAAATAGAGTGACCTGTGCCTGTCCCAACACCAAGAGCTAGTCTCTCATTGGTTCCCCGTCTTCCCGTTCATCCTCAGGACAAATTGCAACCTGTATGGAACAGGAGGTTAAAGGTGCTGATGCTCCAAGTAGGGAGATTGCTAGTAAAGTGGCTGGAATGGCGAACCCGAGCAAAAGGAGATGAGAAATGAGGTGCGTTTTAGAAACCTTTCCCCATCACACGGTGTACCATCTTCTGGGTTTCTCATGCATGTTTTCGATGTAGGAAGATGTCCTTGAACCTGGAGATTTGGGACCCATGCGATGGGTAGCACGCAGTATTACTTTAAAGGGTCTGCGTTTGCTCACCCAACCTCACCAAACCTCTCAGCCCCAAGAGTGTCCACCCTTATGTCTCATCCAGCTGTGGGTCTACATATGGTCAATCCAGGTTGCATCACAGCCCCTGAACGAATTGTGTAAGAATTTCTCTCTCTTTCCCTGTCTTTGTTTCCTGGGTTTTTAAAAGTAATTTATTTTTATAATGGGATTTAGCTGCTTTTCACGGCTGTGTTTATGCCGCTTTACACCCACTTGACACACTAACAGAGAGATATCAATACATAGGTTTTAAGATTATTACTAGTCAGATATATTCTTGTGCGGTGAATCGGGCGTGTTGAGTCCAGTTCTCTGAGCTTGGAGTAGGTCTTGTCTATTACATATTGGGTTTATGGAACGGTATCTGAGCTAATTTGAAACTCTTGTTTTATGTATCACCCCACCTCACCTTTCCCGTTAAGCAGCCATAGTGTGTTTTCTGCATGTGTGACTCTGTTCTGTTTTGTAATTCAGTTCAAGTGTAACGGCTTTTACATTCCCTCTATAAGTGACACCTTATGAGAAGTGTCCTTTTCTGTGTGACTTATTTCACTTAGAATCGTCGTACCTAAATCCACTCATCATGCCGCTACTAGCCTTATGACATTGATTTCATGGCTGAGTGATATTCCATTGTACATAAGGAACACAAATTTTTTATCCATTTTTCGCTTTCCTGGGATATTTAAGGTGGAATGAAGTGGAGGTCCTTGTCAACAGAGCAGCCCTAAACTTTGGGGTTCTTGTGTCTTGCTGATTTTTAATTTTCCCACTTTATACCCCCATGCGTGGAAGTGCCCTATGCTCTCTAAGCTGTGTTTTTTAGATGTTTCAGAACACACCGTACACTTCTCCAGAGTGGCTGTTGGCAATTTACATCCCGCCCATCAGTGTAGCAAGGCCCCCATTTCTCCATGGCCTGTCCTGCATTTCTGGTTTTGACACTTTTTTCAGCATGGCCCTTTTGACCGATGGGAAGCGAGACTTCTTTGTAGCGCTGATTTGCCTTTCCAGGTTGCTTGGTTGGCCAAAAAGGGCGTATGCGTTTTTTCCTGAATATATTCAGGAAAAAATGCATACGCCGTTTTTGGCCAAGGGCATCATTGTCAACGTTTTCCTGATTTTCATGTGCTTTAAAGGCGATTCGAATCTACCTCCTGAAATCTGTTTCCTGCAATTCTGCCTTGATTTCAAATCCTCTTCTTTGCCTTCCCTCAATATATTTGTGGACGAGAGTTATCATTTATATCTCTGCAGGTTTGTGAATTGCAGTGCCCTGAAGCTCCATTTTACAGCTCGCTTTTTCGGGAGCTGGCCGCAAAAGCGCAGGATGGCTTCAGGCCCTGTTCTGGTTCCGGGGGGCAGGCTGAGCCTGTGGTTAATTCTTCATCCTGATGGGAAAATAGAGTGACCTGTGCCTGTCCCAACACCAAGAGCTAGTCTCTCATTGGTTCCCCGTCTTCCCGTTCATCCTCAGGACAAATTGCAACCTGTACGGAACAGGAGATTAAAGGTGCTGATGCTCCAAGTAGGGAGATTGCTAGTAAAGTGGCTGGAATGGCGAACCCGAGCACAAGGAGATGAGAAATGAGGTGCGTTTTAGAAACCTTTCCCCATCACACGGTGTACCATCTTCTGGGTTTCTCATGCATGTTTTCGATGTAGGAAGATGCCCTTGAACCTGGAGATTTGGGACCCATGCGATGGGTAGCACGCAGTATTACTTTAAAGGGTCTGCGTTTGCTCACCCAACCTCACCAAACCTCTCAGCCCCAAGAGTGTCCACCCTTATGTCTCATCCAGCTGTGGGTCTAGATATGGTCAATCCAGGTTGCATCACAGCCCCTGAACGAATTGTGTAAGAATTTCTCTCTCTTTCCCTGTCTTTGTTTCCTGGGTTTTTAAAAGTAATTTATTTTTATAATGGGGTTTAGCTGCTTTTCACGGCTGTGTTTATGCCGCTTTACACCCACTTGACACACTAACAGAGAGATATCAATACATAGGTTTTAAGATTATTACTAGTCAGTTATATTCTTGTGCGGTGAATCGGGCGTGTTGAGTCCAGTTCTCTGAGCAAGGAGTAGGTCTTGTCTATTACATATTGGGTTTATGGAACGGTATCTGAGCTAATTTGAAACTCTTGTTTTATGTATCACCCCACCTCACCTTTCCCGTTAAGCAGCCATAGTGTATTTTCTGCATGTGTGACTCTGTTCTGTTTTGTAATTCAGTTCAAGTGTAACGGTTTTTACATTCCCTCTATAAGTGACACCTTATGAGAAGTGTCCTTTTCTGTGTGACTTATTTCACTTAGAATCGTCATACCTAAATCCACTCATCATGATGCTACTAGCCTTATGACATTGATTTCATGGCTGAGTGATATTCCACTGTACATAAGGACCACAACTTTTTTATCCATTTTTCGCTTTCCTGGGATATTTAAGGTGGAATGAAGTGGAGGTCCTTGTCAACAGAGCAGCCCTAAACTTTGGGGTTCTTGTGTCTTGCTGATTTTTAATTTTCCCACTTTATACCCCCATGCGTGGAAGTGCCCTATGCTCTCTAAGCTGTGTTTTTTAGATGTTTCAAAACACACCGTACACTTCTCCAGAGTGGCTGTTGGCAATTTACATCCCGCCCATCAGTGTAGCAAGGCTCCCATTTCTCCATGGCCTGTCCTGCATTTTTGGTTTTGACACTTTTTTCAGCATGGCCCTTTTGACCGATGGGAAGCGAGTCTTCTTTGTAGCGCTGATTTGCCTTTCCAGGTTGCTTGGTTGGCCAAAAAGGGCGTATGCGTATTTCCTGAATATATTCAGGAAAAAACGCATACGCCCTTTTTGGCCAAGGGCATCATTGTCAACGTTTTGCTGCTTTTCATGTGCTTTAAAGGCGATTCGAATCTACCTCCTGAAATCTGTTTCCTGCAATTCTGCCTTGCTTTCAAATCCTCTTCTTTGCCTTCCCTCAATATATTTGTGGATGAGAGTTATCATTTATAACTGTGCAGGTTTGTGAATTGCAGTGCCCTGAAGCTCCATTTTACAACTCGCTTTTTTGGGAGGTGGCCTCAAAAGCGCAGGATGGCTTCAGGCCCTGTTCTGGTTCCGGGGGGCAGGCTGAGCCTGTGGTTAATTCTTGTTCCTGATGGGAAAATAGAGTGACCTGTGCCTGTCCCAACACCAAGAGCTAGTCTCTCATTGGTTCCCCGTTCTCCCGTTCATCCTCAGGACAAATTGCAACCTGTACGGAACAGGAGGTTAAAGGTGTTGATGCTCCAAGTAGGGAGATTGCTAGTAAAGTGGCTGGAATGGCGAACCCGAGCAAAAGGAGATGAGAAATGAGGTGCGTTTTAGAAACCTTTCCCCATCACACGGTGTACCATCTTCTGGGTTTCTCAGGCATGTTTTCGATGTAGGAAGATGCCCTTGAACCTGGCGATTTGGGACCCATGCGATGGGTAGCACGCAGTATTACTTTAAAGGGTCTGCGTTTGCTCACCCAACCTCACCAAACCTCTCAGCCCCAAGAGTGTCCACCCTTATGTCTCATCCAGCTGTGGGTCTAGATATGGTCAATCCAGGTTGCATCACAGCCCCTGAACGAATTGTGTAAGAATTTCTCTCTCTTTCCCTGTCTTTGTTTCCTGGTTTTTTAAAAGTAATTTATTTTTATAATGGGGTTTAGCTGCTTTTTACGGCTGTCTTTATGCCGCTTTACACCCACTTGACACACTAACAGAGAGATATCAATACATAGGTTTTAAGATTATTACTAGTCAGTTATATTCTTGTGCGGTGAATCGGGCGTGTTGAGTCCAGTTCTCTGAGCAAGGAGTAGGTCTTGTCTATTACATATTGAGTTTATGGAACGGTATCTGAGCTAATTTGAAACTGTTGTTTTATGTATCACCCCACCTCACCTTTCCCGTTAAGCAGCCATAGTGTATTTTCTGCATGTGTGACTCTGTTCTGTTTTGTAATTCAGTTCAAGTGTAACAGTTTTTACATTCCCTCTATAAGTGACACCTTATGAGAAGTGTCCTTTTCTGTGTGACTTATTTCACTTAGAATCGTCATACGTAAATCCACTCATCATGCTGCTACTAGCCTTATGACATTGATTTCATGGCTGAGTGATATTCCACTGTACATAAGGACCACAACTTTTTTATCCATTTTTCGCTTTCCTGGGATATTTAAGGTGGAATGAAGTGGAGGTCCTTGTCAACAGAGCAGCCCTAAACTTTGGGGTTCTTGTGTCTTGCTTATTTTTAATTTTCCCACTTTATACCCCCATGCGTGGAAGTGCCCTATGCTCTCTAAGCTGTGTTTTTTAGATGTTTCAGAACACACCGTACACTTCTCCAGAGTGGCTGTTGGCAATTTACATCCCGCCCATCAGTGTAGCAAGGCCCCCATTTCTCCATGGCCTGTCCTGCATTTCTGGTTTTGACACTTTATTCAGCATGGCCCTTTTGACCGATGGGAAGCGAGACTTCTTTGTAGCGCTGATTTGCCTTTCCAGGTTGCTTGGTTGGCCAAAAAGGGCGTATGCGTTTTTTCCTGAATATATTCAGGAAAAAACGCATACGCCGTTTTTGGCCAAGGGCATCATTGTCAACGTTTTCCTGCTTTTCATGTGCTTTAAAGGCGATTCGAATCTACCTCCTGAAATCTGTTTCCTGCAATTCTGCCTTGATTTCAAATCCTCTTCTTTGCCTTCCCTCAATATATTTGGGGACGAGAGTTATCATTTATAACTGTGCAGGTTTGTGAATTGCAGTGCCCTGAAGCTCCATTTTACAACTCGCTTTTTTGGGAGCTGGCCGCAAATGCGCAGGATGGCTTCAGGCCCTGTTCTGGTTCCGGGGGGCAGGCTGAGCCTGTGGTTAATTCTTCTTCCTGATGGGAAAATAGAGTGACCTGTGCCTGTCCCAACACCAAGAGCTAGTCTCTCATTGGTTCCCCGTCTTCCCGTTCATCCTCAGGACAAATTGCAACCTGTATGGAACAGGAGGTTAAAGGTGCTGATGCTCCAAGTAGGGAGATTGCTAGTAAAGTGGCTGGAATGGCGAACCCGAGCACAAGGAGATGAGAAATGAGGTGCGTTTTAGAAACCTTTCCCCATCACACGGTGTACCATCTTCTGGGTTTCTCATGCATGTTTTCGATGTAGGAAGATGCCCTTGAACCTGGAGATTTGGGACCCATGCGATGGGTAGCACGCAGTATTACTTTAAAGGGTCTGCATTTGCTATCCCAACCTCACCAAACCTCTCAGCCCCAAGAGTGTCCACCCTTATGTCTCATCCAGCTGTGGGTCTAGATATGGTCAATCCAGGTTGCATCACAGCCCCTGAACGAATTGTGTAAGAATTTCTCTCTCTTTCACTGTCTTTGTTTCATGGGTTTTTAAAAGTAATTTCTTTTTATAATGGGGTTTAGCTGCTTTTCACGGCTGTGTTTATGCCGCTTTACACCCACTTGACACACTAACAGAGAGATATCAATACATAGGTTTTAAGATTATTACTAGTCAGATATATTCTTGTGCGGTCAATCGGGCGTGTTGAGTCCAGTTCTCTGAGCTTGGAGTAGGTCTTGTCTATTACATATTGGGTTTATGGAACGGTATCTGAGCTAATTTGAAACTCTTGTTTTATGTATCACCCCACCTCACCTTTCCCGTTAAGCAGCCATAGTGTGTTTTCTGCATGTGTGACTCTGTTCTGTTTTGTAATTCAGTTCAAGTGTAACGGCTTTTACATTCCCTCTATAAGTGACACCTTATGAGAAGTGTCCTTTTCTGTGTGACTTATTTCACTTAGAATCGTCGTACCTAAATCCACTCATCATTCCGCTACAAGCCTTATGACATTGATTTCATGGCTGAGTGATATTCCATTGTACATAAGGAACACAAATTTTTTATCCATTTTTCGCTTTCCTGGGATATTTAAGGTGGAATGAAGTGGAGGTCCTTGTCAACAGAGCAGCCCTAAACTTTGGGGTTCTTGTGTCTTGCTGATTTTTAATTTTCCCACTTTATACCCCCATGCGTGGAAGTGCCCTATGCTCTCTAAGCTGTGTTTTTTAGATGTTTCAGAACACACCGTACACTTCTCCAGAGTGGCTGTTGGCAATTTACATCCCGCCCATCAGTGTAGCAAGGCCCCCATTTCTCCATGGCCTGTCCTGCATTTCTGGTTTTGACACTTTTTTCAGCATGGCCCTTTTGACCGATGGGAAGCGAGACTTCTTTGTAGCGCTGATTTGCCTTTCCAGGTTGCTTGGTTGGCCAAAAAGGGCGTATGCGTTTTTTCCTGAATATATTCAGGAAAAAACGCATACGCCGTTTTTGGCCAAGGGCATCATTGTCAACGTTTTCCTGCTTTTCATGTGCTTTAAAGGCGATTCGAATCTACCTCCTGAAATCTGTTTCCTGCAATTCTGCCTTGATTTCAAATCCTCTTCTTTGCCTTCCCTCAATATATTTGTGGACGAGAGTTATCATTTATAACTGTGCAGGTTTGTGAATTGCAGTGCCCTGAAGCTCCATTTTACAACTCGCTTTTTTGGGAGCTGGCCGCAAATGCGCAGGATGGCTTCAGGCCCTGTTCTGGTTCCGGGGGGCAGGCTGAGCCTGTGGTTAATTCTTCTTCCTGATGGGAAAATAGAGTGACCTGTGCCTGTCCCAACACCAAGAGCTAGTCTCTCATTGGTTCCCCGTCTTCCCGTTCATCCTCAGGACAAATTGCAACCTGTATGGAACAGGAGGTTAAAGGTGCTGATGCTCCAAGTAGGGAGATTGCTAGTAAAGTGGCTGGAATGGCGAACCCGAGCACAAGGAGATGAGAAATGCGGTGCGTTTTAGAAACCTTTCCCCATCACACGGTGTACCATCTTCTGGGTTTCTCATGCATGTTTTCGATGTAGGAAGATGCCCTTGAACCTGGAGATTTGGGACCCATGCGATGGGTAGCACGCAGTATTACTTTAAAGGGTCTGCGTTTGCTCACCCAACCTCACCAAACCTCTCAGCCCCAAGAGTGTCCACCCTTATGTCTCATCCAGCTGTGGGTCTAGATATGGTCAATCCAGGTTGCATCACAGCCCCTGAACGAATTGTGTAAGAATTTCTCTCTCTTTCCCTGTCTTTGTTTCCTGGGTTTTTAAAAGTAATTTATTTTTATAATGGGGTTTAGCTGCTTTTCACGGCTGTGTTTATGCCGCTTTACACCCACTTGACACACTAACAGAGAGATATCAATACATAGGTTTTAAGATTATTACTAGTCAGTTATATTCTTGTGCGGTGAATCGGGCGTGTTGAGTCCAGTTCTCTGAGCAAGGAGTAGGTCTTGTCTATTACATATTGGGTTTATGGAACGGTATCTGAGCTAATTTGAAACTCTTGTTTTATGTATCACCCCACCTCACCTTTCCCGTTAAGCAGCCATAGTGTATTTTCTGCATGTGTGACTCTGTTCTGTTTTGTAATTCAGTTCAAGTGTAACGGTTTTTACATTCCCTCTATAAGTGACACCTTATGAGAAGTGTCCTTTTCTGTGTGACTTATTTCACTTAGAATCATCGTACCTAAATCCACTCATCATGCCGCTACTAGCCTTATGACATTGATTTCATGGCTGAGTGATATTCCATTGTACATAAGGAACACAATTTTTTTATCCATTTTTCGCTTTCCTGGGATATTTAAGGTGGAATGAAGTGGAGGTCCTTGTCAACAGAGCAGCCCTAAACTTTGGGGTTCTTGTGTCTTGCTGATTTTTAATTTTCCCACTTTATCCCCCCATGCGTGGAAGTGCCCTATGCTCTCTAAGCTGTGTTTTTTAGATGTTTCAGAACACACCGTACACTTCTCCAGAGTGGCTGTTGGCAATTTACATCCCGCCCATCAGTGTAGCAAGGCTCCCATTTCTCCATGGCCTGTCCTGCATTTCTGGTTTTGACACTTTTTTCAGCATGGCCCTTTTGACCGATGGGAAGCGAGACTTCTTTGTAGCGCTGATTTGCCTTTCCAGGTTGCTTGGTTGGCCAAAAAGAGCGTATGCGTTTTTTCCTGAATATATTCAGGAAAAAACGCATACGCTCTTTTTGGCCAAGGGCATCATTGTCAACGTTTAGCTGCTTTTCATGTGCTTTAAAAGCGATTCGAATCTACCTCCTGAAATCTGTTTCCTGCAATTCTGCCTTGATTATAAATCCTCTTCTTTGCCTTCCCTCAATATATTTGTGGACGAGAGTTATCATTTATAACTCTGCAGGTTTGTGAATTGCAGTTCCCTGAAGCTCCATTTTACAACTCGCTGTTTTGGGAGCTGGCCGCAAAAGCGCAGGATGGCTTCAGGCCCTGTTCTGGTTCCGGGGGGCAGGCTGAGCCTGTGGTTAATTCTTCTTCCTGATGGGAAAATAGAGTGACCTGTGCCTGTCCCAACACCAAGAGCTAATCTCTCATTGGTTCCCCGTCTTCCCGTTCATCCTCAGGACAAATTGCAACCTGTACGGAACAGGAGGTTAAAGGTGCTGATGCTCCAAGTAGGGAGATTGCTAGTAAAGTGGCTGGAATGGCGAACCCGAGCAAAAGGAGATGAGAAATGAGGTGCGTTTTAGAAACCTTTCCCCATCACATGGTGTACCATCTTCTGGGTTTCTCATGCATGTTTTCGATGTAGGAAGATGCCCTTGAACCTGGAGATTTGGGACCCATGCGATGGGTAGCACGCAGTATTACTTTAAAGGGTCTGCGTTTGCTCACCCAACCTCACCAAACCTCTCAGCCCCAAGAGTGTCCAACCTTATGTCTCATCCAGCTGTGGGTCTAGATATGGTCAATCCAGGTTGCATCACAGCCCCTGAACGAATTGTGTAAGAATTTCTCTCTCTTTCACTGTCTTTGTTTCATGGGTTTTTAAAAGTAATTTATTTTTATAATGGGGTTTTCCTGCTTTTCACGGCTGTGTTTATGCTGCTTTACACCCACTTGACACACTAACAGAGAGATATCAATACATAGGTTTTAAGATTATTACTAGTCAGATATATTCTTGTGCGGTGAATCGGGCGTGTTGAGTCCAGTTCTCTGAGCAAGGAGTAGGTCTTGTCTATTACATATTGGGTTTATGGAACGGTATCTGAGCTAATTTGAAACTCTTGTTTTATGTATCACCCCACCTCACCTTTCCCGTTAAGCAGCCATAGTGTGTTTTCTGCATGTGTGACTCTGTTCTGTTTTGTAATTCAGTTCAAGTGTAACGGCTTTTACATTCCCTCTATAAGTGACACCTTATGAGAAGTGTCCTTTTCTGTGTGACTTATTTCACTTAGAATCGTCGTACCTAAATCCACTCATCATGCCGCTACTAACCTTATGACATTGATTTCATGGCTGAGTGATATTCCATTGTACATAAGGACCACAACTTTTTTATCCATTTTTCGCTTTCCTGGGATCTTTAAGGTGGAATGAAGTGGAGGTCCTTGTCAACAGAGCAGCCCTAAACTTTGGGGTTCTTGTGTCTTGCTGATTTTTAATTTTCCCACTTTATACCCCCATGCGTGGGAGTGCCCTATGCTCTCTAAGCAGTGTTTTTTAGATGTTTCAGAACACACCGTACACTTCTCCAGAGTGGCTGTTGGCAATTTACATACCACCCATCTGTGTAGCAAGGCTCCCATTTCTCCATGGCCTGTCCTGCATTTCTGGTTTTGACACTTTTTTCAGCATGGCCCTTTTGACCGATGGGAAGCGAGACTTCTTTGTAGCGCTGATTTGCCTTTCCAGGTTGCTTGGTTGGCCAAAAAGGGCGTATGCGTTTTTTCCTGAATATAATCATGAAAAAACGCATACGCCCTTTTTGGCCAAGGGCATCATTGTCAAAGTTTTGCTGCTTTTCATGTGCTTTAAAGGCGATTCGAATCTACCTCCTGAAATCTGTTTCCTGCAATTCTGCCTTGATTTCAAATCCTCTTCTTTGCCTTCCCTCAATATATTTGTGGACGAGAGTTATCATTTATAACTCTGCAGGTTTGTGAATTGCAGTTCCCTGAAGCTCCATTTTACAACTCGCTTTTTTGGGAGCTGGCCGCAAAAGCGCAGGATGGCTTCAGGCCCTGTTCTGGTTCCGGGGTGCAGGCTGAGCCTGTGGTTAATTCTTCTTCCTGATGGGAAAATAGAGTGACCTGTGCCTGTCCCAACACCAAGAGCTAATCTCTCATTGGTTCCCCGTCTTCCCGTTCATCCTCAGGACAAATTGCAACCTGTATGGAACAGGAGGTTAAAGGTGCTGATGCTCCAAGTAGGGAGATTGCTAGTAAAGTGGATGGAATGGCGAACCCGAGCAAAAGGAGATGAGAAATGAGGTGCGTTTTAGAAACCTTTCCCCATCACATGGTGTACCATCTTCTGGGTTTCTCATGCATGTTTTCGATGTAGGAAGATGCCCTTGAACCTGGAGATTTGGGACCCATGCGATGGGTAGCACGCAGTATTACCTTAAAGGGTCTGCGTTTGCTCACCCAACCTCACCAAACCTCTCAGCCCCAAGAGTGTCCACCCTTATGTCTCATCCAGCTGTGGGTCTAGATATGGTCAATCCAGGTTGCATCACAGCCCCTGAACGAATTGTGTAAGAATTTCTCTCTCTTTCACTGTCTTTGTTTCATGGGTTTTTAAAAGTAATTTATTTTTATAATGGGGTTTAGCTGCTTTTCACGGCTGTGTTTATGCCGCTTTACACCCACTTGACACACTAACAGAGAGATATCAATACATAGGTTTTAAGATTATTACTAGTCAGATATATTCTTGTGCGGTGAATCGGTCGTGTTGAGTCCAGTTCTCTGAGCAAGGAGTAGGTCTTGTCTATTACATATTGGGTTTATGGAACGGTATCTGAGCTAATTTGAAACTCTTGTTTTATGTATCACCCCACCTCACCTTTCCCGTTAAGCAGCTATAGTGTGTTTTCTACACGTGTGACTCTGTTCTGTTTTGTAATTCAGTTCAAGTGTAACGGTTTTTACATTTCCTCTATAAGTGACTCCTTATGAGAAGTGTCCTTTTCTGTGAGACTTATTTCACTTAGAATCGTCGTACCTAAATCCACTCATCATGCCGCTACTAGCCTTATGACATTGATTTCATGGCTGAGTGATATTCCATTGTACATAAGGACCACAACTTTTTTATCCATTTTTCGCTTTCCTGGGATATTTAAGGTGGAATGAAGTGGAGGTCCTTGTCAACAGAGCAGCCCTAATCGTTGGGGTTCTTGTGTCTTGCTGATTTTTAATTTTCCCACTTTATACCCCCATGCGTGGGAGTGCCCTATGCTCTCTAAGCTGTGTTTTTTAGATGTTTCAGAACACACCGTACACTTCTCCAGAGTGGCTGTTGGCAATTTACATACCACCCATCAGTGTAGCAAGGCTCCCATTTCTCCATGGCCTGTCCTGCATTTCTGGTTTTGACGCTTTTTTCAGCATGGCCCTTTTGACCGATGGGAAGCGAGACTTCTTTGTAGCGCTGATTTGCCTTTCCAGGTTGCTTGGTTGGCCAAAAAGGGCGTATGCGTTTTTTCCTGAATATATTCAGGAAAAAACGCATACGCCCTTTTTGGCTAAGGGCATCATTGTCAACGTTTTGCTGCTTTTCATGTGCTTTAAAGGCGATTCGAATCTACCTCCTGAAATCTGTTTCCTGCAATTCTGCCTTGATTTCAAATCCTCTTCTTTGCATTCCCTCAATATATTTGTGGACGAGAGTTATCATTTATAACTCTGCAGGTTTGTGAATTGCAGTGCCCTGAAGCTCCATTTTACAACTCACTTTTTTGGGAGCTGGCCGCAAAAGCGCAGGATGGCTTCAGGCCCTGTTCTGGTTCCGGGGTGCAGGCTGAGCCTGTGGTTAATTCTTCTTCCTGATTTGAAAATAGAGTGACCTGTGCCTGTCCCAACACCAAGAGCTAATCTCTCATTGGTTCCCCGTCTTCCCGTTCATCCTCAGGACAAATTGCAACCTGTACGGAACAGGAGGTTAAAGGTGCTGATGCTCCAAGTAGGGAGATTGCTAGTAAAGTGGCTGGAATGGCGAACCCGAGCAAAAGGAGATGAGAAATGAGGTGCGTTTTAGAAACCTTTCCCCATCACATGGTGTACCATCTTCTGGATTTCTCATGCATGTTTTCGATGTAGGAAGATGCCCTTGAACCTGGAGATTTGGGACCCATGCGATGGGTAGCACGCAGTATTACTTTAAAGGGTCTGCGTTTGCTCACCCAACCTCACCAAACCTCTCAGCCCCAAGAGTGTCCAACCTTATGTCTCATCCAGCTGTGGGTCTAGATATGGTCATTCCAGGTTGCATCACAGCCCCTGAACGAATTGTGTAAGAATTTCTCTCTCTTTCACTGTCTTTGTTTCATGGGTTTTTAAAAGTAATTTATTTTTATAATGGGGTTTAGCTGCTTTTCACGGCTGTGTTTATGCTGCTTTACACCCACTTGACACACTAACAGAGAGATATCAATACATAGGTTTTAAGATTATTACTAGTCAGATATATTCTTGTGCGGTGAATCGGGCGTGTTGAGTCCAGTTCTCTGAGCAAGGAGTAGGTCTTGTCTATTACATATTGGGTTTATGGAACGGTATCTGAGCTAATTTGAAACTCTTGTTTTATGTATCACCCCACCTCACCTTTCCCGTTAAGCAGCCATAGTGTGTTTTCTGCATGTGTGACTCTGTTCTGTTTTGTAATTCAGTTCAAGTGTAACGGCTTTTACATTCCCTCTATAAGTGACACCTTATGAGAAGTGTCCTTTTCTGTGTGACTTATTTCACTTAGAATCGTCGTACCTAAATCCACTCATCATGCCGCTACTAGCCTTATGACATTGATTTCATGGCTGAGTGATATTCCATTGTACATAAGGACCACAACTTTTTTATCCATTTTTCGCTTTCCTGGGATATTTAAGGTGGAAGGAAGTGGAGGTCCTTGTCAACAGAGCAGCCCTAAACTTTGGGGTTCTTGTGTCTTGCTGATTTTTAATTTTCCCACTTTATACCCCCATGCGTGGAAGTGCCCTATGCTCTCTAAGCTGTGTTTTTTAGATGTTTCAGAACACACCGTACACTTCTCCAGAGTGGCTGTTGGCAATTTACATCCCGCCCATCAGTGTAGCAAGGCCCCCATTTCTCCATGGCCTGTCCTGCATTTCTGGTTTTGACACTTTTTTCAGCATGGCCCTTTTGACCGATGGGAAGCGAGACTTCTTTGTAGCGCTGATTTGCCTTTCCAGGTTGCTTGGTTGGCCAAAAAGGGCGTATGCGTTTTTTCCTGAATATATTCAGGAAAAAACGCATACGCCGTTTTTGGCCAAGGGCATCATTGTCAACGTTTTCCTGATTTTCATGTGCTTTAAAGGCGTTTCGAATCTACCTCCTGAAATCTGTTTCCTGCAATTCTGCCTTGATTTCAAATCCTCTTCTTTGCCTTCCCTCAATATATTTGTGGACGAGAGTTATCATTTATATCTCTGCAGGTTTGTGAATTGCAGTGCCCTGAAGCTCCATTTTACAACTCGCTTTTTTGGGAGGTGGCCTCAAAAGCGCAGGATGGCTTCAGGCCCTGTTCTGGTTCCGGGGGGCAGGCTGAGCCTGTGGTTAATTCTTGTTCCTGATGGGAAAATAGAGTGACCTGTGCCTGTCCCAACACCAAGAGCTAGTCTCTCATTGGTTCCCCGTTCTCCCGTTCATCCTCAGGACAAATTGCAACCTGTACGGAACAGGAGGTTAAAGGTGTTGATGCTCCAAGTAGGGAGATTGCTAGTAAAGTGGCTGGAATGGCGAAACCGAGCAAAAGGAGATGAGAAATGAGGTGCGTTTTAGAAACCTTTCCCCATCACACGGTGTACCATCTTCTGGGTTTCTCAGGCATGTTTTCGATGTAGGAAGATGCCCTTGAACCTGGCGATTTGGGACCCATGCGATGGGTAGCACGCAGTATTACTTTAAAGGGTCTGCGTTTGCTCACCCAACCTCACCAAACCTCTCAGCCCCAAGAGTGTCCACCCTTATGTCTCATCCAGCTGTGGGTCTAGATATGGTCAATCCAGGTTGCATCACAGCCCCTGAACGAATTGTGTAAGAATTTCTCTCTCTTTCCCTGTCTTTGTTTCCTGTTTTTTAAAAGTAATTTATTTTTATAATGGGGTTTAGCTGCTTTTTACGGCTGTCTTTATGCCGCTTTACACCCACTTGACACACTAACAGAGAGATATCAATACATAGGTTTTAAGATTATTACTAGTCAGTTATATTCTTGTGCGGTGAATCGGGCGTGTTGAGTCCAGTTCTCTGAGCAAGGAGTAGGTCTTGTCTATTCCATATTGGGTTTATGGAACGGTATCTGAGCTAATTTGAAACTCTTGTTTTATGTATCACCCCACCTCACCTTTCCCGTTAAGCAGCCATAGTGTGTTTTCTGCATGTGTGACTCTGTTCTGTTTTGTAATTCAGTTCAAGTGTAACTGTTTTTACATTCCCTCTATAAGTGACACCTTATGAGAAGTGTCCTTTTCTGTGTGACTTATTTCACTTAGAATCGTCATACGTAAATCCACTCATCATGCTGCTACTAGCCTTATGACATTGATTTCATGGCTGAGTGATATTCCACTGTACATAAGGACCACAACTTTTTTATCCATTTTTCGCTTTCCTGGGATATTTAAGGTGGAATGAAGTGGAGGTCCTTGTCAACAGAGCAGCCCTAAACTTTGGGGTTCTTGTGTCTTTCTTATTTTTAATTTTCCCACTTTATACCCCCATGCGTGGAAGTGCCCTATGCTCTCTAAGCTGTGTTTTTTAGATGTTTCAGAACACACCGTACACTTCTCCAGAGTGGCTGTTGGCAATTTACATCCCGCCCATCAGTGTAGCAAGGCCCCCATTTCTCCATGGCCTGTCCTGCATTTCTGGTTTTGACACTTTTTTCAGCATGGCCCTTTTGACCGATGGGAAGCGAGACTTCTTTGTAGCGCTGATTTGCCTTTCCAGGTTGCTTGGTTGGCCAAAAAGGGCGTATGCGTTTTTTCCTGAATATATTCAGGAAAAAACGCATACGCAGTTTTTGGCCAAGGGCATCATTGTCAACGTTTTCCTGCTTTTCATGTGCTTTAAAGGCGATTCGAATCTACCTCCTGAAATCTGTTTCCTGCAATTCTGCCTTGATTTCAAATCCTCTTCTTTGCCTTCCCTCAATATATTTGTGGACGAGAGTTATCATTTATAACTGTGCAGGTTTGTGAATTGCAGTGCCCTGAAGCTCCATTTTACAACTCGCTTTTTTGGGAGCTGGCCGCAAATGCGCAGGATGGCTTCAGGCCCTGTTCTGGTTCCGGGGGGCAGGCTGAGCCTGTGGTTAATTCTTCTTCCTGATGGGAAAATAGAGTGACCTGTGCCTGTCCCAACACCAAGAGCTAGTCTCTCATTGGTTCCCCGTCTTCCCGTTCATCCTCAGGACAAATTGCAACCTGTATGGAACAGGAGGTTAAAGGTGCTGATGCTCCAAGTAGGGAGATTGCTAGTAAAGTGGCTGGAATGGCGAACCCGAGCAAAAGGAGATGAGAAATGAGGTGCGTTTTAGAAACCTTTCCCCATCACACGGTGTACCATCTTCTGGGTTTCTCAGGCATGTTTTCGATGTAGGAAGATGCCCTTGAACCTGGAGATTTGGGACCCATGCGATGGGTAGCACGCAGTATTACTTTAAAGGGTCTGCGTTTGCTAACCCAACCTCACCAAACCTCTCAGCCCCAAGAGTGTCCACCCTTATGTCTCATCCAGCTGTGGGTCTAGATATGGTCAATCCAGGTTGCATCACAGCCCCTGAACGAATTGTGTAAGAATTTCTCTCTCTTTCACTGTCTTTGTTTCATGGGTTTTTAAAAGTAATTTATTTTTATAATGGGGTTTAGCTGCTTTTCACGGCTGTGTTTATGCCGCTTTACACCCACTTGACACACTAACAGAGAGATATCAATACATAGGTTTTAAGATTATTACTAGTCAGATATATTCTTGTGCGGTGAATCGGGCGTGTTGAGTCCAGTTCTCTGAGCTTGGAGTAGGTCTTGTCTATTACATATTGGGTTTATGGAATGGTATCTGAGCTAATTTGAAACTCTTGTTTTATGTATCACCCCACCTCACCTTTCCCGTTAAGCAGCCATAGTGTGTTTTCTGCATGTGTGACTCTGTTCTGTTTTGTAATTCAGTTCAAGTGTAACGGCTTTTACATTCCCTCTATAAGTGACACCTTATGAGAAGTGTCCTTTTCTGTGTGACTTATTTCACTTAGAATCGTCGTACCTAAATCCATTCATCATGCCGCTACTAGCCTTATGACATTGATTTCATGGCTGAGTGATATTCCATTGTACATAAGGAACACAACTTTTTTATCCATTTTTCGCTTTCCTGGGATATTTAAGGTGGAATGAAGTGGAGGTCCTTGTCAACAGAGCAGCCCTAAACTTTGGGGTTCTTGTGTCTTGCTGATTTTTAATTTTCCCACTTTATACCCCCATGCGTGGAAGTGCCCTATGCTCTCTAAGCTGTGTTTTTTAGATGTTTCAGAACACACCGTACACTTCTCCAGAGTGGCTGTTGGCAATTTACATCCCGCCCATCAGTGTAGCAAGGCCCCCATTTCTCCATGGCCTGTCCTGCATTTCTGGTTTTGACACTTTTTTCAGCATGGCCCTTTTGACCGATGGGAAGCGAGACTTCTTTGTAGCGCTGATTTGCCTTTCCAGGTTGCTTGGTTGGCCAAAAAGGGCGTATGCGTTTTTTCCTGAATATATTCAGGAAAAAACGCATACGCTGTTTTTGGCCAAGGGCATCATTGTCAACGTTTTCCTGATTTTCATGTGCTTTAAAGGCGATTCGAATCTACCTCCTGAAATCTGTTTCCTGCAATTCTGCCTTGATTTCAAATCCTCTTCTTTGCCTTCCCTCAATATATTTGTGGACGAGAGTTATCATTTATATCTCTGCAGGTTTGTGAATTGCAGTGCCCTGAAGCTCCATTTTACAGCTCGCTTTTTCGGGACCTGGCCGCAAAAGCGCAGGATGGCTTCAGGCCCTGTTCTGGTTCCGGGGGGCAGGCTGAGCCAGTGGTTAATTCTTCATCCTGATGGGAAAATAGAGTGACCTGTGCCTGTCCCAACACCAAGAGCTAGTCTCTCATTGGTTCCCCGTCTTCCCGTTCATCCTCAGGACAAATTGCAACCTGTACGGAATAGGAGGTTAAAGGTGCTGATGCTCCAAGTAGGGAGATTGCTAGTAAAGTGGCTGGAATGGCGAACCCGAGCACAAGGAGATGAGAAATGAGGTGCGTTTTAGAAACCTTTCCCCATCACACGGTGTACCATCTTCTGGGTTTCTCATGCATGTTTTCGATGTAGGAAGATGCCCTTGAACCTGGAGATTTGGGACCCATGCGATGGGTAGCACGCAGTATTACTTTAAAGGGTCTGCGTTTGCTCACCCAACCTCACCAAACCTCTCAGCCCCAAGAGTGTCCACCCTTATGTCTCATCCAGCTGTGGGTCTAGATATGGTCAATCCAGGTTGCATCACAGCCCCTGAACGAATTGTGTAAGAATTTCTCTCTCTTTCCCTGTCTTTGTTTCCTGGGTTTTTAAAAGTAATTTATTTTTATAATGGGGTTTAGCTGCTTTTCACGGCTGTGTTTATGCCGCTTTACACCCACTTGACACACTAACAGAGAGATATCAATACATAGGTTTTAAGATTATTACTAGTCAGTTATATTCTTGTGCGGTGAATCGGGCGTGTTGAGTCCAGTTCTCTGAGCAAGGAGTAGGTCTTGTCTATTACATATTGGGTTTATGGAACGGTATCTGAGCTAATTTGAAACTCTTGTTTTATGTATCACCCCACCTCACCTTTCCCGTTAAGCAGCCATAGTGTATTTTCTGCATGTGTGACTCTGTTCTGTTTTGTAATTCAGTTCAAGTGTAACGGTTTTTACATTCCCTCTATAAGTGACACCTTATGAGAAGTGTCCTTTTCTGTGTGACTTATTTCACTTAGAATCGTCATACCTAAATCCACTCATCATGATGCTACTAGCCTTATGACATTGATTTCATGGCTGAGTGATATTCCACTGTACATAAGGACCACAACTTTTTTATCCATTTTTCGCTTTCCTGGGATATTTAAGGTGGAATGAAGTGGAGGTCCTTGTCAACAGAGCAGCCCTAAACTTTGGGGTTCTTGTGTCTTGCTGATTTTTAATTTTCCCACTTTATACCCCCATGCGTGGAAGTGCCCTATGCTCTCTAAGCTGTGTTTTTTAGATGTTTCAAAACACACCGTACACTTCTCCAGAGTGGCTGTTGGCAATTTACATCCCGCCCATCAGTGTAGCAAGGCTCCCATTTCTCCATGGCCTGTCCTGCATTTTTGGTTTTGACACTTTTTTCAGCATGGCCCTTTTGACCGATGGGAAGCGAGACTTCTTTGTAGCGCTGATTTGCCTTTCCAGGTTGCTTGGTTGGCCAAAAAGGGCGTATGCGTATTTCCTGAATATATTCAGGAAAAAACGCATACGCCCTTTTTGGCCAAGGGCATCATTGTCAACGTTTTGCTGCTTTTCATGTGCTTTAAAGGCGATTCGAATCTACCTCCTGAAATCTGTTTCCTGCAATTCTGCCTTGATTTCAAATCCTCTTCTTTGCCTTCCCTCAATATATTTGTGGATGAGAGTTATCATTTATAACTGTGCATGTTTGTGAATTGCAGTGCCCTGAAGCTCCATTTTACAACTCGCTTTTTTGGGAGCTGGCCGCAAATGCGCAGGATGGCTTCAGGCCCTGTTCTGGTTCCGGGGGGCAGGCTGAGCCTGTGGTTAATTCTTCTTCCTGATGGGAAAATAGAGTGACCTGTGCCTGTCCCAACACCAAGAGCTAGTCTCTCATTGGTTCCCCGTCTTCCCGTTCATCCTCAGGACAAATTGCAACCTGTATGGAACAGGAGGTTAAAGGTGCTGATGCTCCAAGTAGGGAGATTGCTAGTAAAGTGGCTGGAATGGCGAACCCGAGCAAAAGGAGATGAGAAATGAGGTGCGTTTTAGAAACCTTTCCCCATCACACGGTGTACCATCTTCTGGGTTTCTCATGCATGTTTTCGATGTAGGAAGATGCCCTTGAACCTGGAGATTTGGGACCCATGCGATGGGTAGCACGCAGTATTACTTTAAAGGGTCTGCGTTTGCTCACCCAACCTCACCAAACCTCTCAGCCCCAAGAGTGTCCACCCTTATGTCTCATCCAGCTGTGGGTCTAGATATGGTCAATCCAGGTTGCATCACAGCCCCTGAACGAATTGTGTAAGAAATTCTCTCTCTTTCCCTGTCTTTGTTTCATGGGTTTTTAAAAGTAATTTCTTTTTATAATGGGGTTTAGCTGCTTTTCACGGCTGTGTTTATGCCGCTTTACACCCACTTGACACACTAACAGAGAGATATCAATACATAGGTTTTAAGATTATTACTAGTCAGATATATTCTTGTGCGGTGAATCGGGCGTGTTGAGTCCAGTTCTCTGAGCTTGGAGTAGGTCTTGTCTATTACATATTGGGTTTATGGAACGGTATCTGAGCTAATTTGAAACTCTTGTTTTATGTATCACCCCACCTCACCTTTCCCGTTAAGCAGCCATAGTGTGTTTTCTGCATGTGTGACTCTGTTCTGTTTTGTAATTCAGTTCAAGTGTAACGGCTTTTACATTCCCTCTATAAGTGACACCTTATGAGAAGTGTCCTTTTCTGTGTGACTTATTTCACTTAGAATCGTCGTACCTAAATCCACTCATCATGCCGCTACAAGCCTTATGACATTGATTTCATGGCTGAGTGATATTCCATTGTACATAAGGAACACAACTTTTTTATCCATTTTTCGCTTTCCTGGGATATTTAAGGTGGAATGAAGTGGAGGTCCTTGTCAACAGAGCAGCCCTAAACTTTGGGGTTCTTGTGTCTTGCTGATTTTTAATTTTCCCACTTTATACCCCCATGCGTGGAAGTGCCCTATGCTCTCTAAGCTGTGTTTTTTAGATGTTTCAGAACACACCGTACACTTCTCCAGAGTGGCTGTTGGCAATTTACATCCCGCCCATCAGTGTAGCAAGGCCCCCATTTCTCCATGGCCTGTCCTGCATTTCTGGTTTTGACACTTTTTTCAGCATGGCCCTTTTGACCGATGGGAAGCGAGACTTCTTTGTAGCGCTGATTTGCCTTTCCAGGTTGCTTGGTTGGCCAAAAAGGGCGTATGCGTTTTTTCCTGAATATATTCAGGAAAAAACGCATACGCCGTTTTTGGCCAAGGGCATCATTGTCAACGTTTTCCTGCTTTTCATGTGCTTTAAAGGCGATTCGAATCTACCTCCTGAAATCTGTTTCCTGCAATTCTGCTTTGATTTCAAATCCTCTTCTTTGCCTTCCCTCAATATATTTGTGGACGAGAGTTATCATTTATAACTGTGCAGGTTTGTGAATTGCAGTGCCCTGAAGCTCCATTTTACAACTCGCTTTTTTGGGAGCTGGCCGCAAATGCGCAGGATGGCTTCAGGCCCTGTTCTGGTTCCGGGGGGCAGGCTGAGCCTGTGGTTAATTCTTCTTCCTGATGGGAAAATAGAGTGACCTGTGCCTGTCCCAACACCAAGAGCTAGTCTCTCATTGGTTCCCCGTCTTCCCGTTCATCCTCAGGACAAATTGCAACCTGTATGGAACAGGAGGTTAAAGGTGCTGATGCTCCAAGTAGGGAGATTGCTAGTAAAGTGGCTGGAATGGCGAACCCGAGCAAAAGGAGATGAGAAATGAGGTGCGTTTTAGAAACCTTTCCCCATCACACGGTGTACCATCTTCTGGGTTTCTCAGGCATGTTTTCGATGTAGGAAGATGCCCTTGAACCTGGAGATTTGGGACCCATGCGATGGGTAGCACGCAGTATTACTTTAAAGGGTCTGCGTTTGCTAACCCAACCTCACCAAACCTCTCAGCCCCAAGAGTGTCCACCCTTATGTCTCATCCAGCTGTGGGTCTAGATATGGTCAATCCAGGTTGCATCACAGCCCCTGAACGAATTGTGTAAGAATTTCTCTCTCTTTCACTGTCTTTGTTTCATGGGTTTTTAAAAGTAATTTATTTTTATAATGGGGTTTAGCTGCTTTTCACGGCTGTGTTTATGCCGCTTTACACCCACTTGACACACTAACAGAGAGATATCAATACATAGGTTTTAAGATTATTACTAGTCAGATATATTCTTGTGCGGTGAATCGGGCGTGTTGAGTCCAGTTCTCTGAGCTTGGAGTAGGTCTTGTCTATTACATATTGGGTTTATGGAATGGTATCTGAGCTAATTTGAAACTCTTGTTTTATGTATCACCCCACCTCACCTTTCCCGTTAAGCAGCCATAGTGTGTTTTCTGCATGTGTGACTCTGTTCTGTTTTGTAATTCAGTTCAAGTGTAACGGCTTTTACATTCCCTCTATAAGTGACACCTTATGAGAAGTGTCCTTTTCTGTGTGACTTATTGAACTTAGAATCGTCGTACCTAAATCCACTCATCATGCCGCTACAAGCCTTATGACATTGATTTCATGGCTGAGTGATATTCCATTGTACATAAGGAACACAAATTTTTTATCCATTTTTCGCTTTCCTGGGATATTTAAGGTGGAATGAAGTGGAGGTCCTTGTCAACAGAGCAGCCCTAAACTTTGGGGTTCTTGTGTCTTGCTGATTTTTAATTTTCCCACTTTATACCCCCATGCGTGGAAGTGCCCTATGCTCTCTAAGCTGTGTTTTTTAGATGTTTCAGAACACACCGTACACTTCTCCAGAGTGGCTGTTGGCAATTTACATCCCGCCCATCAGTGTAGCAAGGCTCCCATTTCTCCATGGCCTGTCCTGCATTTCTGGTTTTGACACTTTTTTCAGCATGGCCCTTTTGACCGATGGGAAGCGAGACTTCTTTGTAGCGCTGATTTGCCTTTCCAGGTTGCTTGGTTGGCCAAAAAGGGCGTATGCGTTTTTTCCTGAATATATTCAGGAAAAAACGCATACGCCGTTTTTGGCCAAGGGCATCATTGTCAACGTTTTCCTGCTTTTCATGTGCTTTAAAGGCGATTCGAATCTACCTCCTGAAATCTGTTTCCTGCAATTCTGCCTTGATTTCAAATCATCTTCTTTGCCTTCCCTCAATATATTTGTGGACGAGAGTTATCATTTATAACTGTGCAGGTTTGTGAATTGCAGTGCCCTGAAGCTCCATTTTACAACTCGCTTTTTTTGGAGCTGGCCGCAAATGCGCAGGATGGCTTCAGGCCCTGTTCTGGTTCCGGGGGGCAGGCTGAGCCTGTGGTTAATTCTTCTTCCTGATGGGAAAATAGAGTGACCTGTGCCTGTCCCAACACCAAGAGCTAGTCTCTCATTGGTTCCCCGTCTTCCCGTTCATCCTCAGGACAAATTGCAACCTGTATGGAACAGGAGGTTAAAGGTGCTGATGCTCCAAGTAGGGAGATTGCTAGTAAAGTGGCTGGAATGGCGAACCCGAGCAAAAGGAGGTGAGAAATGAGGTGCGTTTTAGAAACCTTTCCCCATCACACGGTGTACCATCTTCTGGGTTTCTCATGCATGTTTTCGATGTAGGAAGATGCCCTTGAACCTGGAGATTTGGGACCCATGCGATGGGTAGCACGCAGTATTACTTTAAAGGGTCTGCGTTTGCTCACCCAACCTCACCAAACCTCTCAGCCCCAAGAGTGTCCACCCTTATGTCTCATCCAGCTGTGGGTCTAGATATGGTCAATCCAGGTTGCATCACAGCCCCTGAACGAATTGTGTAAGAATTTCTCTCTCTTTCCCTGTCTTTGTTTCCTGGGTTTTTAAAAGTAATTTATTTTTATAATGGGGTTTAGCTGCTTTTCACGGCTGTGTTTATGCCGCTTTACACCCACTTGACACACTAACAGAGAGATATCAATACATAGGTTTTAAGATTATTACTAGTCAGATATATTCTTGTGCGGTGAATCGGGCGTGTTGAGTCCAGTTCTCTGAGCTTGGAGTAGGTCTTGTCTATTACATATTGGGTTTATGGAACGGTATCTGAGCTAATTTGAAACTCTTGTTTTATGTATCACCCCACCTCACCTTTCCCGTTAAGCAGCCATAGTGTGTTTTCTGCATGTGTGACTCTGTTCTGTTTTGTAATTCAGTTCAAGTGTAACGGCTTTTACATTCCCTCTATAAGTGACACCTTATGAGAAGTGTCCTTTTCTGTGTGACTTATTTCACTTAGAATCGTCGTACCTAAATCCATTCATCATGCCGCTACTAGCCTTATGACATTGATTTCATGGCTGAGTGATATTCCATTGTACATAAGGAACACAACTTTTTTATCCATTTTTCGCTTTCCTGGGATATTTAAGGTGGAATGAAGTGGAGGTCCTTGTCAACAGAGCAGCCCTAAACTTTGGGGTTCTTGTGTCTTGCTGATTTTTAATTTTCCCACTTTATACCCCCATGCGTGGAAGTGCCCTATGCTCTCTAAGCTGTGTTTTTTAGATGTTTCAGAACACACCGTACACTTCTCCAGAGTGGCTGTTGGCAATTTACATCCCGCCCATCAGTGTAGCAAGGCCCCCATTTCTCCATGGCCTGTCCTGCATTTCTGGTTTTGACACTTTTTTCAGCATGGCCCTTTTGACCGATGGGAAGCGAGACTTCTTTGTAGCGCTGATTTGCCTTTCCAGGTTGCTTGGTTGGCCAAAAAGGGCGTATGCGTTTTTTCCTGAATATATTCAGGAAAAAACGCATACGCCGTTTTTGGCCAAGGGCATCATTGTCAACGTTTTCCTGATTTTCATGTGCTTTAAAGGCGATTCGAATCTACCTCCTGAAATCTGTTTCCTGCAATTCTGCCTTGATTTCAAATCCTCTTCTTTGCCTTCCCTCAATATATTTGTGGACGAGAGTTATCATTTATATCTCTGCAGGTTTGTGAATTGCAGTGCCCTGAAGCTCCATTTTACAGCTCGCTTTTTCGGGACCTGGCCGCAAAAGCGCAGGATGGCTTCAGGCCCTGTTCTGGTTCCGGGGGGCAGGCTGAGCCAGTGGTTAATTCTTCATCCTGATGGGAAAATAGAGTGACCTGTGCCTGTCCCAACACCAAGAGCTAGTCTCTCATTGGTTCCCCGTCTTCCCGTTCATCCTCAGGACAAATTGCAACCTGTACGGAATAGGAGGTTAAAGGTGCTGATGCTCCAAGTAGGGAGATTGCTAGTAAAGTGGCTGGAATGGCGAACCCGAGCACAAGGAGATGAGAAATGAGGTGCGTTTTAGAAACCTTTCCCCATCACACGGTGTACCATCTTCTGGGTTTCTCATGCATGTTTTCGATGTAGGAAGATGCCCTTGAACCTGGAGATTTGGGACCCATGCGATGGGTAGCACGCAGTATTACTTTAAAGGGTCTGCGTTTGCTCACCCAACCTCACCAAACCTCTCAGCCCCAAGAGTGTCCACCCTTATGTCTCATCCAGCTGTGGGTCTAGATATGGTCAATCCAGGTTGCATCACAGCCCCTGAACGAATTGTGTAAGAATTTCTCTCTCTTTCCCTGTCTTTGTTTCCTGGGTTTTTAAAAGTAATTTATTTTTATAATGGGGTTTAGCTGCTTTTCACGGCTGTGTTTATGCCGCTTTACACCCACTTGACACACTAACAGAGAGATATCAATACATAGGTTTTAAGATTATTACTAGTCAGTTATATTCTTGTGCGGTGAATCGGGCGTGTTGAGTCCAGTTCTCTGAGCAAGGAGTAGGTCTTGTCTATTACATATTGGGTTTATGGAACGGTATCTGAGCTAATTTGAAACTCTTGTTTTATGTATCACCCCACCTCACCTTTCCCGTTAAGCAGCCATAGTGTATTTTCTGCATGTGTGACTCTGTTCTGTTTTGTAATTCAGTTCAAGTGTAACGGTTTTTACATTCCCTCTATAAGTGACACCTTATGAGAAGTGTCCTTTTCTGTGTGACTTATTTCACTTAGAATCGTCATACCTAAATCCACTCATCATGATGCTACTAGCCTTATGACATTGATTTCATGGCTGAGTGATATTCCACTGTACATAAGGACCACAACTTTTTTATCCATTTTTCGCTTTCCTGGGATATTTAAGGTGGAATGAAGTGGAGGTCCTTGTCAACAGAGCAGCCCTAAACTTTGGGGTTCTTGTGTCTTGCTGATTTTTAATTTTCCCACTTTATACCCCCATGCGTGGAAGTGCCCTATGCTCTCTAAGCTGTGTTTTTTAGATGTTTCAAAACACACCGTACACTTCTCCAGAGTGGCTGTTGGCAATTTACATCCCGCCCATCAGTGTAGCAAGGCTCCCATTTCTCCATGGCCTGTCCTGCATTTTTGGTTTTGACACTTTTTTCAGCATGGCCCTTTTGACCGATGGGAAGCGAGACTTCTTTGTAGCGCTGATTTGCCTTTCCAGGTTGCTTGGTTGGCCAAAAAGGGCGTATGCGTATTTCCTGAATATATTCAGGAAAAAACGCATACGCCCTTTTTGGCCAAGGGCATCATTGTCAACGTTTTGCTGCTTTTCATGTGCTTTAAAGGCGATTCGAATCTACCTCCTGAAATCTGTTTCCTGCAATTCTGCCTTGATTTCAAATCCTCTTCTTTGCCTTCCCTCAATATATTTGTGGATGAGAGTTATCATTTATAACTGTGCAGGTTTGTGAATTGCAGTGCCCTGAAGCTCCATTTTACAACTCGCTTTTTTGGGAGGTGGCCTCAAAAGCGCAGGATGGCTTCAGGCCCTGTTCTGGTTCCGGGGGGCAGGGTGAGCCTGTGGTTAATTCTTGTTCCTGATGGGAAAATAGAGTGACCTGTGCCTGTCCCAACACCAAGAGCTAGTCTCTCATTGGTTCCCCGTCCTCCCGTTCATCCTCAGGACAAATTGCAACCTGTACGGAACAGGAGGTTAAAGGTGCTGATGCTCCAAGTAGGGAGATTGCTAGTAAAGTGGCTGGAAAGGCGAACCCGAGCAAAAGGAGATGAGAAATGAGGTGCGTTTTAGAAACCTTTCCCCATCACACGGTGTACCATCTTCTGGGTTTCTCAGGCATGTTTTCGATGTAGGAAGATGCCCTTGAACCTGGCGATTTGGGACCCATGCGATGGGTAGCACGCAGTATTACTTTAAAGGGTCTGCGTTTGCTCACCCAACCTCACCAAACCTCTCAGCCCCAAGAGTGTCCACCCTTATGTCTCATCCAGCTGTGGGTCTAGATATGGTCAATCCAGGTTGCATCACAGCCCCTGAACGAATTGTGTAAGAATTTCTCTCTCTTTCCCTGTCTTTGTTTCCTGGTTTTTTAAAAGTAATTTATTTTTATAATGGGGTTTAGCTGCTTTTTACGGCTGTCTTTATGCCGCTTTACACCCACTTGACACACTAACAGAGAGATATCAATACATAGGTTTTAAGATTATTACTAGTCAGTTATATTCTTGTGCGGTGAATCGGGCGTGTTGAGTCCAGTTCTCTGAGCAAGGAGTAGGTCTTGTCTATTACATATTGGGTTTATGGAATGGTATCTGAGCTAATTTGAAACTCTTGTTTTATGTATCACCCCACCTCACCTTTCCCGTTAAGCAGCCATAGTGTATTTTCTGCATGTGTGACTCTGTTCTGTTTTGTAATTCAGTTCAAGTGTAACAGTTTTTACATTCCCTCTATAAGTGACACCTTATGAGAAGTGTCCTTTTCTGTGTGACTTATTTCACTTAGAATCGTCTTACCTAAATCCACTCATCATGCTTCTACTAGCCTTATGACATTGATTTCATGGCTGAGTGATATTCCACTGTACATAAGGACCACAACTTTTTTATCCATTTTTCGCTTTCCTGGGATATTTAAGGTGGAATGAAGTGGAGGTCCTTGTCAACAGAGCAGCCCTAAACTTTGGGTTTCTTGTGTCTTGCTAATTTTTAATTTTCCCACTTTATACCCCCATGCGTGGGAGTGCCCTATGCTCTCTAAGCTGTGTTTTTTAGATGTTTCAGAACACACCGTAAACTTCTCCAGAGTGGCTGTTGGCAATTTACATCCCGCCCATCAGTGTAGCAAGGCTCCCATTTCTCCATGGCCTGTCCTGCATTTCTGCTTTTGACACTTTTTTCAGCATGTTCCTTTTGACCGATGGGAAGCGAGACTTCTTTGTAGCGCTGATTTGCCTTTCCAGGTTGCTTGGTTGGCCAAAAAGGGCGTATGCGTTTTTTCCTGAATATATTCAGGAAAAAACGCATACGCCCTTTTTGGCCAAGGGCATCATTGTCAACGTTTTGCCGCTTTTCATGTGCTTTAAAGGCGATTCGAATCTACCTCCTGAAATCTGTTTCCTGCAATTCTGCCTTGATTTCAAATCCTCTTCTTTGCCTTCCCTCAATATATTTGTGGACGAGAGTTATCATTTATAACTCTGCAGGTTTGTGAATTGCAGTGCCCTGAAGCTCTATTTTACAAGTCGCTTTTTTGGGAGCCGGCCGCAAAAGCGCCGGATGGCTTCAGGCCCTGTTCTGGTTCCGGGGGGCAGGCTGAGCCTGTGGTTAATTCTTTTTCCTGATGGGAAAATAGAGTGACCTGTGCCTGTCTCAACACCAAGAGCTAGTCTCTCATTGGTTCCCCGTCTTCCCGTTCATCCTCAGGACAAATTGCAACCTGTACGGAACAGGAGGTTAAAGGTGCTGATGCTCCAAGTAGGGAGATTGCTAGTAAAGTGGCTGGAATGGCGAACCCGAGCACAAGGAGATGAGAAATGAGGTGCGTTTTAGAAACCTTTCCCCATCAGACGGTGTACCATCTTCTGGGTTTCTCATGCATATTTTCGATGTAGGAAGATGCCCTTGAACCTGGAGATTTGGGACCCATGCGATGGGTAGCACGCAGTATTACTTTAAAGGGTCTGCGTTTGCTCACCCAACCTCACCAAACCTCTCAGCCCCAAGAGTGTCCACCCTTATGTCTCATCCAGCTGTGGGTCTAGATATGGTCAATCCAGGTTGCATCACAGCCCCTGAACGAATTGTGTAAGAATTTCTCTCTCTTTCCCTGTCTTTGTTTCATGGGTTTTTAAAAGTAATTTCTTTTTATAATGGGGTTTAGCTGCTTTTCACGGCTGTGTTTAGGCCGCTTTACACCCACTTGACACACTAACAGAGAGATATCAATACATAGGTTTTAAGATTATTACTAGTCAGATATATTCTTGTGCGGTGAATCGGGCGTGTTGAGTCCAGTTCTCTGAGCAAGGAGTAGGTCTTGTCTATTCCATATTGGGTTTATGGAACGGTATCTGAGCTAATTTGAAACTCTTGTTTTATGTATCACCCCACCTCACCTTTCCCGTTAAGCAGCCATAGTGTGTTTTCTGCATGTGTGACTCTGTTCTGTTTTGTAATTCAGTTCAAGTGTAACGGTTTTTACATTCCCTCTATAAGTGACACCTTATGAGAAGTGTCCTTTTCTGTGTGACTTATTTCACTTAGAATCGTCTTACCTAAATCCACTCATCATGCTGCTACTAGCCTTATGACATTGATTTCATGGCTGAGTGATATTCCATTGTACATACGGACCACAACTTTTTTATCCATTTTTCGCTTTCCTGGGATATTTAAGGTGGAAGGAAGTGGAGGTCCTTGTCAACAGAGCAGCCCTAAACTTTGGGGTGCTTGTGTCTTGCTGATTTTCAATTTTCCCACTTTATCCCCCCATGCGTGGAAGTGCCCTAGGCTCTCTAAGCTGTGTTTTTTAGATGTTTCAGGACACACCGTACACTTCTCCAGAGTGGCTGTTGGCAATTTACATCCCGCCCATCAGTGTAGCAAGGCTCCCATTTCTCCATGGCCTGTCCTGCATTTCTGGTTTTGACACTTTTTTCAGCATGGCCCTTTTGACCGATGGGAAGCGAGACTTCTTTGTAGCGCTGATTTGCCTTTCCAGGTTGCTTGGTTGGCCAAAAAGGGCGTATGCGTTTTTTCCTGAATATATTCAGGAAAAAACGCATACGCCCTTTTTGGCCAAGGGCATCATTGTCAACGTTTTGCCGCTTTTCATGTGCTTTAAAGGCGATTCGAATCTACCTCCTGAAATCTGTTTCCTGCAATTCTGCCTTGATTTCAAATCCTCTTCTTTGCCTTCCCTCAATATATTTGTGGACGAGAGTTATCATTTATAACTCTGCAGGTTTGTGAATTGCAGTGCCCTGAAGCTCCATTTTACAAGTCGCTTTTTTGGGAGCCGGCCGCAAAAGCGCCGGATGGCTTCAGGCCCTGTTCTGGTTCAGGGGGGCAGGCTGAGCCTGTGGTTAATTCTTCTTCCTGATGGGAAAATAGAGTGACCTGTGCCTGTCCCAACACCAAGAGCTAGTCTCTCATTGGTTCCCCGTCTTCCCGTTCATCCTCAGGACAAATTGCAACCTGTACGGAACAGGAGGTTAAAGGTGCTGATGCTCCAAGTAGGGAGATTGCTAGTAAAGTGGCTGGAATGGCGAACCCGAGCACAAGGAGATGAGAAATGAGGTGCGTTTTAGAAACCTTTCCCCATCACACGGTGTACCATCTTCTGGGTTTCTCATGCATGTTTTCGATGTAGGAAGATGCCCTTGAACCTGGAGATTTGGGACCCATGCGATGGGTAGCACGCAGTATTACTTTAAAGGGTCTGCGTTTGCTCACCCAACCTCACCAAACCTCTCAGCCCCAAGAGTGTCCACCCTTATGTCTCATCCAGCTGTGGGTCTAGATATGGTCAATCCAGGTTGCATCACAGCCCCTGAACGAATTGTGTAAGGATTTCTCTCTCTTTCCCTGTCTTTGTTTCATGGGTTTTTAAAAGTAATTTATTTTTATAATGGGTTTAGCTGCTTTTCACGGCTGTGTTTATGCCGCTTTACACCCACTTGACACACTAACAGAGAGATATCAATACATAGGTTTTAAGATTATTACTAGTCAGATATATTCTTGTGCGGTGAATCGGGCGTGTTGAGTCCAGTTCTCTGAGCAAGGAGTAGGTCTTGTCTATTCCATATTGGGTTTATGGAATGGTATCTGAGCTAATTTGAAACTCTTGTTTTATGTATCACCCCACCTCACCTTTCCCGTTAAGCAGCCATAGTGTGTTTTCTGCATGTGTGACTCTGTTCTGTTTTGTAATTCAGTTCAAGTGTAACGGTTTTTACATTCCCTCTATAAGTGACACCTTATGAGAAGTGTCCTTTTCTGTGTGACTTATTTCACTTAGAATCGTCTTACCTAAATCCACTCATCATGCTGCTACTAGCCTTATGACATTGATTTCATGGCTGAGTGATATTCCATTGTACATAAGGACCACAAATTTTTTATCCATTTTTCGCTTTCCTGGGATATTTAAGGTGGAAGGAAGTGGAGGTCCTTGTCAACAGAGCAGCCCTAAACTTTGGGGTGCTTGTGTCTTGCTGATTTTCAATTTTCCCACTTTATCCCCCCATGCGTGGAAGTGCCCTATGCTCTCTAAGCTGTGTTTTTTAGATGTTTCAGGACACACCGTACACTTCTCCAGAGTGGCTGTTGGCAATTTACATCCCGCCCATCAGTGTAGCAAGGCTCCCATTTCTCCATGGCCTGTCCTGCATTTCTGGTTTTGACACTTTTTTCAGCATGGCCCTTTTGACCGATGGGAAGCGAGACTTCTTTGTAGCGCTGATTTGCCTTTCCAGGTTGCTTGGTTGGCCAAAAAGGGCGTATGCGTTTTTTCCTGAATATATTCAGGAAAAAACGCATACGCCCTTTTTGGCCAAGGGCATCATTGTCAACGTTTTGCTGCTTTTCATGTGCTTTAAAGGCGATTCGAATCTACCTCCTGAAATCTGTTTCCTGCAATTCTGCCTTGATTTCAAATCCTCTTCTTTGCCTTCCCTCAATATATTTGTGGACGAGAGTTATCATTTATAACTCTGCAGGTTTGTGAATTGCAGTGCCCTGAAGCTCCATTTTACAAGTCGCTTTTTTGGGAGCCGGCCGCAAAAGCGCCGGATGGCTTCAGGCCCTGTTCTGGTTCAGGGGGGCAGGCTGAGCCTGTGGTTAATTCTTCTTCCTGATGGGAAAATAGAGTGACCTGTGCCTGTCCCAACACCAAGAGCTAGTCTCTCATTGGTTCCCCGTCTTCCCGTTCATCCTCAGGACAAATTGCAACCTGTACGGAACAGGAGGTTAAAGGTGCTGATGCTCCAAGTAGGGAGATTGCTAGTAAAGTGGCTGGAATGGCGAACCCGAGCACAAGGAGATGAGAAATGAGGTGCGTTTTAGAAACCTTTCCCCATCACACGGTGTACCATCTTCTGGGTTTCTCATGCATGTTTTCGATGTAGGAAGATGCCCTTGAACCTGGAGATTTGGGACCCATGCGATGGGTCGCACGCAGTATTACTTTAAAGGGTCTGCGTTTGCTCACCCAACCTCACCAAACCTCTCAGCCCCAAGAGTGTCCACCCTTATGTCTCATCCAGCTGTGGGTCTAGATATGGTCAATCCAGGTTGCATCACAGCCCCTGAACGAATTGTGTAAGAATTTCTCTCTCTTTCCCTGTCTTTGTTTCATGGGTTTTTAAAAGTAATTTCTTTTTATAATGGGGTTTAGCTGCTTTTCACGGCTGTGTTTAGGCCGCTTTACACCCACTTGACACACTAACAGAGAGATATCAATACATAGGTTTTAAGATTATTACTAGTCAGATATATTCTTGTGCGGTGAATCGGGCGTGTTGAGTCCAGTTCTCTGAGCAAGGAGTAGGTCTTGTCTATTCCATATTGGGTTTATGGAACGGTATCTGAGCTAATTTGAAACTGTTGTTTTATGTATCACCCCACCTCACCTTTCCCGTTAAGCAGCCATAGTGTGTTTTCTGCATGTGTGACTCTGTTCTGTTTTGTAATTCAGTTCAAGTGTAACGGTTTTTACATTCCCTCTATAAGTGACACCTTATGAGAAGTGTCCTTTTCTGTGTGACTTATTTCACTTAGAATCGTCTTACCTAAATCCACTCATCATGCTGCTACTAGCCTTATGACATTGATTTCATGGCTGAGTGATATTCCATTGTACATAAGGACCACAAATTTTTATCCATTTTTCGCTTTCCTGGGATATTTAAGGTGGAAGGAAGTGGAGGTCCTTGTCAGCAGAGCAGCCCTAAACTTTGGGGTGCTTGTGTCTTGCTGATTTTCAATTTTCCCGCTTTATCCCCCCATGCGTGGAAGTGCCCTAGGCTCTCTAAGCTGTGTTTTTTAGATGTTTCAGGACACACCGTACACTTCTCCAGAGTGGCTGTTGGCAATTTACATCCCGCCCATCAGTGTAGCAAGGCTCCCATTTCTCCATGGCCTGTCCTGCATTTCTGGTTTTGACACTTTTTTCAGCATGGCCCTTTTGACCGATGGGAAGCGAGACTTCTTTGTAGCGCTGATTTGCCTTTCCAGGTTGCTTGGTTGGCCAAAAAGGGCGTATGCGTTTTTTCCTGAATATATTCAGGAAAAAACGCATACGCCCTTTTTGGCCAAGGGCATCATTGTCAACGTTTTGCCGCTTTTCATGTGCTTTAAAGGCGATTCGAATCTACCTCCTGAAATCTGTTTCCTGCAATTCTGCCTTGATTTCAAATCCTCTTCTTTGCCTTCCCTCAATATATTTGTGGACGAGAGTTATCATTTATAACTCTGCAGGTTTGTGAATTGCAGTGCCCTGAAGCTCCATTTTACAAGTCGCTTTTTTGGGAGCCGGCCGCAAAAGCGCCGGATGGCTTCAGGCCCTGTTCTGGTTCAGGGGGGCAGGCTGAGCCTGTGGTTAATTCTTCTTCCTGATGGGAAAATTGAGTGACCTGTGCCTGTCCCAACACCAAGAGCTAGTCTCTCATTGGTTCCCCGTCTTCCCGTTCATCCTCAGGACAAATTGCAACCTGTACGGAACAGGAGGTTAAAGGTGCTGATGCTCCAAGTAGGGAGATTGCTAGTAAAGTGGCTGGAATGGCGAACCCGAGCACAAGGAGATGAGAAATGAGGTGCGTTTTAGAAACCTTTCCCCATCACACGGTGTACCATCTTCTGGGTTTCTCATGCATGTTTTCGATGTAGGAAGATGCCCTTGAACCTGGAGATTTGGGACCCATGCGATGGGTCGCACGCAGTATTACTTTAAAGGGTCTGCGTTTGCTCACCCAACCTCACCAAACCTCTCAGCCCCAAGAGTGTCCACCCTTATGTCTCATCCAGCTGTGGGTCTAGATATGGTCAATCCAGGTTGCATCACAGCCCCTGAACGAATTGTGTAAGGATTTCTCTCTCTTTCCCTGTCTTTGTTTCATGGGTTTTTAAAAGTAATTTATTTTTATAATGGGTTTAGCTGCTTTTCACGGCTGTGTTTATGCCGCTTTACACCCACTTGACACACTAACAGAGAGATATCAATACATAGGTTTTAAGATTATTACTAGTCAGATATATTCTTGTGCGGTGAATCGGGCGTGTTGAGTCCAGTTCTCTGAGCAAGGAGTATGTCTTGTCTATTCCATATTGGGTTTATGGAACGGTATCTGAGCTAATTTGAAACTCTTGTTTTATGTATCACCCCACCTCACCTTTCCCGTTAAGTAGCCATAGTGTGTTTTCTGCATGTGTGACTCTGTTCTGTTTTGTAATTCAGTTCAAGTGTAACGGTTTTTACATTCCCTCTATAAGTGACACCTTATGAGAAGTGTCCTTTTCTGTGTGACTTATTTCACTTAGAATCGTCTTACCTAAATCCACTCATCATGCTGCTACTAGCCTTATGACATTGATTTCATGGCTGAGTGATATTCCATTGTACATAAGGACCACAAATTTTTTATCCATTTTTCGCTTTCCTGGGATATTTAAGGTGGAAGGAAGTGGAGGTCCTTGTCAACAGAGCAGCCCTAAACTTTGGGGTGCTTGTGTCTTGCTGATTTTCAATTTTCCCACTTTATCCCCCCATGCGTGGAAGTGCCCTATGCTCTCTAAGCTGTGTTTTTTAGATGTTTCAGGACACACCGTACACTTCTCCAGAGTGGCTGTTGGCAATTTACATCCCGCCCATCAGTGTAGCAAGGCTCCCATTTCTCCATGGCCTGTCCTGCATTTCTGGTTTTGACACTTTTTTCAGCATGGCCCTTTTGACCGATGGGAAGCGAGACTTCTTTATAGCGCTGATTTGCCTTTCCAGGTTGCTTGGTTGGCCAAAAAGGGCGTATGCGTTTTTTCCTGAATATATTCAGGAAAAAACGCATACGCCCTTTTTGGCCAAGGGCATCATTGTCAACGTTTTGCCGCTTTTCATGTGCTTTAAAGGCGATTCGAATCTACCTCCTGAAATCTGTTTCCTGCAATTCTGCCTTGATTTCAAATCCTCTTCTTTGCCTTCCCTCAATATATTTGTGGACGAGAGTTATCATTTATAACTCTGCAGGTTTGTGAATTGCAGTGCCCTGAAGCTCCATTTTACAAGTCGCTTTTTTGGGAGCCGGCCGCAAAAGCGCCGGATGGCTTCAGGCCCTGTTCTGGTTCAGGGGGGCAGGCTGAGCCTGTGGTTAATTCTTCTTCCTGATGGGAAAATAGAGTGACCTGTGCCTGTCCCAACACCAAGAGCTAGTCTCTCATTGGTTCCCCGTCTTCCCGTTCATCCTCAGGACAAATTGCAACCTGTACGGAACAGGAGGTTAAAGGTGCTGATGCTCCAAGTAGGGAGATTGCTAGTAAAGTGGCTGGAATGGCGAACCCGAGCACAAGGAGATGAGAAATGAGGTGCGTTTTAGAAACCTTTCCCCATCACACGGTGTACCATCTTCTGGGTTTCTCATGCATGTTTTCGATGTAGGAAGATGCCCTTGAACCTGGAGATTTGGGACCCATGCGATGGGTCGCACGCAGTATTACTTTAAAGGGTCTGCGTTTGCTCACCCAACCTCACCAAACCTCTCAGCCCCAAGAGTGTCCACCCTTATGTCTCATCCAGCTGTGGGTCTAGATATGGTCAATCCAGGTTGCATCACAGCCCCTGAACGAATTGTGTAAGAATTTCTCTCTCTTTCCCTGTCTTTGTTTCATGGGTTTTTAAAAGTAATTTCTTTTTATAATGGGGTTTAGCTGCTTTTCACGGCTGTGTTTAGGCCGCTTTACACCCACTTGACACACTAACAGATAGATATCAATACATAGGTTTTAAGATTATTACTAGTCAGATATATTCTTGTGCGGTGAATCGGGCGTGTTGAGTCCAGTTCTCTGAGCAAGGAGTAGGTCTTGTCTATTCCATATTGGGTTTATGGAACGGTATCTGAGCTAATTTGAAACTCTTGTTTTATGTATCACCCCACCTCACCTTTCCCGTTAAGCAGCCATAGTGTGTTTTCTGCATGTGTGACTCTGTTCTGTTTTGTAATTCAGTTCAAGTGTAACGGTTTTTACATTCCCTCTATAAGTGACACCTTATGAGAAGTGTCCTTTTCTGTGTGACTTATTTCACTTAGAATCGTCTTACCTAAATCCACTCATCATGCTGCTACTAGCCTTATGACATTGATTTCATGGCTGAGTGATATTCCATTGTACATAAGGACCACAAATTTTTATCCATTTTTCGCTTTCCTGGGATATTTAAGGTGGAAGGAAGTGGAGGTCCTTGTCAGCAGAGCAGCCCTAAACTTTGGGGTGCTTGTGTCTTGCTGATTTTCAATTTTCCCGCTTTATCCCCCCATGCGTGGAAGTGCCCTAGGCTCTCTAAGCTGTGTTTTTTAGATGTTTCAGGACACACCGTACACTTCTCCAGAGTGGCTGTTGGCAATTTACATCCCGCCCATCAGTGTAGCAAGGCTCCCATTTCTCCATGGCCTGTCCTGCATTTCTGGTTTTGACACTTTTTTCAGCATGGCCCTTTTGACCGATGGGAAGCGAGACTTCTTTGTCGCGCTGATTTGCCTTTCCAGGTTGCTTGGTTGGCCAAAAAGGGCGTATGCGTTTTTTCCTGAATATATTCAGGAAAAAACGCATACGCCCTTTTTGGCCAAGGGCATCATTGTCAACGTTTTGCCGCTTTTCATGTGCTTTAAAGGCGATTCGAATCTACCTCCTGAAATCTGTTTCCTGCAATTCTGCCTTGATTTCAAATCCTCTTCTTTGCCTTCCCTCAATATATTTGTGGACGAGAGTTATCATTTATAACTCTGCAGGTTTGTGAATTGCAGTGCCCTGAAGCTCCATTTTACAAGTCGCTTTTTTGGGAGCCGGCCGCAAAAGCGCCGGATGGCTTCAGGCCCTGTTCTGGTTCAGGGGGGCAGGCTGAGCCTGTGGTTAATTCTTCTTCCTGATGGGAAAATTGAGTGACCTGTGCCTGTCCCAACACCAAGAGCTAGTCTCTCATTGGTTCCCCGTCTTCCTGTTCATCCTCAGGACAAATTGCAACCTGTACGGAACAGGAGGTTAAAGGTGCTGATGCTCCAAGTAGGGAGATTGCTAGTAAAGTGGCTGGAATGGCGAACCCGAGCACAAGGAGATGAGAAATGAGGTGCGTTTTAGAAACCTTTCCCCATCACACGGTGTACCATCTTCTGGGTTTCTCATGCATGTTTTCGATGTAGGAAGATGCCCTTGAACCTGGAGATTTCGGACCCATGCGATGGGTCGCACGCAGTATTACTTTAAAGGGTCTGCGTTTGCTCACCCAACCTCACCAAACCTCTCAGCCCCAAGAGTGTCCACCCTTATGTCTCATCCAGCTGTGGGTCTAGGTATGGTCAATCCAGGTTGCATCACAGCCCCTGAACGAATTGTGTAAGGATTTCTCTCTCTTTCCCTGTCTTTGTTTCATGGGTTTTTAAAAGTAATTTATTTTTATAATGGGTTTAGCTGCTTTTCACGGCTGTGTTTATGCCGCTTTACACCCACTTGACACACTAACAGAGAGATATCAATACATAGGTTTTAAAATTATTACTAGTCAGATATATTCTTGTGCGGTGAATCGGGCGTGTTGAGTCCAGTTCTCTGAGCAAGGAGTAGGTCTTGTCTATTCCATATTGGGTTTATGGAACGGTATCTGAGCTAATTTGAAACTCTTGTTTTATGTATCACCCCACCTCACCTTTCCCGTTAAGCAGCCATAGTGTGTTTTCTGCATGTGTGACTCTGTTCTGTTTTGTAATTCAGTTCAAGTGTAACGGTTTTTACATTCCCTCTATAAGTGACACCTTATGAGAAGTGTCCTTTTCTGTGTGACTTATTTCACTTAGAATCGTCTTACCTAAATCCACTCATCATGCTGCTACTAGCCTTATGACATTGATTTCATGGCTGAGTGATATTCCATTGTACATAAGGACCACAAATTTTTTATCCATTTTTCGCTTTCCTGGGATATTTAAGGTGGAAGGAAGTGGAGGTCCTTGTCAACAGAGCAGCCCTAAACTTTGGGGTGCTTGTGTCTTGCTGATTTTCAATTTTCCCACTTTATCCCCCCATGCGTGGAAGTGCCCTATGCTCTCTAAGCTGTGTTTTTTAGATGTTTCAGGACACACCGTACACTTCTCCAGAGTGGCTGTTGGCAATTTACATCCCGCCCATCAGTGTAGCAAGGCTCCCATTTCTCCATGGCCTGTCCTGCATTTCTGGTTTTGACACTTTTTTCAGCATGGCCCTTTTGACCGATGGGAAGCGAGACTTCTTTGTAGCGCTGATTTGCCTTTCCAGGTTGCTTGGTTGGCCAAAAAGGGCGTATGCGTTTTTTCCTGAATATATTCAGGAAAAAACGCATACGCCCTTTTTGGCCAAGGGCATCATTGTCAACGTTTTGCCGCTTTTCATGTGCTTTAAAGGCGATTCGAATCTACCTCCTGAAATCTGTTTCCTGCAATTCTGCCTTGATTTCAAATCCTCTTCTTTGCCTTCCCTCAATATATTTGTGGACGAGAGTTATCATTTATAACTCTGCAGGTTTGTGAATTGCAGTGCCCTGAAGCTCCATTTTACAAGTCGCTTTTTTGGGAGCCGGCCGCAAAAGCGCCGGATGGCTTCAGGCCCTGTTCTGGTTCAGGGGGGCAGGCTGAGCCTGTGGTTAATTCTTCTTCCTGATGGGAAAATAGAGTGACCTGTGCCTGTCCCAACACCAAGAGCTAGTCTCTCATTGGTTCCCCATCTTCCCATTCATCCTCAGGACAAATTGCAACCTGTACGGAACAGGAGGTTAAAGGTGCTGATGCTCCAAGTAGGGAGATTGCTAGTAAAGTGGCTGGAATGGCGAACCCGAGCACAAGGAGATGAGAAATGAGGTGCGTTTTAGAAACCTTTCCCCATCACACGGTGTACCATCTTCTGGGTTTCTCATGCATGTTTTCGATGTAGGAAGATGCCCTTGAACCTGGAGATTTGGGACCCATGCGATGGGTCGCACGCAGTATTACTTTAAAGGGTCTGCGTTTGCTCACCCAACCTCACCAAACCTCTCAGCCCCAAGAGTGTCCACCCTTATGTCTCATCCAGCTGTGGGTCTAGATATGGTCAATCCAGGTTGCATCACAGCCCCTGAACGAATTGTGTAAGAATTTCTCTCTCTTTCCCTGTCTTTGTTTCATGGGTTTTTAAAAGTAATTTCTTTTTATAATGGGGTTTAGCTGCTTTTCACGGCTGTGTTTAGGCCGCTTTACACCCACTTGACACACTAACAGAGAGATATCAATACATAGGTTTTAAGATTATTACTAGTCAGATATATTCTTGTGCGGTGAATCGGGCGTGTTGAGTCCAGTTCTCTGAGCAAGGAGTAGGTCTTGTCTATTCCATATTGGGTTTATGGAACGGTATCTGAGCTAATTTGAAACTCTTGTTTTATGTATCACCCCACCTCACCTTTCCCGTTAAGCAGCCATAGTGTGTTTTCTGCATGTGTGACTCTGTTCTGTTTTGTAATTCAGTTCAAGTGTAACGGTTTTTACATTCCCTCTATAAGTGACACCTTATGAGAAGTGTCCTTTTCTGTGTGACTTATTTCACTTAGAATCGTCTTACCTAAATCCACTCATCATGCTGCTACTAGCCTTATGACATTGATTTCATGGCTGAGTGATATTCCATTGTACATAAGGACCACAAATTTTTTATCCATTTTTCGCTTTCCTGGGATATTTAAGGTGGAAGGAAGTGGAGGTCCTTGTCAACAGAGCAGCCCTAAACTTTGGGGTGCTTGTGTCTTGCTGATTTTCAATTTTCCCACTTTATCCCCCCATGCGTGGAAGTGCCCTATGCTCTCTAAGCTGTGTTTTTTAGATGTTTCAGGACACACCGTACACTTCTCCAGAGTGGCTGTTGGCAATTTACATCCCGCCCATCAGTGTAGCAAGGCTCCCATTTCTCCATGGCCTGTCCTGCATTTCTGGTTTTGACACTTTTTTCAGCATGGCCCTTTTGACCGATGGGAAGCGAGACTTCTTTGTAGCGCTGATTTGCCTTTCCAGGTTGCTTGGTTGGCCAAAAAGGGCGTATGCGTTTTTTCCTGAATATATTCAGGAAAAAACGCATACGCCCTTTTTGGCCAAGGGCATCATTGTCAACGTTTTGCCGCTTTTCATGTGCTTTAAAGGCGATTCGAATCTACCTCCTGAAATCTGTTTCCTGCAATTCTGCCTTGATTTCAAATCCTCTTCTTTGCCTTCCCTCAATATATTTGTGGACGAGAGTTATCATTTATAACTCTGCAGGTTTGTGAATTGCAGTGCCCTGAAGCTCCATTTTACAAGTCGCTTTTTTGGGAGCCGGCCGCAAAAGCGCCGGATGGCTTCAGGCCCTGTTCTGGTTCAGGGGGGCAGGCTGAGCCTGTGGTTAATTCTTCTTCCTGATGGGAAAATAGAGTGACCTGTGCCTGTCCCAACACCAAGAGCTAGTCTCTCATTGGTTCCCCGTCTTCCCGTTCATCCTCAGGACAAATTGCAACCTGTACGGAACAGGAGGTTAAAGGTGCTGATGCTCCAAGTAGGGAGATTGCTAGTAAAGTGGCTGGAATGGCGAACCCGAGCACAAGGAGATGAGAAATGAGGTGCGTTTTAGAAACCTTTCCCCATCACACGGTGTACCATCTTCTGGGTTTCTCATGCATGTTTTCGATGTAGGAAGATGCCCTTGAACCTGGAGATTTGGGACCCATGCGATGGGTCGCACGCAGTATTACTTTAAAGGGTCTGCGTTTGCTCACCCAACCTCACCAAACCTCTCAGCCCCAAGAGTGTCCACCCTTATGTCTCATCCAGCTGTGGGTCTAGATATGGTCAATCCAGGTTGCATCACAGCCCCTGAACGAATTGTGTAAGAATTTCTCTCTCTTTCCCTGTCTTTGTTTCATGGGTTTTTAAAAGTAATTTCTTTTTATAATGGGGTTTAGCTGCTTTTCACGGCTGTGTTTAGGCCGCTTTACACCCACTTGACACACTAACAGAGAGATATCAATACATAGGTTTTAAGATTATTACTAGTCAGATATATTCTTGTGCGGTGAATCGGGCGTGTTGAGTCCAGTTCTCTGAGCAAGGAGTAGGTCTTGTCTATTCCATATTGGGTTTATGGAACGGTATCTGAGCTAATTTGAAACTCTTGTTTTATGTATCACCCCACCTCACCTTTCCCGTTAAGCAGCCATAGTGTGTTTTCTGCATGTGTGACTCTGTTCTGTTTTGTAATTCAGTTCAAGTGTAACGGTTTTTACATTCCCTCTATAAGTGACACCTTATGAGAAGTGTCCTTTTCTGTGTGACTTATTTCACTTAGAATCGTCTTACCTAAATCCACTCATCATGCTGCTACTAGCCTTATGACATTGATTTCATGGCTGAGTGATATTCCATTGTACATAAGGACCACAAATTTTTACCCATTTTTCGCTTTCCTGGGATATTTAAGGTGGAAGGAAGTGGAGGTCCTTGTCAGCAGAGCAGCCCTAAACTTTGGGGTGCTTGTGTCTTGCTGATTTTCAATTTTCCCGCTTTATCCCCCCATGCGTGGAAGTGCCCTAGGCTCTCTAAGCTGTGTTTTTTAGATGTTTCAGGACACACCGTACACTTCTCCAGAGTGGCTGTTGGCAATTTACATCCCGCCCATCAGTGTAGCAAGGCTCCCATTTCTCCATGGCCTGTCCTGCATTTCTGGTTTTGACACTTTTTTCAGCATGGCCCTTTTGACCGATGGGAAGCGAGACTTCTTTGTCGCGCTGATTTGCCTTTCCAGGTTGCTTGGTTGGCCAAAAAGGGCGTATGCGTTTTTTCCTGAATATATTCAGGAAAAAACGCATACGCCCTTTTTGGCCAAGGGCATCATTGTCAACGTTTTGCCGCTTTTCATGTGCTTTAAAGGCGATTCGAATCTACCTCCTGAAATCTGTTTCCTGCAATTCTGCCTTGATTTCAAATCCTCTTCTTTGCCTTCCCTCAATATATTTGTGGACGAGAGTTATCATTTATAACTCTGCAGGTTTGTGAATTGCAGTGCCCTGAAGCTCCATTTTACAAGTCGCTTTTTTGGGAGCCGGCCGCAAAAGCGCCGGATGGCTTCAGGCCCTGTTCTGGTTCAGGGGGGCAGGCTGAGCCTGTGGTTAATTCTTCTTCCTGATGGGAAAATTGAGTGACCTGTGCCTGTCCCAACACCAAGAGCTAGTCTCTCATTGGTTCCCCGTCTTCCCGTTCATCCTCAGGACAAATTGCAACCTGTACGGAACAGGAGGTTAAAGGTGCTGATGCTCCAAGTAGGGAGATTGCTAGTAAAGTGGCTGGAATGGCGAACCCGAGCACAAGGAGATGAGAAATGAGGTGCGTTTTAGAAACCTTTCCCCATCACACGGTGTACCATCTTCTGGGTTTCTCATGCATGTTTTCGATGTAGGAAGATGCCCTTGAACCTGGAGATTTGGGACCCATGCGATGGGTCGCACGCAGTATTACTTTAAAGGGTCTGCGTTTGCTCACCCAACCTCACCAAACCTCTCAGCCCCAAGAGTGTCCACCCTTATGTCTCATCCAGCTGTGGGTCTAGATATGGTCAATCCAGGTTGCATCACAGCCCCTGAACGAATTGTGTAAGGATTTCTCTCTCTTTCCCTGTCTTTGTTTCATGGGTTTTTAAAAGTAATTTATTTTTATAATGGGTTTAGCTGCTTTTCACGGCTGTGTTTATGCCGCTTTACACCCACTTGACACACTAACAGAGAGATATCAATACATAGGTTTTAAAATTATTACTAGTCAGATATATTCTTGTGCGGTGAATCGGGCGTGTTGAGTCCAGTTCTCTGAGCAAGGAGTAGGTCTTGTCTATTCCATATTGGGTTTATGGAACGGTATCTGAGCTAATTTGAAACTCTTGTTTTATGTATCACCCCACCTCACCTTTCCCGTTAAGCAGCCATAGTGTGTTTTCTGCATGTGTGACTCTGTTCTGTTTTGTAATTCAGTTCAAGTGTAACGGTTTTTACATTCCCTCTATAAGTGACACCTTATGAGAAGTGTCCTTTTCTGTGTGACTTATTTCACTTAGAATCGTCTTACCTAAATCCACTCATCATGCTGCTACTAGCCTTATGACATTGATTTCATGGCTGAGTGATATTCCATTGTACATAAGGACCACAAATTTTTTATCCATTTTTCGCTTTCCTGGGATATTTAAGGTGGAAGGAAGTGGAGGTCCTTGTCAACAGAGCAGCCCTAAACTTTGGGGTGCTTGTGTCTTGCTGATTTTCAATTTTCCCACTTTATCCCCCCATGCGTGGAAGTGCCCTATGCTCTCTAAGCTGTGTTTTTTAGATGTTTCAGGACACACCGTACACTTCTCCAGAGTGGCTGTTGGCAATTTACATCCCGCCCATCAGTGTAGCAAGGCTCCCATTTCTCCATGGCCTGTCCTGCATTTCTGGTTTTGACACTTTTTTCAGCATGGCCCTTTTGACCGATGGGAAGCGAGACTTCTTTGTAGCGCTGATTTGCCTTTCCAGGTTGCTTGGTTGGCCAAAAAGGGCGTATGCGTTTTTTCCTGAATATATTCAGGAAAAAACGCATACGCCCTTTTTGGCCAAGGGCATCATTGTCAACGTTTTGCCGCTTTTCATGTGCTTTAAAGGCGATTCGAATCTACCTCCTGAAATCTGTTTCCTGCAATTCTGCCTTGATTTCAAATCCTCTTCTTTGCCTTCCCTCAATATATTTGTGGACGAGAGTTATCATTTATAACTCTGCAGGTTTGTGAATTGCAGTGCCCTGAAGCTCCATTTTACAAGTCGCTTTTTTGGGAGCCGGCCGCAAAAGCGCCGGATGGCTTCAGGCCCTGTTCTGGTTCAGGGGGGCAGGCTGAGCCTGTGGTTAATTCTTCTTCCTGATGGGAAAATAGAGTGACCTGTGCCTGTCCCAACACCAAGAGCTAGTCTCTCATTGGTTCCCCGTCTTCCCGTTCATCCTCAGGACAAATTGCAACCTGTACGGAACAGGAGGTTAAAGGTGCTGATGCTCCAAGTAGGGAGATTGCTAGTAAAGTGGCTGGAATGGCGAACCCGAGCACAAGGAGATGAGAAATGAGGTGCGTTTTAGAAACCTTTCCCCATCACACGGTGTACCATCTTCTGGGTTTCTCATGCATGTTTTCGATGTAGGAAGATGCCCTTGAACCTGGAGATTTGGGACCCATGCGATGGGTCGCACGCAGTATTACTTTAAAGGGTCTGCGTTTGCTCACCCAACCTCACCAAACCTCTCAGCCCCAAGAGTGTCCACCCTTATGTCTCATCCAGCTGTGGGTCTAGATATGGTCAATCCAGGTTGCATCACAGCCCCTGAACGAATTGTGTAAGAATTTCTCTCTCTTTCCCTGTCTTTGTTTCATGGGTTTTTAAAAGTAATTTCTTTTTATAATGGGGTTTAGCTGCTTTTCACGGCTGTGTTTAGGCCGCTTTACACCCACTTGACACACTAACAGAGAGATATCAATATATAGGTTTTAAGATTATTACTAGTCAGATATATTCTTGTGCGGTGAATCGGGCGTGTTGAGTCCAGTTCTCTGAGCAAGGAGTAGGTCTTGTCTATTCCATATTGGGTTTATGGAACGGTATCTGAGCTAATTTGAAACTCTTGTTTTATGTATCACCCCACCTCACCTTTCCCGTTAAGCAGCCATAGTGTGTTTTCTGCATGTGTGACTCTGTTCTGTTTTGTAATTCAGTTCAAGTGTAACGGTTTTTACATTCCCTCTATAAGTGACACCTTATGAGAAGTGTCCTTTTCTGTGTGACTTATTTCACTTAGAATCGTCTTACCTAAATCCACTCATCATGCTGCTACTAGCCTTATGACATTGATTTCATGGCTGAGTGATATTCCATTGTACATAAGGACCACAAATTTTTATCCATTTTTCGCTTTCCTGGGATATTTAAGGTGGAAGGAAGTGGAGGTCCTTGTCAGCAGAGCAGCCCTAAACTTTGGGGTGCTTGTGTCTTGCTGATTTTCAATTTTCCCGCTTTATCCCCCCATGCGTGGAAGTGCCCTAGGCTCTCTAAGCTGTGTTTTTTAGATGTTTCAGGACACACCGTACACTTCTCCAGAGTGGCTGTTGGCAATTTACATCCCGCCCATCAGTGTAGCAAGGCTCCCATTTCTCCATGGCCTGTCCTGCATTTCTGGTTTTGACACTTTTTTCAGCATGGCCCTTTTGACCGATGGGAAGCGAGACTTCTTTGTAGCGCTGATTTGCCTTTCCAGCTTGCTTGGTTGGCCAAAAAGGGCGTATGCGTTTTTTCCTGAATATATTCAGGAAAAAACGCATACGCCCTTTTTGGCCAAGGGCATCATTGTCAACGTTTTGCCGCTTTTCATGTGCTTTAAAGGCAATTCGAATCTACCTCCTGAAATCTGTTTCCTGCAATTCTGCCTTGATTTCAAATCCTCTTCTTTGCCTTCCCTCAATATATTTGTGGACGAGAGTTATCATTTATAACTCTGCAGGTTTGTGAATTGCAGTGCCCTGAAGCTCCATTTTACAAGTCGCTTTTTTGGGAGCCGGCTGCAAAAGCGCCGGATGGCTTCAGGCCCTGTTCTGGTTCAGGGGGGCAGGCTGAGCCTGTGGTTAATTCTTCTTCCTGATGGGAAAATAGAGTGACCTGTGCCTGTCCCAACACCAAGAGCTAGTCTCTCATTGGTTCCCCGTCTTCCCGTTCATCCTCAGGACAAATTGCAACCTGTACGGAACAGGAGGTTAAAGGTGCTGATGCTCCAAGTAGGGAGATTGCTAGTAAAGTGGCTGGAATGGCGAACCAGAGCACAAGGAGATGAGAAATTAGGTGCGTTTTAGAAACCTTTCCCCATCACACGGTGTACCATCTTCTGGGTTTCTCATGCATGTTTTCGATGTAGGAAGATGCCCTTGAACCTGGAGATTTGGGACCCATGCGATGGGTAGCACGCAGTATTACTTTAAAGGGTCTGCGTTTGCTCACCCAACCTCACCAAACCTCTCAGCCCCAAGAGTGTCCACCCTTATGTCTCATCCAGCTGTGGGTCTAGATATGGTCAATCCAGGTTGCATCACAGCCCCTGAACGAATTGTGTAAGGATTTCTCTCTCTTTCCCTGTCTTTGTTTCATGGGTTTTTAAAAGTAATTTATTTTTATAATGGGTTTAGCTGCTTTTCACGGCTGTGTTTATGCCGCTTTACACCCACTTGACACACTAACAGAGAGATATCAATACATAGGTTTTAAGATTATTACTAGTCAGATATATTCTTGTGCGGTGAATCGGGCGTGTTGAGTCCAGTTCTCTGAGCAAGGAGTAGGTCTTGTCTATTCCATATTGGGTTTATGGAATGGTATCTGAGCTAATTTGAAACTCTTGTTTTATGTATCACCCCACCTCACCTTTCCCGTTAAGCAGCCATAGTGTGTTTTCTGCATGTGTGACTCTGTTCTGTTTTGTAATTCAGTTCAAGTGTAACGGTTTTTACATTCCCTCTATAAGTGACACCTTATGAGAAGTGTCCTTTTCTGTGTGACTTATTTCACTTAGAATCGTCTTACCTAAATCCACTCATCATGCTGCTACTAGCCTTATGACATTGATTTCATGGCTGAGTGATATTCCATTGTACATAAGGACCACAAATTTTTTATCCATTTTTCGCTTTCCTGGGATATTTAAGGTGGAAGGAAGTGGAGGTCCTTGTCAACAGAGCAGCCCTAAACTTTGGGGTGCTTGTGTCTTGCTGATTTTCAATTTTCCCACTTTATCCCCCCATGCGTGGAAGTGCCCTATGCTCTCTAAGCTGTGTTTTTTAGATGTTTCAGGACACACCGTACACTTCTCCAGAGTGGCTGTTGGCAATTTACATCCCGCCCATCAGTGTAGCAAGGCTCCCATTTCTCCATGGCCTGTCCTGCATTTCTGGTTTTGACACTTTTTTCAGCATGGCCCTTTTGACCGATGGGAAGCGAGACTTCTTTGTAGCGCTGATTTGCCTTTCCAGGTTGCTTGGTTGGCCAAAAAGGGCGTATGCGTTTTTTCCTGAATATATTCAGGAAAAAACGCATACGCCCTTTTTGGCCAAGGGCATCATTGTCAACGTTTTGCCGCTTTTCATGTGCTTTAAAGGCGATTCGAATCTACCTCCTGAAATCTGTTTCCTGCAATTCTGCCTTGATTTCAAATCCTCTTCTTTGCCTTCCCTCAATATATTTGTGGACGAGAGTTATCATTTATAACTCTGCAGGTTTGTGAATTGCAGTGCCCTGAAGCTCCATTTTACAAGTCGCTTTTTTGGGAGCCGGCCGCAAAAGCGCCGGATGGCTTCAGGCCCTGTTCTGGTTCAGGGGGGCAGGCTGAGCCTGTGGTTAATTCTTCTTCCTGATGGGAAAATAGAGTGACCTGTGCCTGTCCCAACACCAAGAGCTAGTCTCTCATTGGTTCCCCGTCTTCCCGTTCATCCTCAGGACAAATTGCAACTTGTACGGAACAGGAGCTTAAAGGTGCTGATGCTCCAAGTAGGGAGATTGCTAGTAAAGTGGCTGGAATGGCGAACCCGAGCACAAGGAGATGAGAAATGAGGTGCGTTTTAGAAACCTTTCCCCATCACACGGTGTACCATCTTCTGGGTTTCTCATGCATGTTTTCGATGTAGGAAGATGCCCTTGAACCTGGAGATTTGGGACCCATGCGATGGGTAGCACGCAGTATTACTTTAAAGGGTCTGCGTTTGCTCACCCAACCTCACCAAACCTCTCAGCCCCAAGAGTGTCCACCCTTATGTCTCATCCAGCTGTGGGTCTAGATATGGTCAATCCAGGTTGCATCACAGCCCCTGAACGAATTGTGTAAGGATTTCTCTCTCTTTCCCTGTCTTTGTTTCATGGGTTTTTAAAAGTAATTTATTTTTATAATGGGTTTAGCTGCTTTTCACGGCTGTGTTTATGCCGCTTTACACCCACTTGACACACTAACAGAGAGATATCAATACATAGGTTTTAAGATTATTACTAGTCAGATATATTCTTGTGCGGTGAATCGGGCGTGTTGAGTCCAGTTCTCTGAGCAAGGAGTAGGTCTTGTCTATTCCATATTGGGTTTATGGAACGGTATCTGAGCTAATTTGAAACTCTTGTTTTATGTATCACCCCACCTCACCTTTCCCGTTAAGCAGCCATAGTGTGTTTTCTGCATGTGTGACTCTGTTCTGTTTTGTAATTCAGTTCAAGTGTAACGGTTTTTACATTCCCTCTATAAGTGACACCTTATGAGAAGTGTCCTTTTCTGTGTGACTTATTTCACTTAGAATCGTCTTACCTAAATCCACTCATCATGCTGCTACTAGCCTTATGACATTGATTTCATGGCTGAGTGATATTCCATTGTACATAAGGACCACAAATTTTTATCCATTTTTCGCTTTCCTGGGATATTTAAGGTGGAAGGAAGTGGAGGTCCTTGTCAGCAGAGCAGCCCTAAACTTTGGGGTGCTTGTGTCTTGCTGATTTTCAATTTTCCCGCTTTATCCCCCCATGCGTGGAAGTGCCCTAGGCTCTCTAAGCTGTGTTTTTTAGATGTTTCAGGACACACCGTACACTTCTCCAGAGTGGCTGTTGGCAATTTACATCCCGCCCATCAGTGTAGCAAGGCTCCCATTTCTCCATGGCCTGTCCTGCATTTCTGGTTTTGACACTTTTTTCAGCATGGCCCTTTTGACCGATGGGAAGCGAGACTTCTTTGTAGTGCTGATTTGCCTTTCCAGGTTGCTTGGTTGGCCAAAAAGGGCGTATGCGTTTTTTCCTGAATATATTCAGGAAAAAACGCATACGCCCTTTTTGGCCAAGGGCATCATTGTCAACGTTTTGCCGCTTTTCATGTGCTTTAAAGGCGATTCGAATCTACCTCCTGAAATCTGTTTCCTGCAATTCTGCCTTGATTTCAAATCCTCTTCTTTGCCTTCCCTCAATATATTTGTGGACGAGAGTTATCATTTATAACTCTGCAGGCTTGTGAATTGCAGTGCCCTGAAGCCCCATTTTACAAGTCGCTTTTTTGGGAGCCGGCCGCAAAAGCGCCGGATGGCTTCAGGCCCTGTTCTGGTTCCGGGGGTCAGGCTGAGCCTGTGGTTAATTCTTCTTCCTGATGGGAAAATAGAGTGACCTGTGCCTGTCCCAACACCAAGAGCTAGTCTCTCATTGGTTCCCCGTCTTCCCGTTCATCCTCAGGACAAATTGCAACCTGTACGGAACAGGAGGTTAAAGGTGCTGATGCTCCAAGTAGGGAGATTGCTAGTAAAGTGGCTGGAATGGCGAACCCGAGCACAAGGAGATGAGAAATGAGGTGCGTTTTAGAAACCTTTCCCCATCACACGGTGTACCATCTTCTGGGTTTCTCATGCATGTTTTCGATGTAGGAAGATGCCCTTGAACCTGGAGATTTGGGACCCATGCGATGGGTAGCACGCAGTATTACTTTAAAGGGTCTGCGTTTGCTCACCCAACCTCACCAAACCTCTCAGCCCCAAGAGTGTCCACCCTTATGTCTCATCCAGCTGTGGGTCTAGATATGGTCAATCCAGGTTGCATCACAGCCCCTGAACGAATCGTGTAAGAATTTCTCTCTCTTTCCCTGTCTTTGTTTCATGGGTTTTTAAAAGTAATTTCTTTTTATAATGGGGTTTAGCTGCTTTTCACGGCTGTGTTTAGGCCGCTTTACACCCACTTGACACACTAACAGAGAGATATCAATACATAGGTTTTAAGATTATTACTAGTCAGATATATTCTTGTGCGGTGAATCGGGCGTGTTGAGTCCAGTTCTCTGAGCAAGGAGTAGGTCTTGTCTATTCCATATTGGGTTTATGGAACGGTATCTGAGCTAATTTGAAACTCTTGTTTTATGTATCACCCCACCTCACCTTTCCCGTTAAGCAGCCATAGTGTGTTTTCTGCATGTGTGACTCTGTTCTGTTTTGTAATTCAGTTCAAGTGTAACGGTTTTTACATTCCCTCTATAAGTGACACCTTATGAGAAGTGTCCTTTTCTGTGTGACTTATTTCACTTAGAATCGTCTTACCTAAATCCACTCATCATGCTGCTACTAGCCTTATGACATTGATTTCATGGCTGAGTGATATTCCATTGTACATAAGGACCACAAATTTTTTATCCATTTTTCGCTTTCCTGGGATATTTAAGGTGGAAGGAAGTGGAGGTCCTTGTCAACAGAGCAGCCCTAAACTTTGGGGTGCTTGTGTCTTGCTGATTTTCAATTTTCCCACTTTATCCCCCCATGCGTGGAAGTGCCCTATGCTCTCTAAGCTGTGTTTTTTAGATGTTTCAGGACACACCGTACACTTCTCCAGAGTGGCTGTTGGCAATTTACATCCCGCCCATCAGTGTAGCAAGGCTCCCATTTCTCCATGGCCTGTCCTGCATTTCTGGTTTTGACACTTTTTTCAGCATGGCCCTTTTGACCGATGGGAAGCGAGACTTCTTTGTAGCGCTGATTTGCCTTTCCAGGTTGCTTGGTTGGCCAAAAAGGGCGTATGCGTTTTTTCCTGAATATATTCAGGAAAAAACGCATACGCCCTTTTTGGCCAAGGGCATCATTGTCAACGTTTTGCCGCTTTTCATGTGCTTTAAAGGCGATTCGAATCTACCTCCTGAAATCTGTTTCCTGCAATTCTGCCTTGATTTCAAATCCTCTTCTTTGCCTTCCCTCAATATATTTGTGGACGAGAGTTATCATTTATAACTCTGCAGGTTTGTGAATTGCAGTGCCCTGAATCTCCATTTTACAAGTCGCTTTTCTGGGAGCTGGCCGCAAAAGCGCAGGATGGCTTCAGGCCCTGTTCTGGTTCCGGGGGGCAGGCTGAGCCTGTGGTTAATTCTTCTTCCTGATGGGAAAATAGAGTGACCTGTGCCTGTCCCAACACCAAGAGCTAGTCTCTCATTGGTTCCCCGTCTTCCCGTTCATCCTCAGGACAAATTGCAACCTGTACGGAACAGGAGGTTAAAGGTGCTGATGCTCCAAGTAGGGAGATTGCTAGTAAAGTGGCTGGAATGGCGAACCCGAGCACAAGGAGATGAGAAATGAGGTGCGTTTTAGAAACCTTTCCCCATCACACGGTGTACCATCTTCTGGGTTTCTCATGCATGTTTTCGATGTAGGAAGATGCCCTTGAACCTGGAGATTTGGGACCCATGCGATGGGTCGCACGCAGTATTACTTTAAAGGGTCTGCGTTTGCTCACCCAACCTCACCAAACCTCTCAGCCCCAAGAGTGTCCACCCTTATGTCTCATCCAGCTGTGGGTCTAGATATGGTCAATCCAGGTTGCATCACAGCCCCTGAACGAATTGTGTAAGGATTTCTCTCTCTTTCCCTGTCTTTGTTTCATGGGTTTTTAAAAGTAATTTATTTTTATAATGGGTTTAGCTGCTTTTCACGGCTGTGTTTATGCCGCTTTACACCCACTTGACACACTAACAGAGAGATATCAATACATAGGTTTTAAGATTATTACTAGTCAGATATATTCTTGTGCGGTGAATCGGGCGTGTTGAGTCCAGTTCTCTGAGCAAGGAGTAGGTCTTGTCTATTCCATATTGGGTTTATGGAATGGTATCTGAGCTAATTTGAAACTCTTGTTTTATGTATCACCCCACCTCACCTTTCCCGTTAAGCAGCCATAGTGTGTTTTCTGCATGTGTGACTCTGTTCTGTTTTGTAATTCAGTTCAAGTGTAACGGTTTTTACATTCCCTCTATAAGTGACACCTTATGAGAAGTGTCCTTTTCTGTGTGACTTATTTCACTTAGAATCGTCTTACCTAAATCCACTCATCATGCTGCTACTAGCCTTATGACATTGATTTCATGGCTGAGTGATATTCCATTGTACATAAGGACCACAACTTTTTTATCCATTTTTCGCTTTCCTGGGATATTTAAGGTGGAAGGAAGTGGAGGTCCTAGTCAACAGAGCAGCCCTAAACTTTGGGGTGCTTGTGTCTTGCTGATTTTCAATTTTCCCACTTTATCCCCCCATGCGTGGAAGTGCCCTAGGCTCTCTAAGCTGTGTTTTTTAGATGTTTCAGGACACACCGTACACTTCTCCAGAGTGGCTGTTGGCAATTTACATCCCGCCCATCAGTGTAGCAAGGCTCCCATTTCTCCATGGCCTGTCCTGCATTTCTGGTTTTGACACTTTTTTCAGCATGGCCCTTTTGACCGATGGGAAGCGAGACTTCTTTGTAGCGCTGATTTGCCTTTCCAGGTTGCTTGGTTGGCCAAAAAGGGCGTATGCGTTTTTTCCTGAATATATTCAGGAAAAAACGCATACGCGCTTTTTGGCCAAGGGCATCATTGTCAACGTTTTGCCGCTTTTCATGTGCTTTAAAGGCGATTCGAATCTACCTCCTGAAATCTGTTTCCTGCAATTCTGCCTTGATTTCAAATCCTCTTCTTTGCCTTCCCTCAATATATTTGTGGACGAGAGTTATCATTTATAACTCTGCAGGTTTGTGAATTGCAGTGCCCTGAAGCTCCATTTTACAAGTCGCTTTTTTGGGAGCCGGCCGCAAAAGCGCCGGATGGCTTCAGGCCCTGTTCTGGTTCCGGGGGGCAGGCTGAGCCTGTGGTTAATTCTTCTTCCTGATGGGAAAATAGAGTGACCTGTGCCTGTCCCAACACCAAGAGCTAGTCTCTCATTGGTTCCCCGTCTTCCCGTTCATCCTCAGGACAAATTGCAACCTGTACGGAACAGGAGGTTAAAGGTGCTGATGCTCCAAGTAGGGAGATTGCTAGTAAAGTGGCTGGAATGGCGAACCCGAGCACAAGGAGATGAGAAATGAGGTGCGTTTTAGAAACCTTTCCCCATCACACGGTGTACCATCTTCTGGGTTTCTCATGCATGTTTTCGATGTAGGAAGATGCCCTTGAACCTGGAGAATTGGGACCCATGCGATGGGTAGCACGCAGTATTACTTTAAAGGGTCTGCGTTTGCTCACCCAACCTCACCAAACCTCTCAGCACCAAGAGTGTCCACCCTTATGTCTCATCCAGCTGTGGGTCTAGATATGGTCAATCCAGGTTGCATCACAGCCCCTGAACGAATTGTGTAAGAATTTCTCTCTCTTTCCCTGTCTTTGTTTCATGGGTTTTTAAAAGTAATTTCTTTTTATAATGGGGTTTAGCTGCTTTTCACGGCTGTGTTTAGGCCGCTTTACACCCACTTGACACACTAACAGAGAGATATCAATACATAGGTTTTAAGATTATTACTAGTCAGATATATTCTTGTGCGGTGAATCGGGCGTGTTGAGTCCAGTTCTCTGAGCAAGGAGTAGGTCTTGTCTATTCCATATTGGGTTTATGGAACGGTATCTGAGCTAATTTGAAACTCTTGTTTTATGTATCACCCCACCTCACCTTTCCCGTTAAGCAGCCATAGTGTGTTTTCTGCATGTGTGACTCTGTTCTGTTTTGTAATTCAGTTCAAGTGTAACGGTTTTTACATTCCCTCTATAAGTGACACCTTATGAGAAGTGTCCTTTTCTGTGTGACTTATTTCACTTAGAATCGTCTTACCTAAATCCACTCATCATGCTGCTACTAGCCTTATGACATTGATTTCATGGCTGAGTGATATTCCATTGTACATAAGGACCACAACTTTTTTATCCATTTTTCGCTTTCCTGGGATATTTAAGGTGGAAGGAAGTGGAGGTCCTTGTCAACAGAGCAGCCCTAAACTTTGGGGTGCTTGTGTCTTGCTGATTTTCAATTTTCCCACTTTATCCCCCCATGCGTGGAAGTGCCCTAGGCTCTCTAAGCTGTGTTTTTTAGATGTTTCAGGACACACCGTACACTTCTCCAGAGTGGCTGTTGGCAATTTACATCCCGCCCATCAGTGTAGCAAGGCTCCCATTTCTCCATGGCCTGTCCTGCATTTCTGGTTTTGACACTTTTTTCAGCATGGCCCTTTTGACCGATGGGAAGCGAGACTTCTTTGTAGCGCTGATTTGCCTTTCCAGGTTGCTTGGTTGGCCAAAAAGGGCGTATGCGTTTTTTCCTGAATATATTCAGGAAAAAACGCATACGCCCTTTTTGGCCAAGGGCATCATTGTCAACGTTTTGCCGCTTTTCATGTGCTTTAAAGGCGATTCGAATCTACCTCCTGAAATCTGTTTCCTGCAATTCTGCCTTGATTTCAAATCCTCTTCTTTGCCTTCCCTCAATATATTTGTGGACGAGAGTTATCATTTATAACTCTGCATGTTTGTGAATTGCAGTGCCCTGAAGCTCCATTTTACATGTCGCTTTTTTGGGAGCCGGCCGCAAAAGCGCCGGATGGCTTCAGGCCCTGTTCTGGTTCAGGGGGGCAGGCTGAGCCTGTGGTTAATTCTTCTTCCTGATGGGAAAATAGAGTGACCTGTGCCTGTCCCAACACCAAGAGCTAGTCTCTCATTGGTTCCCCGTCTTCCCGTTCATCCTCAGGACAAATTGCAACCTGTACGGAACAGGAGCTTAAAGGTGCTGATGCTCCAAGTAGGGAGATTGCTAGTAAAGTGGCTGGAATGGCGAACCCGAGCACAAGGAGATGAGAAATGAGGTGCGTTTTAGAAACCTTTCCCCATCACACGGTGTACCATCTTCTGGGTTTCTCATGCATGTTTTCGATGTAGGAAGATGCCCTTGAACCTGGAGATTTGGGACCCATGCGATGGGTCGCACGCAGTATTACTTTAAAGGGTCTGCGTTTGCTCACCCAACCTCACCAAACCTCTCAGCCCCAAGAGTGTCCACCCTTATGTCTCATCCAGCTGTGGGTCTAGATATGGTCAATCCAGGTTGCATCACAGCCCCTGAACGAATTGTGTAAGAATTTCTCTCTCTTTCCCTGTCTTTGTTTCATGGGTTTTTAAAGGTAACTTATTTTTATAATGGGGTTTAGCTGCTTTTCACGGCTGTGTTTAGGCCGCTTTACACCCACTTGACACACTAACAGAGAGATATCAATACATAGGTTTTAAGATTATTACTAGTCAGATATATTCTTGTGCGGTGAATCGGGCGTGTTGAGTCCAGTTCTCTGAGCAAGGAGTAGGTCTTGTCTATTCCATATTGGGTTTATGGAACGGTATCTGAGCTAATTTGAAACTCTTGTTTTATGTATCACCCCACCTCACCTTTCCCGTTAAGCAGCCATAGTGTGTTTTCTGCATGTGTGACTCTGTTCTGTTTCGTAATTCAGTTCAAGTGTAACGGTTTTTACATTCCCTCTATAAGTGACACCTTATGAGAAGTGTCCTTTTCTGTGTGACTTATTTCACTTAGAATCGTCTTACCTAAATCCACTCATCATGCTGCTACTAGCCTTATGACATTGATTTCATGGCTGAGTGATATTCCATTGTACATAAGGACCACAACTTTTTTATCCATTTTTCGCTTTCCTGGGATATTTAAGGTGGAAGGAAGTGGAGGTCCTTGTCAACAGAGCAGCCCTAAACTTTGGGGTGCTTGTGTCTTGCTGATTTTCAATTTTCCCACTTTATCCCCCCATGCGTGGAAGTGCCCTAGGCTCTCTAAGCTGTGTTTTTTAGATGTTTCAGGACACACCGTACACTTCTCCAGAGTGGCTGTTGGCAATTTACATCCCGCCCATCAGTGTAGCAAGGCTCCCATTTCTCCATGGCCTGTCCTGCATTTCTGGTTTTGACACTTTTTTCAGCATGGCCCTTTTGACCGATGGGAAGCGAGACTTCTTTGTAGCGCTGATTTGCCTTTCCAGGTTGCTTGGTTGGCCAAAAAGGGCGTATGCGTTTTTTCCTGAATATATTCAGGAAAAAACGCATACGCCCTTTTTGGCCAAGGGCATCATTGTCAACGTTTTGCCGCTTTTCATGTGCTTTAAAGGCGATTCGAATCTACCTCCTGAAATCTGTTTCCTGCAATTCTGCCTTGATTTCAAATCCTCTTCTTTGCCTTCCCTCAATATATTTGTGGACGAGAGTTATCATTTATAACTCTGCAGGTTTGTGAATTGTAGTGCCCTGAAGCTCCATTTTACAAGTCGCTTTTTTGGGAGCCGGCCGCAAAAGCGCCGGATGGCTTCAGGCCCTGTTCTGGTTCAGGGGGGCAGGCTGAGCCTGTGGTTAATTCTTCTTCCTGATGGGAAAATAGAGTGACCTGTGCCTGTCCCAACACCAAGAGCTAGTCTCTCATTGGTTCCCCGTCTTCCCGTTCATCCTCAGGACAAATTGCAACCTGTACGGAACAGGAGCTTAAAGGTGCTGATGCTCCAAGTAGGGAGATTGCTAGTAAAGTGGCTGGAATGGCGAACCCGAGCACAAGGAGATGAGAAATGAGGTGCGTTTTAGAAACCTTTCCCCATCACACGGTGTACCATCTTCTGGGTTTCTCATGCATGTTTTCGATGTAGGAAGATGCCCTTGAACCTGGAGATTTGGGACCCATGCGATGGGTAGCACGCAGTATTACTTTAAAGGGTCTGCGTTTGCTCACCCAACCTCACCAAACCTCTCAGCCCCAAGAGTGTCCACCCTTATGTCTCATCCAGCTGTGGGTCTAGATATGGTCAATCCAGGTTGCATCACAGCCCCTGAACGAATTGTGTAAGAATTTCTCTCTCTTTCCCTGTCTTTGTTTCATGGGTTTTTAAAAGTAATTTCTTTTTATAATGGGGTTTAGCTGCTTTTCACGGCTGTGTTTAGACCGCTTTACACCCACTTGACACACTAACAGAGAGATATCAATACATAGGTTTTAAGATTATTACTAGTCAGATATATTCTTGTGCGGTGAATCGGGCGTGTTGAGTCCAGTTCTCTGAGCAAGGAGTAGGTCTTGTCTATTCCATATTGGGTTTATGGAACGGTATCTGAGCTAATTTGAAACTCTTGTTTTATGTATCACCCCACCTCACCTTTCCCGTTAAGCAGCCATAGTGTGTTTTCTGCATGTGTGACTCTGTTCTGTTTTGTAATTCAGTTCAAGTGTAACGGTTTTTACATTCCCTCTATAAGTGACACCTTATGAGAAGTGTCCTTTTCTGTGTGACTTATTTCACTTAGAATCGTCTTACCTAAATCCACTCATCATGCTGCTACTAGCCTTATGACATTGATTTCATGGCTGAGTGATATTCCATTGTACATAAGGACCACAACTTTTTTATCCATTTTTCGCTTTCCTGGGATATTTAAGGTGGAAGGAAGTGGAGGTCCTTGTCAACAGAGCAGCCCTAAACTTTGGGGTGCTTGTGTCTTGCTGATTTTCAATTTTCCCACTTTATCCCCCCATGCGTGGAAGTGCCCTAGGCTCTCTAAGCTGTGTTTTTTAGATGTTTCAGGACACACCGTACACTTCTCCAGAGTGGCTGTTGGCAATTTACATCCCGCCCATCAGTGTAGCAAGGCTCCCATTTCTCCATGGCCTGTCCTGCATTTCTGGTTTTGACACTTTTTTCAGCATGGCCCTTTTGACCGATGGGAAGCGAGACTTCTTTGTCGCGCTGATTTGCCTTTCCAGGTTGCTTGGTTGGCCAAAAAGGGCGTATGCGTTTTTTCCTGAATATATTCAGGAAAAAACGCATACGCCCTTTTTGGCCAAGGGCATCATTGTCAACGTTTTGCCGCTTTTCATGTGCTTTAAAGGCGATTCGAATCTACCTCCTGAAATCTGTTTCCTGCAATTCTGCCTTGATTTCAAATCCTCTTCTTTGCCTTCCCTCAATATATTTGTGGACGAGAGTTATCATTTATAACTCTGCAGGTTTGTGAATTGCAGTGCCCTGAAGCTCCATTTTACAAGTCGCTTTTTTGGGAGCCGGCCGCAAAAGCGCCGGATGGCTTCAGGCCCTGTTCTGGTTCAGGGGGGCAGGCTGAGCCTGTGGTTAATTCTTCTTCCTGATGGGAAAATAGAGTGACCTGTGCCTGTCCCAACACCAAGAGCTAGTCTCTCATTGGTTCCCCGTCTTCCCGTTCATCCTCAGGACAAATTGCAACCTGTACGGAACAGGAGCTTAAAGGTGCTGATGCTCCAAGTAGGGAGATTGCTAGTAAAGTGGCTGGAATGGCGAACCCGAGCACAAGGAGATGAGAAATGAGGTGCGTTTTAGAAACCTTTCCCCATCACACGGTGTACCATCTTCTGGGTTTCTCATGCATGTTTTCGATGTAGGAAGATGCCCTTGAACCTGGAGATTTGTGACCCATGCGATGGGTAGCACGCAGTATTACTTTAAAGGGTCTGCGTTTGCTCACCCAACCTCACCAAACCTCTCAGCCCCAAGAGTGTCCACCCTTATGTCTCATCCAGCTGTGGGTCTAGATATGGTCAATCCAGGTTGCATCACAGCCCCTGAACGAATTGTGTAAGAATTTCTCTCTCTTTCCCTGTCTTTGTTTCATGGGTTTTTAAAAGTAATTTCTTTTTATAATGGGGTTTAGCTGCTTTTCACGGCTGTGTTTAGGCCGCTTTACACCCACTTGACACACTAACAGAGAGATATCAATACATAGGTTTTAAGATTATTACTAGTCAGATATATTCTTGTGCGGTGAATCGGGCGTGTTGAGTCCAGTTCTCTGAGCAAGGAGTAGGTCTTGTCTATTCCATATTGGGTTTATGGAACGGTATCTGAGCTAATTTGAAACTCTTGTTTTATGTATCACCCCACCTCCCCTTTCCCGTTAAGCAGCCATAGTGTGTTTTCTGCATGTGTGACTCTGTTCTGTTTTGTAATTCAGTTCAAGTGTAACGGTTTTTACATTCCCTCTATAAGTGACACCTTATGAGAAGTGTCCTTTTCTGTGTGACTTATTTCACTTAGAATCGTCTTACCTAAATCCACTCATCATGCTGCTACTAGCCTTATGACATTGATTTCATGGCTGAGTGATATTCCATTGTACATAAGGACCACAACTTTTTTATCCATTTTTCGCTTTCCTGGGATATTTAAGGTGGAAGGAAGTGGAGGTCCTTGTCAACAGAGCAGCCCTAAACTTTGGGGTGCTTGTGTCTTGCTGATTTTCAATTTTCCCGCTTTATCCCCCCATGCGTGGAAGTGCCCTATGCTCTCTAAGCTCTGTTTTTTAGATGTTTCAGGACACACCGTACACTTCTCCAGAGTGGCTGTTGGCAATTTACATCCCGCCCATCAGTGTAGCAAGGCTCCCATTTCTCCATGGCCTGTCCTGCATTTCTGGTTTTGACACTTTTTTCAGCATGGCCCTTTTGACCGATGGGAAGCGAGACTTCTTTGTCGCGCTGATTTGCCTTTCCAGGTTGCTTGGTTGGCCAAAAAGGGCGTATGCGTTTTTTCCTGAATATATTCAGGAAAAAACGCATACGCCCTTTTTGGCCAAGGGCATCATTGTCAACGTTTTGCCGCTTTTCATGTGCTTTAAAGGCGATTCGAATCTACCTCCTGAAATCTATTTCCTGCAATTCTGCCTTGATTTCAAATCCTCTTCTTTGCCTTCCCTCAATATATTTGTGGACGAGAGTTATCATTTATAACTCTGCAGGTTTGTGAATTGCAGTGCCCTGAAGCTCCATTTTACAAGTCGCTTTTTTGGGAGCCGGCCGCAAAAGTGCCGGATGGCTTCAGGCCCTGTTCTGGTTCCGGGGGGCAGGCTGAGCCTGTGGTTAATTCTTCTTCCTGATGGGAAAATAGAGTGACCTGTGCCTGTCCCAACACCAAGAGCTAGTCTCTCATTGGTTCCCCGTCTTCCCGTTCATCCTCAGGACAAATTGCAACCTGTACGGAACAGGAGGTTAAAGGTGCTGATGCTCCAAGTAGGGAGATTGCTAGTAAAGTGGCTGGAATGGCGAACCCGAGCACAAGGAGATGAGAAATGAGGTGCGTTTTAGAAACCTTTCCCCATCACACGGTGTACCATCTTCTGGGTTTCTCATGCATGTTTTCGATGTAGGAAGATGCCCTTGAACCTGGAGATTTGGGACCCATGCGATGGGTCGCACGCAGTATTACTTTAAAGGGTCTGCGTTTGCTCACCCAACCTCACCAAACCTCTCAGCCCCAAGAGTGTCCACCCTTATGTCTCATCCAGCTGTGGGTCTAGATATGGTCAATCCAGGTTGCATCACAGCCCCTGAACGAATTGTGTAAGAATTTCTCTCTCTTTCCCTGTCTTTGTTTCATGGGTTTTTAAAAGTAATTTCTTTTTATAATGGGGTTTAGCTGCTTTTCACGGCTGTGTTTAGGCCGCTTTACACCCACTTGACACACTAACAGAGAGATATCAATACATAGGTTTTAAGATTATTACTGGTCAGATATATTCTTGTGCGGTGAATCGGGTGTGTTGAGTCCAGTTCTCTGAGCAAGGAGTAGGTCTTGTCTATTCCATATTGGGTTTATGGAACGGTATCTGAGCTAATTTGAAACTCTTGTTTTATGTATCACCCCACCTCACCTTTCCCGTTAAGCAGCCATAGTGTGTTTTCTGCATGTGTGACTCTGTTCTGTTTTGTAATTCAGTTCAAGTGTAACGGTTTTTACATTCCCTCTATAAGTGACACCTTATGAGAAGTGTCCTTTTCTGTGTGACTTATTTCACTTAGAATCGTCTTACCTAAATCCACTCATCATGCTGCTACTAGCCTTATGACATTGATTTCATGGCTGAGTGATATTCCATTGTACATAAGGACCACAACTTTTTTATCCATTTTTCGCTTTCCTGGGATATTTAAGGTGGAAGGAAGTGGAGGTCCTTGTCAACAGAGCAGCCCTAAACTTGGGGTGCTTGTGTCTTGCTGATTTTCAATTTTCCCGCTTTATCCCCCCATGCGTGGAAGTGCCCTATGCTCTCTAAGCTGTGTTTTTTAGATGTTTCAGGACACACCGTACACTTCTCCAGAGTGGCTGTTGGCAATTTACATCCCGCCCATCAGTGTAGCAAGGCTCCCATTTCTCCATGGCCTGTCCTGCATTTCTGGTTTTGACACTTTTTTCAGCATGGCCCTTTTGACCGATGGGAAGCGAGACTTCTTTGTCGCGCTGATTTGCCTTTCCAGGTTGCTTGGTTGGCCAAAAAGGGCGTATGCGTTTTTTCCTGAATATATTCAGGAAAAAACGCATACGCCCTTTTTGGCCAAGGGCATCATTGTCAACGTTTTGCCGCTTTTCATGTGCTTTAAAGGCGATTCGTATCTACCTCCTGAAATCTGTTTCCTGCAATTCTGCCTTGATTTCAAATCCTCTTCTTTGCCTTCCCTCAATATATTTGTGGACGAGAGTTATCATTTATAACTCTGCAGGTTTGTGAATTGCAGTGCCCTGAAGCTCCATTTTACAAGTCGCTTTTTTGGGAGCCGGCCGCAAAAGTGCAGGATGGCTTCAGGCCCTGTTCTGGTTCCGGGGGGCAGGCTGAGCCTGTGGTTAATTCTTCTTCCTGATGGGAAAATAGAGTGACCTGTGCCTGTCCCAACACCAAGAGCTAGTCTCTCATTGGTTCCCCGTCTTCCCGTTCATCCTCAGGACAAATTGCAACCTGTACGGAACAGGAGGTTAAAGGTGCTGATGCTCCAAGTAGGGAGATTGCTAGTAAAGTGGCTGGAATGGCGAACCCGAGCACAAGGAGATGAGAAATGAGGAGCGTTTTAGAAACCTTTCCCCATCACACGGTGTACCATCTTCTGGGTTTCTCATGCATGTTTTCGATGTAGGAAGATGCCCTTGAACCTGGAGATTTGGGACCCATGCGATGGGTAGCACGCAGTATTACTTTAAAGGGTCTGCGTTTGCTCACCCAACCTCACCAAACCTCTCAGCCCCAAGAGTGTCCACCCTTATGTCTCATCCAGCTGTGGGTCTAGATATGGTCAATCCAGGTTGCATCACAGCCCCTGAACGAATTGTGTAAGAATTTCTCTCTCTTTCCCTGTCTTTGTTTCATGGGTTTTTAAAAGTAATTTATTTTTATAATGGGGTTTAGCTGCTTTTCACGGCTGTGTTTAGGCCGCTTTACACCCACTTGACACACTAACAGAGAGATATCAATACATAGGTTTTAAGATTATTACTAGTCAGATATATTCTTGTGCGGTGAATCGGGCGTGTTGAGTCCAGTTCTCTGAGCAAGGAGTAGGTCTTGTCTATTCCATATTGGGTTTATGGAACGGTATCTGAGCTAATTTGAAACTCTTGTTTTATGTATCACCCCACCTCACCTTTCCCGTTAAGCAGCCATAGTGTGTTTTCTGCATGTGTGACTCTGTTCTGTTTTGTAATTCAGTTCAAGTGTAACGGTTTTTACATTCCCTCTATAAGTGACACCTTATGAGAAGTGTCCTTTTCTGTGTGACTTATTTCACTTAGAATCGTCTTACCTAAATCCACTCATCATGCTGCTACTAGCCTTATGACATTGATTTCATGGCTGAGTGATATTCCATTGTACATAAGGACCACAACTTTTTTATCCATTTTTCGCTTTCCTGGGATATTTAAGGTGGAAGGAAGTGGAGGTCCTTGTCAACAGAGCAGCCCTAAACTTTGGGGTGCTTGTGTCTTGCTGATTTTCAATTTTCCCGCTTTATCCCCCCATGCGTGGAAGTGCCCTATGCTCTCTAAGCTGTGTTTTTTAGATGTTTCAGGACACACCGTACACTTCTCCAGAGTGGCTGTTGGCAATTTACATCACGCCCATCAGTGTAGCAAGGCTCCCATTTCTCCATGGCCTGTCCTGCATTTCTGGTTTTGACACTTTTTTCAGCATGGCCCTTTTGACCGATGGGAAGCGAGACTTCTTTGTCGCGCTGATTTGCCTTTCCAGGTTGCTTGGTTGGCCAAAAAGGGCGTATGCGTTTTTTCCTGAATATATTCAGGAAAAAACGCATACGCCCTTTTTGGCCAAGGGCATCATTGTCAACGTTTTGCCGCTTTTCATGTGCTTTAAAGGCGATTCGTATCTACCTCCTGAAATCTGTTTCCTGCAATTCTGCCTTGATTTCAAATCCTCTTCTTTGCCTTCCCTCAATATATTTGTGGACGAGAGTTATCATTTATAACTCTGCAGGTTTGTGAATTGCAGTGCCCTGAAGCTCCATTTTACAAGTCGCTTTTTTGGGAGCCGGCCGCAAAAGTGCAGGATGGCTTCAGGCCCTGTTCTGGTTCCGGGGGGCAGGCTGAGCCTGTGGTTAATTCTTCTTCCTGATGGGAAAATAGAGTGACCTGTGCCTGTCCCAACACCAAGAGCTAGTCTCTCATTGGTTCCCCGTCTTCCCGTTCATCCTCAGGACAAATTGCAACCTGTACGGAACAGGAGGTTAAAGGTGCTGATGCTCCAAGTAGGGAGATTGCTAGTAAAGTGGCTGGAATGGCGAACCCGAGCACAAGGAGATGAGAAATGAGGAGCGTTTTAGAAACCTTTCCCCATCACACGGTGTACCATCTTCTGGGTTTCTCATGCATGTTTTCGATGTAGGAAGATGCCCTTGAACCTGGAGATTTGGGACCCATGCGATGGGTAGCACGCAGTATTACTTTAAAGGGTCTGCGTTTGCTCACCCAACCTCACCAAACCTCTCAGCCCCAAGAGTGTCCACCCTTATGTCTCATCCAGCTGTGGGTCTAGATATGGTCAATCCAGGTTGCATCACAGCCCCTGAACGAATTGTGTAAGAATTTCTCTCTCTTTCCCTGTCTTTGTTTCATGGGTTTTTAAAAGTAATTTATTTTTATAATGGGGTTTAGCTGCTTTTCACGGCTGTGTTTAGGCCGCTTTACACCCACTTGACACACTAACAGAGAGATATCAATACATAGGTTTTAAGATTATTACTGGTCAGATATATTCTTGTGCGGTGAATCGGGCGTGTTGAGTCCAGTTCTCTGAGCAAGGAGTAGGTCTTGTCTATTCCATATTGGGTTTATGGAACGGTATCTGAGCTAATTTGAAACTCTTGTTTTATGTATCACCCCACCTCACCTTTCCCGTTAAGCAGCCATAGTGTGTTTTCTGCATGTGTGACTCTGTTCTGTTTTGTAATTCAGTTCAAGTGTAACGGTTTTTACATTCCCTCTATAAGTGACACCTTATGAGAAGTGTCCTTTTCTGTGTGACTTATTTCACTTAGAATCGTCTTACCTAAATCCACTCATCATGCTGCTACTAGCCTTATGACATTGATTTCATGGCTGAGTGATATTCCATTGTACATAAGGACCACAACTTTTTTATCCATTTTTCGCTTTCCTGGGATATTTAAGGTGGAAGGAAGTGGAGGTCCTTGTCAACAGAGCAGCCCTAAACTTTGGGGTGCTTGTGTCTTGCTGATTTTCAATTTTCCCGCTTTATCCCCCCATGCGTGGAAGTGCCCTATGCTCTCTAAGCTGTGTTTTTTAGATGTTTCAGGACACACCGTACACTTCTCCAGAGTGGCTGTTGGCAATTTACATCCCGCCCATCAGTGTAGCAAGGCTCCCATTTCTCCATGGCCTGTCCTGCATTTCTGGTTTTGACACTTTTTTCAGCATGGCCCTTTTGACCGATGGGAAGCGAGACTTCTTTGTCGCGCTGATTTGCCTTTCCAGGTTGCTTGGTTGGCCAAAAAGGGCGTATGCGTTTTTTCCTGAATATATTCAGGAAAAAACGCATACGCCCTTTTTGGCCAAGGGCATCATTGTCAACGTTTTGCCGCTTTTCATGTGCTTTAAAGGCGATTCGAATCTACCTCCTGAAATCTGTTTCCTGCAATTCTGCCTTGATTTCAAATCCTCTTCTTTGCCTTCCCTCAATATATTTGTGGACGAGAGTTATCATTTATAACTCTGCAGGTTTGTGAATTGCAGTGCCCTGAAGCTCCATTTTACAAGTCGCTTTTTTGGGAGCCGGCCGCAAAAGCGCAGGATGGCTTCAGGCCCTGTTCTGGTTCCGGGGGGCAGGCTGAGCCTGTGGGTAATTCTTCTTCCTGATGGGAAAATAGAGTGACCTGTGCCTGTCCCAACACCAAGAGCTAGTCTCTCATTGGTTCCCCGTCTTCCCGTTCATCCTCAGGACAAATTGCAACCTGTACGGAACAGGAGGTTAAAGGTGCTGATGCTCCAAGTAGGGAGATTGCTAGTAAAGTGGCTGGAATGGCGAACCCGAGCACAAGGAGATGAGAAATGAGGTGCGTTTTAGAAACCTTTCCCCATCACACGGTGTACCATCTTCTGGGTTTCTCATGCATGTTTTCGATGTAGGAAGATGCCCTTGAACCTGGAGATTTGGGACCCATGCGATGGGTCGCACGCAGTATTACTTTAAAGGGTCTGCGTTTGCTCACCCAACCTCACCAAACCTCTCAGCCCCAAGAGTGTCCACCCTTATGTCTCATCCAGCTGTGGGTCTAGATATGGTCAATCCAGGTTGCATCACAGCCCCTGAACGAATTGTGTAAGAATTTCTCTCTCTTTCCCTGTCTTTGTTTCATGGGTTTTTAAAAGTAATTTCTTTTTATAATGGGGTTTAGCTGCTTTTCACGGCTGTGTTTAGGCCGCTTTACACCCACTTGACACACTAACAGAGAGATATCAATACATAGGTTTTAAGATTATTACTAGTCAGATATATTCTTGTGCGGTGAATCGGGCGTGTTGAGTCCAGTTCTCTGAGCAAGGAGTAGGTCTTGTCTATTCCATATTGGGTTTATGGAACGGTATCTGAGCTAATTTGAAACTCTTGTTTTATGTATCACCCCACCTCACCTTTCCCGTTAAGCAGCCATAGTGTGTTTTCTGCATGTGTGACTCTGTTCTGTTTTGTAATTCAGTTCAAGTGTAACGGTTTTTACATTCCCTCTATAAGTGACACCTTATGAGAAGTGTCCTTTTCTGTGTGACTTATTTCACTTAGAATCGTCTTACCTAAATCCACTCATCATGATGCTACTAGCCTTATGACATTGATTTCTTGGCTGAGTGATATTCCATTGTACATAAGGACCACAACTTTTTTATCCATTTTTCGCTTTCCTGGGATATTTAAGGTGGAAGGAAGTGGAGGTCCTTGTCAACAGAGCAGCCCTAAACTTTGGGGTGCTTGTGTCTTGCTGATTTTCAATTTTCCCGCTTTATCCCCCCATGCGTGGAAGTGCCCTATGCTCTCTAAGCTGTGTTTTTTAGATGTTTCAGGACACACCGTACACTTCTTCAGAGTGGCTGTTGGCAATTTACATCCCGCCCATCAGTGTAGCAAGGCTCCCATTTCTCCATGGCCTGTCCTGCATTTCTGGTTTTGACACTTTTTTCAGCATGGCCCTTTTGACCGATGGGAAGCGAGACTTCTTTGTCGCGCTGATTTGCCTTTCCAGGTTGCTTGGTTGGCCAAAAAGGGCGTATGCGTTTTTTCCTGAATATATTCAGGAAAAAACGCATACGCCCTTTTTGGCCAAGGGCATCATTGTCAACGTTTTGCCGCTTTTCATGTGCTTTAAAGGCGATTCGAATCTACCTCCTGAAATCTGTTTCCTGCAATTCTGCCTTGATTTCAAATCCTCTTCTTTGCCTTCCCTCAATATATTTGTGGACGAGAGTTATCATTTATAACTCTGCAGGTTTGTGAATTGCAGTGCCCTGAAGCTCCATTTTACAAGTCGCTTTTTTGGGAGCCGGCC